>NW_017729011.1:23089393-23121480 GCF_001723915.1 Gavialis gangeticus
ATTTATGGAATGCTTTGGGATCCTGGCATGAAAAGGGGCACATGAGTGCAAAGACTTACCATTGCTTTTTCTTGTCTTAAATCCCTCTGCTGTCACTTTGCTGTCAGGTTTTAGGAGATAGGAGTGCTGGAAGAAAAGCATGCAGTGCTGCTCTTTGGACTGTGGGCCCTACTAGAGGTTTTGTTGATGCAGTTCAGTGCCTCGGTTTTTGTGCTGTAGCTTTTTTGGTTACAGAACATGTTTAAAATGACCGTGAATAAAAGCTTGCATCACGTTAAAATGATGGCCTTGCCCATCAGGAATTGGGAGACAAGGGGTGTGTGGCCTGGCATAAGGCACTTAATTTTTCCATGCTTAAGTTCTCTTTCTTTGCTACTTCCTTAACGTGGGGGGAGGATGGTATTTAAGCATACGTTAATGAATTTGTGAGGCTCTCTGAGCCCACTCTGATAAAAGACATACAATAGTCTAGCTCGATTTAGATGTTCTCACCCCTTTTTCTTAGTGAAAGAACAAAGTGGCAGAAGGGCACTAAACAAAGAATGAATTGGAGCATTTGTAGGACTGATGTTCAGTAAAGTTGGAAGTTTATGAACAGATTTTGAGAGAGACAGAAAGCAAGAGACCTATGATCTGTTTCTATGGCAACTTGAGTTTAGGTTCTATCTGATAGGTTTCTACGAGAACAATCTGGCTCTCCTTTCTCATTTGGGTAGACAGAGGGTATAAATACAACAATGGCAAAATCAATATTTCAAAGTGGTTTTTGAATGGATAGTTAATGAAGTGCTTTGGATGAAAAGTGCCATCTAAATGCAAAGTGACAATACTCTCAAGAAATACCATTAGTGAGCTAGTTCTGAAGCTGACAGCTGGCTGGAACCAGCAACCCAGCACTCAGTGTGTCCATAGCATGTTTCCATACAGTCGCTGTCAGTTTTCTATAGTTTAATTATTTCCACTTTGTCTGAAAGTGAGGACATAATATCTTTGGCTACAACCAGTCATAACCATGCAGGTGCAAATTTTTGCTGTGCGTTTCTGCCGGGTTTCAGTCCTGATCCCCAGAATTTCTGTCCTTCCAGCCTTGCCCTCCATCAGCTCTGCTGATCCCTCTTAATTCCTACCTGTTGCATCCCATGCTATTCCAGTCTTTGAGTGTCCACAGAACAAATTCCCAGTTAAATTATGCCGAATTGTGTGATATGCACACGTTGTGATGCGGATTATAGTTTGCTAATGAGACTATCAAATGTATTCTTCCTGCCATAAGTGAAACCTAGTTTCCAGAGGTGAAAGATGTGATTCATTAACCCATTGTGCTGTTTCAACCCACGTTTTGACACTTTTTGATTTAATTCTCCTGGTTGGCAAAGGTCAGCTCACAGCCTTAGAATTCATTAAGTACAATCTATTCAGCCTTGCATGCTATTGGGTTCTTCAGCAGTTTGTGAGAAATACTGATCCTCACTTAATGAAGTTTTTGTTTGGTAGTCAATGGCACCTCCATGGTAGCTGTGATAATTCCTTCACAATTTCATGGGCCATACAAATAGATTCATTATGAAAATAGCATATGGCTGTGTTTTAGAATTGGTTGAGGCTAAGCTGTTTCCATCTTTGACAGTCTTCTAATACTGACTGTCAGAACAAATGAAATAACATATGTATTCGCACTTTCATTCTAATGAGGAAAAATATTGAATTAAAAATATCTGAATACTAATGTACACTGTCTATTTTTACTTGCACAAAAGGAATCTTGCACACCTGCCTGGTGCCAGTTTCTGATAAAGCAACAGATGGGGCTAGCAACCAGCAAGCATGGAATAGCCTGGGATCTGATTCACAAGAATCTTCTGTTCTTTTTATGTACATTTTTGGATTTCCATTGTGACTTAGTATATTTGCAGAGATGGTACTTGTGGACCAGGTCATTGTGAGATACAGAATATTCATTAAGCAACTGTCTTAGGTACTTTGTGTCTCTCGGAGATGCGAGCACACCATTGTTTCACAAGTGACAGCAGTTTGAAAACAAAGGAAACAACCCACAACATGAGCTAGTTATGGTGTTGAGAGTTGGAAAAAGTTAGATAAACTTATGCTCAGCCCCTTGTGTTTAAATTTCCGGAGATGTTTCATCTCTGATCAAACGTTACAGTCAGAATGTAACGCATCAAGAGTTATAATGGTGATGTCTAGCCACAAGCAGAAAGCCATAGACATCTTAGAAAAGTCTCTTCATGAGATTTGAAATTCAGGATTGCAAACCTAAAGGATTTGGATAGTTTGGACTAAATGTGCTGAACTTGTAGTACTATTTGTGTTTTGCTGGTTTACAATTCCTTGGTCTCTACAGAGCATAATTGAAAACTAATGTTATATCCAAGTCCCAGTTCATGAAGGCACTATGAAAGCTGTCTATAATTAAGAATGTGCTGAAATACAAGCTTGGGCAGGGGTTATTTCCTGAACTGGGACCTTACATCTAAGAATAATTTAAATTTGATGGAAAGGAAAGGGTTTTCCCACCTAGTGTTGGAACAAAGGACTGCATCACCTGAGCATCCACCCCCACGTACCTCTTCCCCTCCAGCTTTTTTCTTTCTTTTTCCTTTTTAAATTGTGCTTTATTAGAAATGTTGCCTGACATCCAGACCTCATCTTGCTTTTGGTTCCTGTGGGAACTGCATGTTGTATTCTATCACCTGTGCTGCACATATAATGCTGCAGGGTACTCTTCTGGTCCTGGGAACAGCTGGTGAGCAAACCAAAAGTTCAGGTCTTTTCACCATAAAAATGTGTGGTGAGAAACAACTAAAAGTTTCTTCATTGCTGTGGTCTAATTTGCTACTGTAGATGGAGCCGGTAATATGTTCCTGTTTGGTTTGTAATACAAACACAATTGATTTGGACACTTAAGGTGGCAGGCATGGCTCAGTGAAAAGAAAACTTACCACTTGCATTGTGTAGACATGAATGGCAGTAGGTCTAGTGTCAACAGTTAGTATTTCTGTAAAATAATGATGATGCTTCAGTTCTATAAGACCGTTCATTTAGCCAACTAAAATTGTTTTGGCATTGGGTCTTAAGGATGGGAAAAGAAAAAGACAAGTCTCTAGTGTTTTATGGTATACTTCTTGTATTTATAGTACTATCCCAGGAGCACTTATGTAACCAATCTCCCCAGAGCTCAGGATACTAATGCAGGATGCAAGACAAACTGAAATTCTGGCAAAGGGTTTGAAACCATTAGTTGCATTATTAAATTGGAAGAAGGCTTTTTCTTCCCTTTTTTGGTTTATAACTTAACTTTGAAGAGGCAGAGAGCCTAATCAGTACAGCAGAATTTGGGATCCTGGAACACCTCTTGGGAAAGAGGAGAAGAGTACAACTAGTGAGAACAGGAAGTGTGAACAAGCCTGAAACCTGACCTAGTGGGGTCACTGAAGGTCTGAAACATGTCACTGCATTTTCCCTCATCTCTCCCTTTCTCTTTGTTTTTGTCCCGTATCTTATAAGAAACTGGCCAATTTCTAAATCTCCATCGGTCTAGAGTTTGAATAATTCCTCTCCCTCTATCGCTGGTGTCCTAGTGTCTTGGGACAAGGAGAGAGTTCGATCTGCAAGGAAGCAATTCATCCTCAAAAGTAACTTGCTTGATTCTGTAGATCTAATGATGCAGCAGCAGGATGTGATGGCGTGCTAACTGAGGCCAAGTCTGCAGGACTGGCTGAGGCCTTGACTGGACAAGTCACTCCTGCATAATCATGAGTTGAAGGGAACTAGTTTGCAGCAGTGGGGCTAACCTCTTTGGCAGATGTGCCACAAATTAGCCCTGCACCCTCTCCGGATGCCACTCTAATCCCCCTTTCCCTGCTTGATCTTCTGCCCTGCTTTCTGCTCCCTGCCCTCTTGGCTGCTGTGCTCCCTCCCTGATCTGGTGTATGCCACACACACAGGCTGCCCAGGACCACTTGTAGTATCCATTCTGCAGGTTGGCCCTCCTGGTCTAGGTAATAAATATATGGCATGGGATACAGCCCTAGTACTGTTGCAAGAAATAGCTCAGTGGCATGCAAATGTCCTGATATTGGTAAAAAAATGGCCACATTGTCTGGCAGGTTCTTTCAGGCATCAGACAATGCATACCTTCCCTCTTCTGTCTCTTTTCTTCATGGACCTGCCATCAAGAGGAGGGGGAAATGCATGTGGTTGCACGTGCCATCCAGTTTCATACTCACAAGTGGGCTAAGGGCTTGCATTATTTTAGAGCAGGTCCCACTAGCACTGGCTCTCCGTGGGAAAGTGTACCTTGCACATACACCTTGATAGAGCTTAAGTTGTGCGCTCCTACTTTAACTGCTAGCCTGCACTTTCTGCCTTGCAATGGAAAATGTGGTTTCTTAGCCACAAAACTTCCCTGGTATGTTCTAAAACCTCTCTCTCAATTCTACTGAGGACTTAGGAAGGAGGCAGCTGCCAAATTCACACACCATATATATCTTTAACTAGGAATGGTTATGAAGCTGTTATTAAGATTTGAATTAAAATTGCGACAGAATACACTAAATATATGATGTGTAATATTGTGCTGCATATTAAAACTGGTGAGAGTAATCAAATGGAGAAAGATGTTTCTTTAGTATCAGCGATGATATCCTTTGGAAGGCAAATAGAAATGATTAAGGCAAATACTGTGGCCTCTTAACTGGCTCATTTGGTTGAAAAGATAGCATTAGATAGAAGGCTAAATAAATTTGGTGGAGATAATGTTTAAATGACCAGATTTGTCACAAAGGGAACTTTTCAAGGGAGATATTGATGTACATAGTAAATCTAAAGTAATGCAGCACTGTTTCTAAGAGCTGTTAATTGAGCTTTCTCTAAAGCTGTCAGGATGGCTCTTTAGTCCATGACTTTTTATTGCTTGCCTCTCTGCAAACATTGTTCTCTTATTATCATGCAATCAGCTGCTCAGCTTCCAGGATGCTGTACGAAACAAACATTGCACCCTCATTTCTATTGTTTCAGCAAGACAGTTTAATATCCAGTGCATCTGTTCTTGTTATTCCTAGCTGAAGTAACATGAGGAAGCCACATGATGCTGCACCGTAAAGGAACTGCATCTTGAAATTCCTTGACAGGTAAATTGCTTTATGGTTTCTCCACGGGGCTAATTTTTGCCATATTTTCAAACTTGTTGAGCAGGAAGCCTTTATTCTAGGATGATTACAGTCAGGTGTTTTAGTTAAAATAACAATTAAAGATTTTTTGTTGCTTTGCAGCTTTATGTGGTGACGAGAGAAGTTTGGTTAGGGCATAAACAGAATAATCTGTCTAGGTGCTGTGCTTTCCCCCGCCCCCTTTCATTCATTTGTTTTTACAAGTGTAAGTGGATTGAGCGAAGTTATTTAATTTTATAAAGTAGTCTCCAAATGCTCCGAAAAAATTATTCTCTTGTATTCTCTGACTCCTATTTCTGCTTAAGTTTTTTTTTTTTATAAATTAAGCAGATTTGAGCTGGGTCACTGTTTCGTAAGAGCCTTCCAAAGGACATCCACAGTGCTAAAAAGTGATGCTTTCATTTCTGTTTAAGATAGGTTTTGATTTTTAGTGGATCTTGGGCCAGTTTTTGGTGCTACAGGGAGCTACAGTCTCTTAGCTAAAGTATAAAGTGACAAACCTGGCCTCTTGTAAAGATCCCATGGCACTTCCACATCAACCATTGGCCTGTGTTGTGTCCAAATTCCACTTATGGGTCATTGCACTCTGCCTCGCTACATCGCTTCAGCAGTGTCACTTGGATGCGGTGTTCTTACCTGCCTCCTGCCCAAACCTGCTGTGTGGCGCTGCTGTATACAGTTAAGCAATTGTTCCATTCGAGCCAAATGATGCAAAGAATGATTCTTCTATGGCTTGTATGTTGGGTTAAATGTGAGAAAAATACTATTTTTGGATGCTGCACTCTGCTAATAAACCATAATGTGTTTTTATTTTTGTACCTTCAGACTGACTGAAGTAGCAGTATCACTAGTTGTGGGGTAAGCAGTCAGCCTGCTATCCCTTTCTCTCCTGAGACAGGCCTGCAATAATCTCCATAGCCTCCAGCAAAATTCCCAAGGAGCCACATGGTATTTTTTCACCTGGGTAGGATCCTACCTAATGAAATCAACCCCACATTAGGGCAGTCAGACAGAGTCACTGGTACATTGATAAAGGGCTTGTTGATGATTGCAGGGGTTTGTTTTGTACCGAGAGACAGACACTGCCTGGCCAATATCCCCAGTCCAAAGTTTTTAGTTACTAAGGACAGAGATTATAGAGTCCTGAATTCATTTCTGTATAGAAACTTTCTATGTAGACATTCATCTTGATCAGCTTTTTCAAGCTGCAAGCTGGGACACTGCAACCAGTCTCCTGCACTGAAAGCCGTTCGGTCGCTACTGTTTCTTTATTAAAACATTCTGGCCTGTCAGAATGTTTCAGTATATTTCCCTTTTTTTTTTTTTTTTTTTTTCAATCGGTCAGTTTATGAACTTTATAAAGAATTTGGGAACTAGTCAGAAGAACTTGCTGCTTTTTCATGCAGCTGAATTTTTCCATAGCTGTTGAGAATTTAGTTGTGAGAGATTTGGGGCAAAATGATGCTGGAAAAGCAAGACGGGCTCAGTTACTTGAGGACAAAGGTATTAGTTATTCAGGCACACCCTCCCAAATAAACCATTCTTTCCAGGAAGTGGAAGGGAGTGAACAACTGATGTGGCTTATGTGGTTGGCCGGCAGAGGCCACTATTGTCAAGGGCCAGCTGACTGGGGACCTGATCTTGCCTCTGTTTGTCCACAAGACTCGGTGCCTGCTTTCATAGCCAGGAGTTTTGTATATGTAGTGATGTTAGGATCGGGTGCCCAGGATGAATTTCACTTTGGATGCATTTTGGCTTTGGTGAATGAGCTTGGGTTCTGTGTCACGATGGGGCAGTGGTTCTCAACCTGTGTTGTACCAGGACCCGTTTATAAACATTGGCCAGTGCCTGTCACTCCTGACCTGGTGCCCTCTGCCCCAGCCCCCCAGTATGTGGTACAGGGGGAAGATGTGTGGGGTGGAGGGAACCCCAAACAACCCCTCACAGGCTGGTAGTCTGCCAGCCTGCAAGGAAAAAGCCATGGCTTCTCATTATTTTCTCCTTTTAAAGGAGAATCTATTTTTAAAGTTTGTTCATGATTCTTTCATATATTCTTGTGACCTACAGGTTGAGAAACACTGTTATAGAGCTAACCTGTAAAAAGAGAATGCTCCAAGACAGTGATTCTCAACCAGCGTGCTACAGGATCCTTTTAAGGTGCTTTGGGGTGCTGTGCGGTGCTAGCACTGTTAGGTGTGCAAATGCCTGCACATGACTCTCAAGATAAACCCAGAGATTTCAAACAGGAATCCATAGCATCAGTAGCACCCTGACCCACTATGGGTTTTGAGTTCTTTCCTTAGTCCAAAAAAAGAAATGAAAGCTAAGAGCTGGCATTTTCCAAGGGATGTCTTAAATCTAAAAAGGTTGAGAATGACCGTTCTAAGGTGCTGGTGTACATTCTTTTACAGAGACGGAGGTATCCTCTGGCTTATCACTTTCTAAACGATTGGTCCCACAGGGGTTAACCTTTTTTTTTTGTTTGTAACTTAAATTGTTAGTAAAATTCCCTTCGACTTAAGTGGGAGTTGGAGCAGACACAGGATTATACAAACCGTGGATGAAATGCCATTGCTTACTTTCCCTTGTATCCCCCTCAGGGACTAAATCTTAATGGAAAGACATTTTGAGCTTTCCTTAGCTAGCGTCCTCTTGTAGTTGGACAGGATCTGCTTTTCCATTTCTTAGTGTATAGGATCCTTCTTTGGCTCTTTCCTGTAGTTTTAAAAATAGCCTCAAAGTGGCTGAACAGACTGTGTACATTGAGGCTCATTATGCTGAAGTAGTTAGTGTTGTGCCAGCATTTCCATTATAAACTGCATTTCTCGGGATTTTATTACTTGGCTGCAGAGGTTTGTTCTTGTAAACGAGGTGTCCACTCAGGAGCAAATTGCTTTGAAACTTGTTTTTAAAAAGTCCATTTGCACATTTTTGAGGTATAATAGAGTTGCAAAATAAATAAGTAAAAATAAAAGAAAGAAGCCTGAACAGTTGTCTGCCTGCTGGTCCTCACATATTGTAAAGAAGCGTATTATTTTATACTGTGAAATTGCGCTGCTGCAAGCACCTAATGGGCCCCAGTACCCTTGAGTGTTTCTGCTGCAATTGCATAGTAACAAAAAGGCAGAAAGCCTTCATGTACACTTTTAGTTCAAGCTCTCTTCCCAAAGATATGCACCAGAATATATTTTTAAACAGTCCTTGACATTGTATCCCCATGGCATCCTTGGTATTTCTGCCAGGGCACGTCTGCTTTCAAGTAAAAGCTGGCAAGTGAAAGTTTGAATGCAGAGTATTCAAAAGGAAAAAAAAAAAAGAGGGACTTTTTTTTTTACAGGGTTTCCATATTACAGGCATGCAGTTTTTGAACAGCCTCTTTAAAGCACCTAACAAAAACCCTAGGTGACAGCCCAGGAACATATGCAGAGGGCCAGTACAAGGCTATAAGTCACTGTATTCTTCTAATTTGGTCCTGAGTGGGGCTTTAATGGCAGTTAGCTTTGTGTTATGGGCTGCTATGCTTTGTGCTCTTTGCGCAGGAATGATGGGAGCATTATTTGTTGGGTTATTGACTGCAGCCATCTGTCCTCCAGCTGTTCTTGCTAGTCTCTCTCACGTGCTTCTTTCTTTCAGGTACCAGTAGCTTTAGAAAGAAATATTAGCCTACCAATATCTCTTCTGTGCAGAGACCCTGTGCAATTCCTGCGTTAATCCTGCTTCTTTATGCACAAGCCTATACTCCTGGACATGCAGTAGAAAGATGGACAGAATATTTTACTTTGATTTAGTTAGCCAAGGAGCCATGATGCCAACTAAACAGAAGCGAATATAAGGGGATCTGGTAAATCCTGTTGCATGACATGGGCGGTCAACCTCTATGTTCCATTTGTACCTGCAGAGTTGAGCTTGCCCCTAAAGTGTTTCATGTAGAATATTAGCTGCATGATACCATCTGCTGTTTTGTAGCTCCACACATCAGCTGTTTAGAGCATTTCATTACTTGCACATTGTCAGAGGAGGTTTTCAAATAGTGTCCAACTATTCTGCTGTTTTTCTAGGCAGCGTGGCCTGATTTCATGATAAATTCCCACATTTCTGCTCTCCATTACCAGCCTTTCAAAGAGTAGCATTGACTTTGGCTGCAGTGACAACAAGTGGGTTCCTTTTCTGGCTGAATAGTCTATGTGGAGCAAGCAAGAAATTGGGGAAGATGTAATGCAAAACATTAACAAAAGCAGAAGTTGGCCATAAGAGGGAACTCTGTTGCCTGAACTTCCACGATGGTGCAGGGAGAGATCTTGGTGCACTAAATATTTTTCTGCTTCTGATGCACTGTCTTGCTATCTCATTGATTAGGAAATCTTCAGATTCCTTGTGTTTGTGCCCATCCCCATGTACTCTAATTTCAGAAAGAGAAAGTCAAGAATACTGGTAATAAGAGACTGTTGAACAATAGAAGAGCAGTTTTAAAGAAAAAAATTTGAAAGTGAACAACTTTTTTTGCAAAATATTTTCGAAAAGCTTTCAATTTGCGGAATTAGGCATTTAGGTGGACATGTAGGTTCACAAACTAGCGAATCTTGTGAGAGAAGAGCCAGGGACCTTCCTCTTAACATCATTCCACTGTAGAGGTGGAGGTCACTTTGTTGCCACCTCCTAGCATTTGATTAGTATTTAGATGAGTGATACAAATGGTAAAGGGGTCATGTTCATGCAGGGTTAGGCAAGAGCCACACAGTGAATAGAACAGGTCCCTGCTGCCCCTTGAAGTGCTTTAACACACAGCTTGCAGTCCAAGGGAAGGATGCTGAAGCACCTTTAAAACGCCTTTTATATCCTTCCAATTTTGGGCTGTGGGGAGAGCTAGAGTGACTGAAGCATAATCCAGTCAGCCATGGCTGATTGAAAGCAATGTCCCCGGGTGTCCTTTCAATGACAGCATTGCTCACAACATCCATGGTGGTGCTTGCCCCACTCTTTGCACCTGGGGAGGCAGCCTTAAGGTTGCCTGCCCCAGTGTCTGGGCTGTGAGAATCCTCTTCAGCTCAAACACAGGGCTCTTAAGACTTTTTGGCTGCACTGGCTCTTCTGCTCGACTTAAAGGTGTCAGAGACAGAGCAAAGATATCTTGGAGCTCCTTTAAAAAAAGCAGTGCAAAAGTAACGACAGTGTCCTATTTATAAATCGCTAATTTGGGTAGCAGATTCTCTCCTGGCACACAGAGCAGTAAGAGTCAGCCATGGCTGCCTTGTTCACATCAGGTTTGGTGTCTGGTAGAATTAGATAGGTTTGTTGGGAATCTGAGAGTACTGTTTGAGACATGCTGCTTTACAAGGTGGCACAATACTCTGACAGTGAACAGATTAGCAGACGTGACTGCTTCCTGCCACATACAATAGATTGCCTGGGATCTGTCTATAGTGCAGTCAAGATGCAAGCACAGGCCAGACATTAGTAACCAACTAAGAATTTGACTGAAGAATACCAATTTCATGTGGGCATGATCTTTGAGAAGGCATCTGCAGCAGAGGGAACATGATCGTTACCTACTGTTCAAGTGAGGAAAAACGGCAGGAAAAAAAATGATATATTGATGGAGAAGGACACTGGAGGAGTGCTAAACGTGTCTATTGAGGATCAATTTGCCAATGAATTAAGGGCATCCACTCAGTATGCTGCACAAGCATAGATTTAAAAATCAATTGTCATTCAAGCAATAATTATACTATTGTGGGGTTTTTGTTTGCTTTTTTTGAACGCAGGTATTAACAATTCTGAATTTTTTAGGGCTCCTAATAAGTGGTTATTAAAAAGAATTGATGACTAGGTGATAGATAAAATAACAACAGGGAAATACAATGCTGTCTTCTAAGAACAGTTTTACTGTCTCTCTAACTATGTGCTGTCCTCTCAGTTTTCAGCATACATCTTGGTAGATATAAACTAGAATGAGTGCATTTGCACAGGTGGAACAGGATTGTAAGAAATAAGAATGAACTAGGCAGTGGCAACTTATTTGGCAATCATGCTGTTTAACTGTTTTGCCATATGAAGTTGCAAGCAAAAAGATCTGGGTTCAATTGTGTGTGTTGTTTTTCTTCTTTTTCCTGAAACCAAGTAATGCTACCTTGATTTCCCCCACTCAAAAGCCTGGCAGACTAGATAATGCTCAGCAATTTAGAGATTTTGATAGGGTCTCAATGCTGTGCTGAATCTTCAGAGAAGAATCTGCCTCTCTGTTTCCTTGTGGTCAGAGAGAGATGCCCAGCGGGCATCCCCTTTCCTCTCTCCCCTTTTACACATGCACCTAAGATGGTGACCCCATCACCTAGGCACAGTTGGTGCAGTCCTGTGCTCTAATGTCCAAGAATGCACTTTCTTATCCCCCAAGCTCAAAATTGTAACTATTTCAACCAAGACACCACAAACCATCACATAACTGAAATGCAGATGAGTGCTGGCTCCTTCAGTTTTTTCTCTTTCTTTGCAGCGGAGAGTTCCTTCCTAGGTTGGCTGCCCATCCACCTGTGGTGTTTAGGCAGGTGAGAGCAGGGAGCTTCCTGTTCTCCAGGCTATGGGGCTCACGGCTGCAAAGAGAACGACCAAAAACGCTCAGACGCATACTCGGTTTGGGAAGCCAAGGGTTGTGTCTCAATGTCTGCGGTCACTGGTTTGCTAGGACCCTGTGGATGTCCAGGGCTGGGCTGGAGCTGTGCTGGGGTGGGAGAGTGATGCATGTTGCAAGGTCTTTGTTCCATTAACACTAGCTGTGGTGTCCAGTGCTTTTTTGTCCAATTTGTATTTTGCAGCTCTAATACTGAAAGGGGTGAGTGTTTATGGAGGGTGCTAGCTGCTCTCCTTCAAGACTCATCCTGCATACAGAAAGCCAGTGACACATAGGAGAATTGCATCCCTTCCATGCGTCTTTCCTTTTAGCCTTTAGATGGCACCAGTCTTTCCATGCCTTTTAGGCATCACTTGCGCTTACCTGGCTTAATAGCTCTGCCTGCCAATCACTTCTGCACTTCTGTCTGCCCTGGGTCTGTAGCATGTGGAGAAAAATTATAATAAATCTTGGGTGACTGGCATCTGAAACAGGTTCCTAGGTATGGCAGAGAAACAAAGTGATTTCTTGACATTTGTGCATACAAGCTGTGTTGTGCAGTGTTGCTTTTATAATCCTTGCAGGAATGATATCCAATCTGTATTCTTGGTGGTGTGTTCTTATAATTGGTTATAAGCACCAAAATTCGAGACACTTTTGCCTCAAATTTATTGTTTCATGAAAATGTCATAAAAAAAATATTGGACCTCTTTTTTTTTTTGTGCATGTATGTGTAAATAAGCCTAAGGCTGAGTAAAAGCAAATCATAATATTGGAAATAGAATATTTGCACATATGTCTTGTCAAAACCAACACTGTCAAACTTCACCAAAAGCTGAAATTTAAAGGACATGAAATTTTGCTGAAAATGAAATAACAAGAAATTTCATGCAAAAATATAATGGATTTTTTTAAAACCAGTTTATATCCTCTACACTGGAAAAACCTACCTGCTTTTTCACCTCAAACTTAAGGAGGAGGAATATACGATGGAGAGAAAGAAAGTACCTAGATAAAAGAGCTGTTGTGTTGATGGCACAGCTGCCTCCTTCCGTACAAATTCTGCCAACCCGTGAGCACATGCCAGTTTCCCAAAAGTAGCATCTCCCTGTGGTGCTAACTACCTGAGCAGGGTGCATCCTGAATGGTGACATTCAGCCACCTTGTGTGTCCTGCAATTGCTTTGTGATTCTGAGCATAACTGATGTGGGGTCAACTATGCTGTGAGATACCAGCAAGCTTGAAGGCTCACATACATTTTTCTGTGGACTCGACACCTTCTAGGCCTTGGCCAAAAATAATTTAGACTGTGGGACAACAACCTTCCAAGTTTGTGTGGCAGGAGGTGAGGAGGGAGGGAGGACTTGGGGGGCTGGGGGGAAGAAATTGATTTCAGTAGGTGAGATGTCACAGGCTGTAATAATCCTAATGATGGGCACAGCCCAACTAAACTGATGCAGACAAACTTTCCCAGCAGGTTTTATCCTGCTTTAATGGCTGTGATTCACTGTCAGCAAACTCTCTCTTTGAGACAGATATAATTACTGAGGTGTAATGTCAAACCTGACAAGCAGCTTTTTGCATCAGGTGCTGTCTAACTCACAGTATGCTTCCTTTGCTGACTGTCCTTCAATGCCAAGTCCCAGGCCTGGCTTTTCCATTAGCTGTTAATTATGGTAACCCTTTCAGTAAAAAGGGCTTGGTGTCAGTAGGAGCCAAATTTGATCCATGTGCAGTGAACCCCCAAGCTGGATTTCATGGCTTACTTTAACTGTCAGGTGTCCTGACCAGAGATCCCTACCAGTTTCCTTTAGGCAAGGGTGCCACTTTCTGGGTAGCATGCTTCAGGCAGTAAGCAAGAGGCATAAGTGTGCTGAATCCTTCTGGAGAACATCCACAAGCAGTCCGCTGCTAGATGGAAGTAGACAAGCAGGAGTGATGGAGATTAAATATGTAATGCAGAGACATAGAATTCCCCCTCTGCCTCCCTGCAACGTGGAATCAGGGTTCAGACTCCACCCCCTCTCTGTCCCCATTTTCATCAGTTATAAAATCCTTTGCCCTAATTCACTGGAAATTGAATAAAATGTGCATTTAAACAACACTCATGTTATCATTGGGTGCACCTACACATGCAATTAATGCAACTCTGGCTCAATTTGAGTTGGAGTAAATTAATCGTGGTGCTTGGGCCAGGTGCCAGATGATTGGAAGGTAGCAAATGTGGTCCCTATCTTCAAGAAAGGGAAGAGGGAGGACCCGGGCAACTATAGGCCCGTCAGTCTTACCTCAATCCTGGGGAAACTCTTTGAGAAGATCATCAAGGAGCACATTTGTGATGGGCCGGCATCAGAAATGATGCTCAGGGGCAATCAGCATGGATTTATTAGGGGGAGATCATGTCAGACCAACCTGATTGCCTTCTACGATCAGGTCACAAAGGCCATGGATGCAGGTGTCGCGGTGGATGTAGTCTTTCTGGACTTCAGCAAGGCCTTTGACACCGTCTCTCACCCCATCCTAGTTAAAAAACTAGGCGACTGTGGCATCGATGCCTACACAGTCAGATGGATTGCAGATTGGCTGAAGGGTCGCACTCAGAGGGTGGTGGTGGATGGGTCATATTCGACCTGGGGGGAGGTGGGTAGCGGAGTCCCCCAGGGCTCGGTCCTGGGGCCTGCGCTGTTCAATTTCTTCATCAGCGATCTGGATGATGGGGTGGAAAGTAACCTGTTTAAATTCGCTGATGACACCAAAATTTGGGGGGAGGTGAGCACGCTAGCAGGGAGGGAGAGATTGCAGAGGGATCTGGATAGGTTACAGGGGTGGGCTAACAGGAACAGGATGCGTTTTAATACGGACAAGTGCAGGGTGCTGCACTTGGGCAGTAGGAACCAGCAGCACACTTACACAATGGGGAACTCCCTACTTGAGAGCACGGAGGCAGAAAGAGATCTTGGAGTCATTATTGACTCCAAGATGAACATGGGCCGACAATGCGAGGTCATGGTTGGCAGGGCTAACCGGACCTTGTCGTGCATCCACAGGTGCATCTCGAGTAGAGCCAAGGAGGTGATCCTCCCCCTCTACGCGACGCTGGTCAGGCCACAGCTGGAGTATTGTGTCCAGTTCTGTGCGCCCCATTTCAAGAGGGATGTGGACAACATGGAGAGGGTCCAGAGGAGGGCCACCCGCATGATCCGGGGACAACAGGGCAGACCCTACAGTGAGAGACTGCGGGACCTGAACCTATTCAGCCTCCACAAGAGAAGGCTGAGGGGGGACCTGGTGACCGTCTATAAACTCACTAGGGGGGACCAGAAGGGTTTGGGGGAGACGCTGTTTCCCCTAGCGCCCGCTGGCATAACAAGGAGTAATGGGCACAAGTTGATGGAGAGGAGGTATAGATTGGACATCCGCAAAAACTACTTCACAGTTAGGGCGGCTAGGAGCTGGAACCAACTTCCAAGGGAAGTGGTGCTGGCCCCTACCCTGGGGGTCTTTAAGAAGAGGCTGGATGCCTACCTGGCTGGACTCATTTGAGTCCCGTTTCTTTTTTTGGGGTTTTTTTGTTCTCCCGCCCTGGCGGGGGGTCGGGCTAGAAGATCTACTAGGTCCCTTCCGACCCTAAATCTATGAAACTATGAAACTGTGAATCCCAAGGTCACTGTCTACACATGCATTTAAGTGCAGTAATTTACTGTGCTGCTGGATACCCCTTGTATCTGACAGGTCTATCTGGCAGTGCAGTGTAGTATACTGCACCCTAATCGCTGCACACGTGTAGATGGCAATGCTTTATGGAGGAGCAAATCAGTCTGCTGCGTGATAAAGCTTCTCATGTAGACATGCCCATTGAGACCCAATTCTATATAGCTAATGTCTTGAAGGTCTAAGTTAGTTCATCTTGGCATTTTTTTAATATAGTCTTTAAGACCTCATTGATTTTTACATAAGGATTAATTCTCTTCAGCAAATTGTATTGTACTTCAGGCAGCTTCATCCCAGGATCAAGTTGTGACTTTGGGGGGCAGATCAGTTATTTTCATGCTTGCAATTAGGGGGAAAAGGAAAGGCTTCCAGAACTAGGCCCTGATTAATTTACTGCACAGTAAACGTCTCGTGTAGGTGCATCCAGTGTGACTTAAGCATATGCTCAGTTGAACTGGGGATTCCGGCTAGGAAGGACGGAGCTAGCCCTTCAGCTGGTATAAGTCATCAGAAGGCTGTTAAACTACTGAACAAGGCTCAACATTGTCTTCCATATCTTTCCCCACTTTACAAATCTACCTTGTGCAAAGAGCAAATGGAGCTATGGAATACTTTGTAGAGAAATGCAAGAGCAGTCAGAGTGGGAGCCAGCCCTAAAAACCCTCATGAATCCTCACTGTCCCACTGTGAGGTGGGGAATTAAATACTGTTATACCCATTTTGTAGTTGGGGGCAAAGGCATAGACCCAAGGCTATACAGTCTGGATGTGGGCAATAGGGCAGAGGGATCGTGAACCACAGGCCCTTCTAAATGCAGAAGAGAATAAATGACCCCAGAAATGCGTGAGCAAAGCACTATTCTAACTGTGACACAAATGGAGAAAAGCTGAGTAATCTCTTACTAAAGCTAGCCCTCCCCTTTTTGGCCTTTCTCCTTGGATCTAGGAATGGTAAAGTGGGAGGTAAGCAATGTATAATAACTTTAAAAAATACTGCAGTCCATTAAGGAGAGGGCTTCTGCCTGAAGCTGGATTTCTCATGCCTTCTGCTTGGCTTAACCACTCTGCTGGAGGATTGCTGTGTTAATTACCAAGGTGAATCTTTCAAACAGCAGAACTAGATGAAGTGCTTCTGGATGTACTTTCTCTCCATGGGGCCCGGTGCACCTACTGCCGGAGGCGCTATGAGAGGAAGGTCGTCCCCAGCTGCTAATGGCATGTTTCCACCAGTCAGAACTCATTAGCTGCCTGTCCTAGGTTTGACAGAGTGTTTGGGTTCATTATTAGTTTTCAAAATCGGCCTTAATGCCGGGGAATCATTGGAGCTGAAATCAAAGCACAGCCTCTCTCTTGGGAGGTCATAGTGTTACTTGCCCAGGAAGAATCTGCTCTTTCTCATCTGAACCAGCATGTATTTGTTGGTACTTTCAACACATGTAACAAGGGGTAGGTACATCCTGCTCACTGTGAGGCAGGCTAAGTAGAGACAGTCAGGCATTGAAAGTTTGTATGTTGGGATGCAGTGTTTGGATCGTCTTGAAGCAGTTTCTTCATGGTCCATCCCCTACATATTGTGACAAAAAGGCATTTGGGATAGGTGTATCTGGCATTTAAAAAAAAGAAGGAACAGCCAGTTTCCCTGATGGAGAATTGAAAGGGTGTCATGTTTGATGGTGTTTTAATTTTGTGTTTTTTTTGCAAATAACTGTATTTGTGAGATGATGCTGTATGACTACAGCTGAACCAGCTGAAGTACTGCCTGTATACAACAAAGTGGCCAACCCTTTGACAAGTCAATTGGCCAGAGGCTGGTCAACCTTTTGCAACAAGCCCTAGCCACTATGTGTGGTGGGTGATGGCTTTTGGAAAGAGAAAGCCCTAAAGGAAGAGACCGATTAGTGAGGAGGATGGATAGTTCTTATAGGGAGTAACAGTGGGTACCAAAAGTAAGATCTCAGACCCGTCTCATCCTGAAGGGATGGGTCAGGAGGACCGAAGGAGCTTTGTGTTGGTGGGGTGTCTGTGGGGAAAGAGCCTGGATGCGTGACCCAAGGGAAATGTAGATTGGTTTTGTACACTGGTGCTGGGATGAAGAGATGGCCAGCTCTCCTGCATGGGGGCACTAAGTAGTGCCTCTGTCTAGGTCTAGAAATCCCTATACATTTCAGGCCAGTAGCCAGTCTCTGCTTGAAGAGAAGGAAGGTTTGGAATAAGAGAGATGCGGCAGCTGGGATTTAAGCATCCTTCATCAGGTGAGACCAGGTGAAACACCTTTGTGGTGAGAAACTTGCCTAATGCCGGTGCCTTCATTCAGTCTGCTGTTTTAAATGACCTATAGATTTGCTTAGAAAGAAATCAAGAGAAAAGAAGTTGGACTCCTATTAGTCTGATGTACAACAGAGATCTGTTTGTAACTAGAGAGCCTTTTAACTATTATAACCTTGATCAGCTGAACCAAATAAAGACATTCTGATCCCTATGGTACTATAAAACTTCATTATCGGAAAGAACTCAAGAGATAAAAAGGACATTAAACTTTATTTTTATGGATGGGCTCTGGACCTGAATGTTTCCTGAGCTGTAAATTCTGCCTCCCTTTGCAGGTCCTCTGTGTCCATCCTGTCATTGTGGGATATATGCCCCATGTTGGACAATCTAAGGCAATTGGGAAGAACCTTCCTTGGGTATGTGATGTTGGCTGTAATGGAGAGGCAGGACCTGCAGGACTTCAGTGTACTAGCAGGGGACTGGCACTTTAGCCTCATCTTTTATTTCATTGACTTACTGGATGTCAGCCTTCAGCAAGTAATTGTAAGCTCTCTCCTTCTCTGCCTCTGTAAAGGGTTTTGAGATCTGTGGATGAAAAACATGACATACCAGTACTGCTGTTGTTTCATTTCTGCGTGGCACTGCCGTGGACGTCAGCACTCAGTGTTACACGGCTGCAGTGAATTGGAAGTGCTCTTTAGCTCTGGGTACCAGTAACTGAGTTTCTCTGGGACGTGGATGTTGTGGGGAGGAGGGGTGGTTGGTGTGAGAGAGGAAGACTGGGGTAATACTTTAGGTAGTGCTGTCAGTATGATGAAACCCTGCTTTGTAGGGGCTGCTCTCCTGAAAAGGTTAGTTTTGTATTCTATGGTCTTTTTTTCTTCCTTGTTCTCCTTTTCACTTGCTTTAGGGTTTAATTAAAACTCCTGGGGGTATGCATGTTACTTCTACAGTAACCTGCTCCATACCAACTGCGGCGTATAAGATTGTCGCTTTTGTCTGGGGCAGTTACTGTAGGGTAGCATAGAGTCGCCAGTGTGGTGCACACATTCTTTCCATCTCCCCCATGTGTAGGCTACGCATTGGACGTGTCCTTCTATGTTCGAGGAGCAGCCCGAGTGGGATGGCATGGAGAGAGCTCCTGGAAAATCTTTGTCCAGATCTGGAAACTGTTTATGCTATAACAAGGATTTCCATAACTTGCCCACAAGAGGGAGTTTAAGCCTTTTCCAAGAAGATTATAAAAGGTATCATTTACATTAAAATGTCCTATGGACTGGTGCTGTAACTAGTGTCTTCAGACTTCCTGCTAAAGGGCTAAACAAATAGGCTATTACCACGGTACCCAAAGTGACAGTGTCTTTAGAAGCTTACACTAGTGCCATCTTTTAACACGGGGCATTTTGCTGAAATGCTGCTATCCCACTTTTGTCTTCGTGGCCCATATTGCAGGGCTCCATTCGTGCATAATTGTGCTTGTAGAACCCCCTTCGTATTCTGGCGGGCTGTGCACTGATGGGAGAGGAGACCTCCTTCTTGTACCATCCAAAGCCTCATGCAGCTCAGTGCAATGAGCACCTTTTGTGTCACTTTGCTCTAGTTCTGGGAGTGCTGTAGATTGTAGCCTGTAGGGCAAAGAGGAAATCGCATCCCAGCATCTGCCGTGGATCAGTTCACCTCTTACTTTGTCATGTTGCCGGCAAAGAGAGCTCTGCTGGCATCTTCTTCCTCTCTTATGAAAGAAACAATATCTTAATTTTTTCGCTGCTGGTCTGCAGCTGCAGCTGCATCTGCTATGAGGCTGCTGTCCTCTTGCCATTCCACTGAGGCTGGTTGACTTTTGACTTTTCCTAGCAGAGAACTAAATGAATCCCAACAAACATGATTTAAAACAGCTCTGTGAAGAGCTGTGTGGATCAGGGAATTGCCAGTGGTGTAGGGGTCCTTCTGATTCTGGGCTCTTTGGGTAAACCAAACCCAGATTATTAGTGACTGGAATTTTATTATTTAACTGGCTCTTTAGTAGCCCTTGTAGTGGATGAATTTGAGTCTCAATTCAGTTTGAAAGGCAGCTGTCTGTATCTCAAGTTGGCCCTAATTAGACTTTTGTGTGCCACTCTTGTCGGGGAGGAATGGACTGGGGAACTAAACTCGCTACTGCAGGTGATCAGTTTGCACCAGAGATTAGACATGTCAGGGAGTCAGTGTGGAGGGAGCTTTCATTATAACTTCCTCTGCTGTGATAAACGGCTCCAAATGTCCACGTCTAACAGTTTGGCACCTTCTTACAAGCCCTGAAGTCACTCAGCCACAAAGACAAGTAATTAAAATGTGTTCATCCATTAGGTCCAAATTGGCCTAGCTGTTTTGTTCCTCTGTATCAATTTACCCCCTGTAGCATGTGGCCTACTGGTCCTTGTTAGCATCATTTCTATAAGCAAGCAGCTAAAATGAGGGATGAGAAGCATTTCTGGAGTAACCTTGGAATCTAACTTTTTTCTTGATCCTGGCTTTCATTTGATGATGCCTGGCTAGACTGGTAGCTGCCCACCTGTTTTTTTCCCTCAAATGATGCTACCAAGACTGCAGCAGTAGCTTTGTTCACTCTACCACTTGTGAAGAAATGCACTGTACAGACTGCGTGGTTTGGGCATCTAGTTTTGAAAATAATAATTACACAGCTGAAATAACTTCCTTGGCACCCCAGGCCTGTGTTTGTGCATAGAATCCTTGTAGTAAGATAGGAAAACAATCTAACATGATATTGCTTGATTTAATCAGTAAATACTTCATGTAATAGTGTGGGCTGCAACTCGGGTGTTACTTGTAGAAATTGCCCATGCAGTTCCAGGGTTCTGCTTTGCTATGGGAAGATGCAGTGGCCGTTCTGAGCTTGGCAGTAAGAAGAGGCTTAGCTTTTGACCCTGCTGATATACCCTTTTGTGTGATCTTTGGACTAGCAATGGGTGCGGAGAGGTAAAGGGCATGCAGCCAGCCCCTATCACCCCATTCCTCTCTAGATCTGTGATACCCAAGGGAGAAAATTGACACCGTGCCAGCTAAGTAGTTACCCTTGCTAGATGTGACTCCATGGAGCTGTGCAGCTGCTCAGATTTGTAATGCTATGTGGGCCTTTGTGAAGGTCTCTTAGGATGGTCTTGGAGCTCCAAATGCTAAGCAGCCTAGCCTAACGCCAGCCACACTCGAAGTTGTGCGCTGCAGGTGGTTTGCTGTGCCACTTGTTGTGGAGGTGTGTATCTTTCCCTCCATCCAGTGGATGAATTATTCCAAAGTCCTGGCTTGGTAAGAAGGAAGAACAAGTGTGAATATTAGAGTGGCCTTGTGGCCTTCAGTGACAAATCAAGTAAATGATGTTAATTGATGTTGACAGGTCCTGCTGTGTGGAAGCCAGCCATGGTCTTGCTTTTAGAATCATAGACAATGGGGGTTGGAAAGGACCTCAGGAGGTCACATCTAGTCCAACCCCCTGCTCAAAGCAGGATCATCCTCAACTAGATCATCCCAGCCAAGGCTTTGTCTAGCCAGGTCTTAAAAACCTCCACCACCTCTGTGGGTATCCTGTTCCAGTGCTTCACCTAGTGATAGAGTTTTCCCTAAGATCCAGCCTGAACTTGCCTTGTTGCAGCTTGAGCCCATTTTCCTCATTCTTTCATCTGCCCCCACTGAGAACAGTCCAGCTCCATCCTCTTTGGACTCCCTTCAGGGAAATGAAGGCTGCTATAAAATCCCCTCTCAGTCTTCTCTTCTTCAGACCTAAATAAGCCCAGTCCCTTCAGCTTCTGCCCATAAGTCCTGTCTCCCAGCCCCCAAACCATTTTCATTGCCCTCTGCTGGACTCTCTCCAATTTGTCCGCATCCCTTCTGTAGTGTGGGGCCCAGAACTGGACTCAGTTCACCAGAGTGCTTCACTCTTTCCTTGTAGCTGCTCTGTACTTCCAGGGGCTTCTCTAACTCTGACATGGCCTGGGAGGTGAAATGGGCAAGGACTGACTTTGAAACTGACTCTGAGCAATTGACTTTTAAATCAGACGTTACTTCCTTATTAAAATACAGTTTTTGTGTCCTTAAACGGCATGGTGGAGAGCAGACATATCATGCCAACTTCTCCATTTTTTTTCGTGCTGCAACTTGTTAAAATTAAAATAGAAAAATTAAAGAACCATGAATCTTATTGAAACGGAGAGAATTTTCCTTGAGATTAAAGGTAGGAATAAAGAGAGGTCTGTCTCTATCGGCTCCTCTGAAGCTCCGGATCCAAAAGGGGGTTGCGTTAATAGAAAATAGTCACTTTTAATCTATTATAAGACTGCACTGTTATGAAAAACCTTCTGGCTGAATTATACATTCACTTACCCTTAACCAGAAAATCCATTAAAGGCGTAGAGGCCATGGAATAGATCTTAATTTAAGATCAGATAAAAGGGAGCCAAGGCAAAGGCACCATGAACATGTGGCTGAACCTTAGAAAACGAAGTTGGAGGGATCCAATTAAAGGCATTCAAAGACATGTGAAATATTCAAGGTAATGATATAAGGGGCAAAGGCAAGCCATGATAAAATCATGCTTCTGATGCCAGTGCAGAGAGGAATGGGAAAGCTGCCCTCTGTGACTGACCTGCTTTCAGCAGGAGAAGTCATCAAATGACCCCTCTTCTGGAGCCAAGTGTGATCCTGGAAAAAGAGCCCTGTAATTAATCTTGACCTGCATAAGTATGGCTCCTAAGAGGAACTGAGAAATGAGGGGGAGCCCAGCCCTTCTTTACATCTTGGGCACTACTGGTATCCGGGCAAGTTTTTCTTTCCTTGCTGCCACATGGAGCTCTGCACAGTTTGGTATAACTAGTCATCTGTGCTAAGGAAAGGCTCCTTCCTAAACACCTATGCTAAAATATGGGTGCAGATGACACTGCTTCCCATGAGGTGTCCTCAACGCTTAGCCACTTACTGAGCATTGATTTAGGAGTACTGCAGTCATATGTCATGAACCTCCTGAGGGTCAAGAGCACATGCCTCCAGGATGCATAGCTATGAATGAGCCTTTCTGCTGCTCTGCAGGGGTAATTCCCTGCTATTGCTGCTCAGATGCTTGTGAGGTCCTCTTGTGTGGGGAGAAAGTGGGCAGATACAGGACGGGGTATTCAAGGGAGTGTGTGGGCACACTACCCAGCTGTACACTTACCTGTGCCACGGGGCAAGAGGATGGCTAGGTCACTCCACCAGCCTGCAGTTTGCCACTCTGCTTTGCTGTGTGGGCCTGGGACACAGAGATGTGGGTACAAGATTTTTTTCCCCCCATAAATAAATAAATAAATATAAAATCCCCACTTCCAACACTCCGCCAAGCAGCCCCTGTGGCTCACTTGGCAGATCAAAGCACACTAAAAACCCATTACATGGTTCGCGCCATATATCCGCGTACCTGCACACCTCTCCATACCTGTACCCCCTCACCCACTGCCCTCCTCTGAGTGCCTGCCCTGGTACAAGAGCAGCCCTAAGCAAATTGGTGCCTGAGATGGAGTAGGACTGTGCTCCCATATGGAACAGGCCTTTTCATGAGCAACTGCATCAAGCTTCATCTAAGAGGAAGATTTGATTCCTAGGTCTGAAACCTTATTGTAGCCCACTCTTATTAGCATGCTGCATATACATGCATGGACTCCAAGCTACTGCCATCGCATCCTCTACCTTGCCCAGCCAGTTTGCTTCTAATTGTATGTTAAGCACCAATCAATTATTTCTCATTCTGTGAAGAAATTTGTCAGCTTTATTGTGTGTCCTATTTCTGTCCTATTGCATAAGGAAGGGGTGTGGGGAGTGTATGTGTTGTGTATGTAGGGGTCAACTTCCAAGTACAGGGGGCAACACATTTCCACAGGGCAAGTTTCTTTTTCTTGCTGGAATTTCAGCAGAGGCTTAAGTGCAGATGAGCCACAGAGACTGAGCCCAGGGGTGTTCCCTACAGGTGAAGGCTGAGGCATATTAACAAGCTGAAGCAGGGGAAGCTTACTTTGCTTCTGCTTGCTTAATCTGAGGACCCCCATATCCCATCTCCACGAGCAGGGGACCTTGCCTTTGTGATGTTAAATAAATAGCTGAATGGTTCAGATTGTACCTGCGGATATTTCCTTATATTTCTCTGCTTTTTCTAAAGCTCTGCAGATATTTCTGTTTCTTTCTAAGTGGACTGAAAACCATGATGCTTTTATTCAACTCCTCTAAGACTGAACCCTAGCATGGCTGTTATGATATGGCATTTTAAATTGCATTGTCCATCTCCTGAGCACATGAAAGTGTATTGAAATCTCCCTTTTGTCTGGAGGGGGAATCTAGAGGGTTTTATTTTATTTTTTCCCCCTGTTAACATTCAGAATAAAAGTGTTATTTTAATGTTCTCAGGTATTGAAATCCAACTCTGTGGGGAGGCTACTGGAACAGCAGACAAGAGTCATCTCTGCTTTGATAAGCTAGTTGTGCAAATACTGTAGGCAATACTTAAACAATTCACAGTGCCGTTAGGAAGAGGGGAAAGGAAATGCCAAGGAATTTATGTTGTTAGTTTAAACGTGCAGAGAGTTTATTTTTGTTGACGACTCTGAATTGCCCCTTTCTTGCATTCCCACAGTTGAATAGCAATTAAATTGCATTCAAATATTAAGAAGGTCTTTGAATGATCGGGGCATTCAGGTAGAGAGCACAGGTGGAGACTGCTGAAATGTGTGTGAAAGATAGGGCATAGTGTGGTTTGGTTTGACGGGCTTGCCGGTGTGAGCTGGGGATGGTCACATACCCATCAGTAAGTTCAGCAAGCCATGCTGAACGTGTGCCAGCACAGCTTTTCTTCTACAAACCACTGTTGCGTATCTGTCTGATAGACGTGTTACAGGGAAACCAGCTTATCTTAGCCTGTGAGCCCAGCTAGCGAGCCTGTGAAGCAAAGGACAATTACAGCCAGTGATATTAGCTCTAAAACAACCTACACCAGCATTTCTGAACATAATAGCATTGCAGAGCAAACACCTAATTTTGTGTGACCTGCCAGGGGTGGAAGCAAGTGTTGTTATCCTGTCAAGAACAGGAAGCAGATCCTAAATTGGAACTTGATAGTCTAATGTCAAGTCCTGCGGGTTTTATAAGGAGGGACCTTGCTTTTCTCTGATTTTAAAGAAGTCCCCAATTTTTGGTTAAAAAAAGTAACCCCAAATCCACATTTTTCCATGATTAAAATGAAACACCACTAATATACAGATATATGTGTAGTGGTGTTTCATTTTAATCATGGAAAAATGTGAACTTGGTTATTTTTTTTTTAACCAAAAATTGGGGATATTTAAAATTTTTTTTTTTAAATCTTGTAGGGTCCTGACTTTGGACCTGGTGCAAGACTCAGTGTTACCAGCCGAGACAAACAGGCGGTTCTGCCTTCAGCCCAGAGTGATATTGTGGCCTGTGTTATGAAGCAGGTCAGACAAAAGGATAATCTAATGCCTGCTTTAGACCTTCCACCTATCCATGAACCTAGGGCAGGGTCCTGGGCTATAATTGTGGCTGCTCAGTTTCCCTTTCATTGTGAGTTGGGTTGTAAAGCTCTGATCTGGATCTGAACTTGCCAGGGTTTGTGTTTTCAGCATCCAGGCTTTTTGTGGCTGGGCCATCTGTGACATGCTGGTGCCTTTCAACACCGGTATGTTTTTTCGTTCTTATTTTTAATAAAGAAAAAAAATGCTCCCCATGACCTTGCCAAGGAAAACAAATGCTCTTAACCAACCTTTCAGTCATTTTTGTGAATGCTAATTTTAAAATGCAAAGTGGTAATGTCCTGGAGCTTAGGGAACAGCCAGTCAAGTTTTTATACTCAATTAGTAGAGAAGGTTTGTCCAGAGCATTCTGTAACCCTGCAGTCAGTGTAACCCTGCCGTCACTGCAACTCAACATCTTTCCTCATTGTTAAAGAGCATGCTCAAATCCATTAGTTAATTCAAGCTGAATAAACTCTGTGGCGAGTTCATGCCAGATACTATAAAAGGGAATATTGAATTGTTCCTTGGAGAGGCCCCTGGGCTCTATCATGGCTATTCGGTATTCTTTACTGAGACACAGATACACTCCTACGTCTGTCTGCAGCCTGGTAACTTTGGTCTGTTGGGGAGAACTGAGTGTGAAAGCAGAGTGTTTCCTAAAAGTCATGGTCATTACTTGGGGTGCAGTGATCCTAAGTAGAACATTTTATAATATGGAGCGCGTAGAAACCTGCTTAGGTCCCAGCCAAGAAGGACAGGTTTCCTGTGTGTGTATTCAGCCTGGTGAATGTCGTCTTCATTGTGCTAACTTCTGGTGCAGGCTCCTTCAGTGGCTCTTTTTGCAGAGGAAAGGTGGTGGAAGAAGGTCCTGTTGAATGCACTAGAGCAGCTCCTGATGCAAGCTCTGCTCTGGCAGGGTTGAAGGTGCCAGAATAGGTGTTGAGATGTATATCTAAAGACTATATAGACATAGATAAGCTATCTCTCTAAAGACTATCTATATCTATCAACATTTTATTTATTATTTATCTATCCATCCATCCCCACTGGCCCAATAAATGAGAGCTCCTTCCCCACCCCCCAAGCAGGATTCCCCAGTGAGAGTAGCTGTAACATGCCCTACATTCCTCTGGAGTGGCTGTCCCTGTAGTCCTGCTGGTTTTACTGGCACAGGAGCTACAAACAGCACTACTGGATATAGCTTGTCATGCCTCATTTCATATGTTGGTGTGCAGTGACCTCATTTAGCAAACCCAGGAGGGTGTTGGGAGACAGGTTTAGGTGCTGGGACTTGTCCCAGGAATGCAGCTTTTCCCCTGCAAGAGGCTGAAGTGGGTCAGTGCCGAATTGACAGGATTAGCTCCATGATCCTGCTGTGCGCCAATTCTGTTTGTTTTTGCTGGAGGTCTCAAGTCTCTTTACAGCTTCAGACCAAGAGACCGGAGCCCTTGTCAAATCTATAAACGCCAAAGCATCCTGTGAAGATAGCCCCAGGGGCTATGGGAACCCCAGCAGAGTTTAGGACAACTGCTGGTCTGCTATTGGAGTCTTCCTCTGCTAGAGCTCCTCTAGCCTAATTGGTCTTAAAAATAATAATTAAAAAAATTGCCTAGTCTGGAGAACAAGCAACGGGCATATTGCAGACGAGGCTCCTTACGGAAAGGTGCCTAACTCGAAGCACTTAAACATATGTTGTTCTATATTATTCACTAAAGATAGACCCAAACTTTCCATGGTAACCATTCCAAAACCAACTTGCACTCTTCTAAAGCTTCATGTGACTTAGCCATTAATGAGGGTTACATTCCCATCAGAACATTGGTATTAAATAAGTGTGGAAAAAAAATTAAGTCTTTTGTTCTTGTTCATATAGATATCTGTCAGGGCTACCAGGCAGCCAGAAGCTGTCCCTATATTTATGCTGCTTAACACTTTGCATTCCCAAAGTATTTTGCATCCTTTACTTGAGAGTCTCAGCTTTGCTTGCTTGCTGTAGGCTGTTGGAATGAAGCAAGCAGAAGGGCCTGGAGCCAGAGAAAGGGCCCATGAAATGGTTCAGATTGAAGTGAACGGTGCATTCTCTCACTTGTGCTGCCCGAGGGTGGCTTGTCAGCCTGAAATGAGTTGAACACAAGCACTCTTGTGTAAAGCTGGGCCCATGCCCCTGCCAGCAACACACCCACAAGTATGCGCTGTGCTTGGAGCCCTGGGAAGAAGCATCTCCAGCTGCTGCCACATCAGTGGTGGTCCCAGGCTCTCCCCCAGGACCCATCATCCCTCCCATAGCAAAGAAAGAGAACTGGGCTGGGCACTCGCCAACTACAACCGGATCATCTCCTCCCCAAGGGTAGCAGCCTTCCCTGGCCACCTGCTAATGTAGTGAGTCTTGTAGCTGAAACCATAGAACGTTACTTTATTTTGACACTTTAAGCTGCTGTGCTTGTTGGGGAATGGCTTACAGATATAACAAATGCATTTTTCTTTATATAATTTATTTTTCCTTTGGTTAAAAACAGGCAAGTAAATACAAAATTTTATATTAAAAGGTTAGTTTGGGTTTCAAAATCAAGCACTTGGAAAACGTCAGAAGGAAGGTTTTCTATGCCACTTTAATTGCACTCTTTCACACATGCATTAAAGATGCAGTACTTAATTGCATGATTGCTTTTTATCTTCCCACAGGACCTTAGGCTTAATGTTTGTGCAGGATGGATCTACTCTGGGGACAAATCAGGATGACAAAGTGAAGCTGCTGTTGTCTGAAGGACCCTTCCCTCAGTGTATGCAGTGGTTGGAAGGTAAGCGATGAATGAGGCTGGGAGTTACAGATAGAGGAAAGACCAGTCTGATGGTAAAGGCGAGAATACTGCCCTGGGGAACTGGATTCTGTCCCTGTCTGTGCTACAAGGCTCTTATATAATGTGGGGGAAGTTACCTAAGCCAAAAGCAGATGCTATAGTGATGAGTACCAAAAAAAAAAATCCCATGAGGAATTCAGTCATTCTTATTCTCACGTGCACTAAATATAGCGAGAGTCCACATTGAACAAAGAGGAAAAAAATGAAGTAGTAAGCATTCTTTGTTCCATGTGCTGAAAGAGGCAAAGATCCTGTGATCAGGTAATGAAATACAATGTCATAATGCACGTGCAGCGAGGAGCCAAATTATAGTTGCACAGGCAGCTTTCATTCTGGCATTTCCTAATGTCAGAGTAGCTCACTTGGCTATGTTTATGGTTTTTAGCATAGGGGTGTGTGTGTGTGCATGAACTATATTGAGTAAAACATATCACTGCTTCATCCTCCTCCACTGCTGTAGTTCTGTCACCCTGAACTTCTGTTACCCTGAACTTCACAGCAACAGAGCTGGAAATATGACCCTCCTGCAAAGCAGAAGTGCCTGGCAGCTGAGTTTAAAGCAAAATCTCCTTAAACTGGTAGCAATATAGACTTTGGCATATATTTGAACAAACCTGAGTCCAACTGCCAGGAGTCAGTGGGGCACACACTCAATTGCCAGTATGTTGTGGCATTTCATATAACTGTAAACAACTTTTATAATGAGATTTTTAATTTCTGGGTTGTTCAAATGTTTGATCAACTCTGTGCAAAGTGTTGCGGTCCATCTATTGAGATGGGGAGAGAGAGCTCAGTTAGACCAGTGAGACATTCTCATTGTTGGAGTTATTGTCCTGTTTGTTCACAGCTCTCTCTTCCGTCTTCATTCTGCTAGGAAACTTTATGATACTTCTATATAACCCATATAATATTTCACAAGCATTTCAATGAGCAATGATGTTACCAAGGGCTGCAGCGTTGCTTCCCACATTACATTGCTAAGCAACATACAATATAGCAGCTTGATATCCTCCTGCAGCTGGGAAGAAAGTCAGCTCTAACATTCAGTAAAATGTTTTTTTTTGTAATCGTGGGCTCCCTCTCCCATCACACACACACATCCCTTTATTTCCACAAATAACTCAGGATTTGCAAGAATAGTGACAACATTCCTGGAGGTGGTGAGGATTTCATTTTTCCTTTGGATTCTTCTGAACTTTGGTGGCAGTGCATTCATGGTCTTACTGCCATTTTATGTATGGGGCAGCTTTCACTGACTTTGGGGTGCTCTGCACTTAAAAAATCCAGCTGAAGCAAGGTACTTAAGCATATGTGCAGCTGAATGCGAGTAGGCCTGTTGACCTGGGGCCAAACTGAGAGCAGAGCTGGGCCCTTGGAGTCTGTGCACAGTGCAACCTGCATGATTTTTCTAGCATCTGCCAGTGGCATAAAGCATTGTATTTACAGAGTTGAAACCTTAGCTATCCTGTTTGTTTATCCTATTTCAAACCAAGACCATTATAAATCTGAGAAGTGAAAAAATTGTCAAGCTTCCTGCTACATAACCTCTGCTAGCAAAGAGCCTGCCTTATTGCTAGAGAAATGTAGATAGATATTTTGGGGGGCAATTCTGGCTTCCTTCACTTTAAAAAATAATTAAAAAACCCCCGTATTGTTGAACTTTGCATTCTAAAGGTGATGCCTAGCTAATCTACTTCAGTAAATCACGAGAGACAAATTCTGCCAGTTTTGTAAATCTAATAAGCCTTTCTTATCTGGGTTTTTTTAAATGCCATTAATATTTGTTGTGATTACTATGCCCAGATACACCAGCCTTCCAAGATGCTGCTACCAAGGGATATTTAACATTTTATTATTGCCATTAGCCACATCAGAAGAGGTTTGTGTAATTAATCTTCTGTCTTAAGGAGTTGGAGCACAAGGTCATAATCAGAGTTACTTTGGGCAATGAAATCATGAGCTGTGTAATGCTGAGTAAGTCACTACCCACATAAACAAGGAGGGAGCAGACTCGGGGTGCTTCAAAAGGTGATTAGCTAAGAGCAGATCGACTGACCCTGAAAAAAGGAAAATCGTGGCTTGTTCAAGAGTTATTTCCTCATGAGAGAGAGCTGCTCTGATGAGGAATAGCCTTCTTTGGGTGTGTGGACACAGGGCGTGCAGCATCTGGGAAAGCTTCTCCTTTAGTGACCAGACTGTTGCATGCTCCCCTTTCTCTTGGTGGGTGCCCGTGCCCCTAATGCCTGGGTGCTACCTGGGGAACTGACAAGTAAGTGCAAACCCTAGAGCTCCCCCCATCTACACCTATTCCTGTATCCTATCTAATTAAAGGAAGAAAGACAGATTTTCTGGAAGTTCTGCGCCTCTGTAAGGGTTTGTGAGGATGACTGGCTCTCTAGGTGGCATGAGACAGAAAATATGGGCTTTGAGGATAATAATAGTGCATGTGGGGGTGAGACAGAGAGGCTCAGTGTGTGAGAAATGGGCTTCATTTGAACAGGGAAGGAGTAAACAGATTGGCTGATAATGCTGAATACCGTGCAATTTCCTTTTAAATTAGCAGATGGGGTGGGAAGGGGATATAAAGAAAGTGAGAAAAAAGAGAAGCTAATGATGAATGCTGCTGAACAGGAACGAAATGTTGCTAAGACATCATGAGCGAGTGAAGGATTGGTGCAGGAAGGGAAATGAAATTGTTGCTCCATAAAGGCAGAGATCAAAAGAAAGGAGCCAGTGGAGCTGTGAACCCATGTGTTTCCTTACAAAGGTGCACATAATGTGATGGTGGTGAGAGAGACACTGGGAAAATGGGATACCCCACTGTGCCTGGAGAATTAGGAGGGAGGGAGAGTTCAGCAAGATGATGGTAATGGAGTTGATAGCAAGATGAGGTGGGTGATAGAGGTCGTTATAGCCTGTGCACAGTAACTACTGCAGAGGAGGCATCTCCAAGAGCTGGGCAGAGTGAGTTTCATTTAACTCTGAAATGATTGTATCAAATGAAGGTGATAATAGAAATCTGTTAGACCTCAGCGACAGGATGAGAAGGGAAATCGGGGCATTGTTAAAGTAGCTAAGAGCAGGCTGTCAAAAAGGAGGAGAAAGAAGAACTTAGGTTGGAACTGAAAGTCCCTGTTTGATGTTCTCTGACAGCTTTAAAAAGGACAGACGCAGGGTGAGGGTGAAGGATGTTTCGCTGGGAGAGGGGGCACGGGTGTGTATGGAGATAATGCCAGACTCTCCCTCCCTGGAACAGCCAGTACAATCAGCAGCTGCTTGGAGTTAAGATGCAGCATAAGCCCAGCTCACCCGTTTTAACAGGAAACACCGCAGTTATATCATATTGTAGTATTTATACGAGCATGTTTGCACAGGCGTAGCATTAAATATTTGATTTGAAGAGATCTGTTTCTGTACATGAAACATGAAAGTGCAGTATGTACTCTGTAAGTAATTGGGTGCCTATAGGACAATATCCTACTGCTCCTAGATACTGGAGTTACTCTTAGCTGAAGTAGAAATCTGAGGCTTGGTACAGAGGCTTCAAGGTTCAGACTTTCCTGGTGTCTTATGGCAGCAGCTGTTCTAAGTGTATTACTGAGATGAGTAGATGTGGCACCTCCCAATGTATATTATGCCTATATTTGTGAGCAGGCACACACATGACTTGTTGCCCTTAGAGGAGAGATTATAATACACAAATCCATTATTCATGTCAGCCTCTGTGAAGCTCAGCTAGCTGCTAACTTGGATGCATGCCCTTCCCACAGTGGGGTCTAACAAAGAGGTTGTAGAAAAATTAATGGAACAAAATTTGACTGGCATCAACTTGAATGAGAAGAAAATTTATTTTTTTGGAAAATGAGGAGGTGTTGCAAGAAAACCCCAGATGGGAATGATGCATCCTATTATCGCTG
>NW_017729011.1:23126480-23131156 GCF_001723915.1 Gavialis gangeticus
CAGGCACACACATGACTTGTTGCCCTTAGAGGAGAGATTATAATACACAAATCCATTATTCATGTCAGCCTCTGTGAAGCTCAGCTAGCTGCTAACTTGGATGCATGCCCTTCCCACAGTGGGGTCTAACAAAGAGGTTGTAGAAAAATTAATGGAACAAAATTTGACTGGCATCAACTTGAATGAGAAGAAAATTTATTTTTTTGGAAAATGAGGAGGTGTTGCAAGAAAACCCCAGATGGGAATGATGCATCCTATTATCGTTGAAACAAAATGAAATTGTCAGAACAACAACAGAAGCCACCATGGTTCACTAGGAACCATATGGGGCCCCAAGCAAAGAGGAAATGCCGACAAGTGAATTACTACATAAAAGTGAATGTGACTTAAAAATAATTAGAAAAGTCAACCTGAAAATGGAGCAGCAAGCAGAGCAAGGACTTCCAGCTTGGGTTACATTAGAAAAGGTCTTTGTGTGTGACTCCTTGGCAGCTTGCAAGCAGAGGAAGAACATTTGTCATCCCTCTTGAATAATATTGGGAAACCTGGAACTGAGCCACTAAAAGTATTGCTGGTAATGATTTGTTGCATCTCTGTTGCAGTGGAGAGGGTGCCTGTTTGCTTGAATTGTATGGTAGGTTTTGGTGAAGAATCTCGAGCTATAAAGCGCAGATCACAAAGACTGTGTATGGACTCGGGAGCTTTGAAAATAGATAAGAAACAGGACTTGCTGCAATTCTGCTGCCATCGATCTTGATGGCAAAATTCACATTGGTTTCACTTGGATTTGGATGTATATCTCCATATTGAGTGAAAGGAAGAACAAACCTGAGGAGTTCCAGTAGTAGGAACTTGTACCTTCAGGGAGGTACCTATTCTCCTAGACCTATAGTTTGGGGGTTGGACTAGATGACCTCCTGAGGTCCCTTCTAACCCTAATTTTCTATGAGTTACCTAACTCCTATCAGTGTTAAGATTTTTAACTGACCTTGTACTGGTTCTAGGCCTGTGCTTGAATTTCTTTCTAGTAAGGGGCTGAAACTAATTTGCACAGCTTCAAACGGGCCACATCGGGATTCAGACTTTGCAACTACTCCACACCCCATCATGCAACAGAAATTGCATCCACGCACCTGCAGACTCTGCAGAAGTTTGTATTCAGGCAAAAAAGCAGGAAAGACAGCATGAATGGGTAAAGCCCCAGGCTCTGGCTCTTGAGTTGGTGACCAAGGATCACACGACCATCATCTGAAAATGATCTGCCTCTAAAAAGGTCTGCCTGTTCATATTGTAGAGGTGACATTCAGGAAGGAGGAAGGTTCTTCTGCAGAGGAGCCAGGAGAGTGGTGACCTGCAGGAGCTTGCCGTGACTTAGACTGTCCCCTAGGAAACGGGGAGGACCAAGGAGGGCACGGAGGGTGAAGGAGAAGGCTTGAGGAGAACCAAGAAAATCTCAGCCGCATTTCATACGCAAGAGCCGCAAGGGTTTCACTGAGAAGCCATTTGTACCAAGGACAGAGAACTGTGAATCTAGAGAAGAGCTGCTTCCTTGAAGGGAGAGCCAAATGTTAGCAGCCTCAGGGAAGAAATCTTCAGCCTTGTTTTGCTGAGCCTGATGCAGCAAAACAGAGATGTGCCTGTCAAACCTTCAGCCTTACAAAGGAAACTCTCCAAAGGGTGGAGAGAGTTACCGCACAGGAGTCAGAGCAGGAAACGGGCAAAGCTCAGAAGGAAATGTTCTCTCTTATTACCTTGCCTTTTGTGCCATCTAAGGAAATGACAGCTCTCAACTTTCTCTTGATGAGCTTTTCCTGTGTCTCCCTTGCAGCTGCCCTTGCTGTGAGGTTTGTAAAATTAGAACTGTCGGAGGGGAGGAATTAAGTGAGAAATCAAATGTGATTAGAAGCAAAATCCTTGAGATGGAAAGAGACCTACTGTAATTAATGATGAAAGGAAGCCAAAGAACTCCAAGATGTGTTGGAGATGAGAAGCAAGAAGTTTTTTTGGTGTTTTATTGGACCAACTATATTGTTGGGATAAAGTTAGACACGTTTTCAAATGCAAAGTGCAGAAAGAGACCATGGAGAGCTGTTTTCTCTCATTTACAACTCCTTATTTCTGAAAATGATGCAAGTCAGGGGGCTGTTGAGTCCCTAGGGGAAGGGATGGAAAGATACCTGGAGAGTAATTACTGAGATGCTGGAAAGAGATCAGTATGTTTGGATTGACTGCGGAGGAGAGGGTGGAGAGAGACCCTTGGCAGGGGAAAATGGTGGAGCATAAAAGTAAAGGGAATGAGGAAATAGCAAGTGTCTCACTGCAGGGAGGGCAGGGTGCTGTGATGCTGGATGGATCAGTCTTCTTGATGAATTGCTAAACCCAAATCCTTGCTGCTATATGGCTATTAAAAATCACACAGGGCTTTTGTGTTAGGTAAACCACAGCACAGCTAATTGGAGTTTGCCCTCCTGCATTTCTCCCCTTGCTCCAGTTGGCTATGTGGGTAGGGACCTACCTAAATTGCAGTGAGACGATGGGATTTTCAGGGGCACTCATGGTGCACAGACCTGATTTTGTGGTCTTTTCATGGTGAGCCCACCCCCTTGCCACTGACCGGCCAAGGGGCCATGACAGCCCCACCCCTCACCGCTGATTGGCCAACTGGGCAATTGCTCATCTTCAGACTGCAGCATTGCTTGCACCTCGCCTCTTAAAAGATGGCACCAAAATCCTTTTGCTTTCCTGATTGGCACCTTCATTGTGTCTGCGTCACTAGTTCAACCTCTTGGTAGGTCTCTCAAACCACGTGGCCTGTGGCTGAAGGGATTGCCACGTTTTCTCTGTATTCTGGTAAGTTTTTATTTGGGGGGAGGGTGACTGCAGAAACTGCCGTTTTTCGCAGTTTCTGTGAAAATTGCAAAACCACGATGAAAGTAGGTCCCTGCACATGGGTGGTGGAAACTTCCCATCCTTATTTGTGGTTCAGTTTTACTCGTGCATGTTGATGCATGCTCAATGTCTGGAAAGTGGCTTGGGATCCTGTAGGATGAGAAGGCCAGTTGCACATCTCGGAGGGCTAGGCCTGTTCCTATGTGCATGGGTTGTAAAAATGGATCTGATGTTCTCATGGTTTGCTGGTCTTAAAGCAAGCAAGTGCATAGGAAAAGTGAATGTGACATCAAAGGTATTGGGGACCATAAAAAGGGAATGACAGATGCATCCATAATGAGGCCTTGTTGAACTATTTTGTGTAAAATTGATTAGAAACAAGAGAAGACTCCTTTCTCTCTTGTGTGTCTTTCCCCTGTCAGGTCTAAGCTGCAACACCACAACAAACAGAAAAGCTAGACTGAGATCCTGTCTTTTTGTTGTGAGGATTTCAAGATACACGTGGAATGATTTTCCCCGAAAAGGCTACTGAAGTGAAGGGCCTCCTGGATCTGGAAGGCAACTGGCTACGTTTCTAAGCAAGGAGAAAGAGAGAGACAGGAATCAGCAAATGGAGCAGAGAAGAGTGGAAGGAGCCAGCCTGTTGCAGGTAGCCCAGCAGCCTATGAGATTTCTGGATACAGCTGTTTCTAGGTGAGATGACTTTCTTTGTGTGAATAAATATTGCCTGGGCTTTTCATCCCTTCAGTAAGATGTATGTGTACAGAACCTGCATACGATATGTAAATTCTCCTCCTGCAGAAATTTGTTGTTGATCCCTTCTGTTCTGCTTGAAATGTTCTGCTGGTTTGCAGGTGCTCAGAGGGGGAAGAGGTCTTGCTGGCTTTCTCCCCAACCCCATGGGTCTTGGAGCTGTCTTGTCATCCCTCAACCCAAATGCAAGGTTTCTAGCAAATCACTTGGTTTTGTTCAAGGCCAACTCTGGGGTGATGCAAATGAACCAGTCACAAACAAATGAACCGGAACCCCATATTTGTGCACTTGCCAGGAGTGTGTCCAAAGCTGTAGCATCTTGCTTTTAATTGGAGAAGCAAAAGTAATAATTAGCAGGAGCCCTGTAACAGCCGACAACCAACATATAGAAATAGCCAGACTCAGAAGTAGTCCATATGTCTGGAGGAGGGAAGAAAAGATGAAACAGGAAGGGATTTATATAATAAATCCTCCCACAGGGCTGTTGCTTCTGCAGTTGTTAAGAAGGTATGAATTGGTTTGGTAGATAGTTATTCTAGCCTGAACCTTCGCCCAGGACTCATCCCAAACGATTGCCTCTGCAACTTCTGACAACTTTCTGACTCTGCTGTTTGATGGAAGCATCTCAAATCCCTTGGGGGAGCTGTTTGCATTGCAGTTTCAGCCCACTGCCAACAGAAAGGATGTAGATAGATGCTCTTCTTCAGAGTCTGCCTTCATAAGATTACAAATCCCATTTTGGGAGTCCCGGCGGATTTTGGTAAGTGTCCAAATGTTTGTATTGGTATTTCTCTGGACGGAGCTTTCCACTGCTATTTATTGTTTATTAACTTTATATTATTGCCTCAATAGCTGTTTTGTGTGTGTTTGTTCATCCTATTGCCAATTGGAAACCCAGCCATTAGGGCTCTCTGTCCCTCAAAGAAACGCAGTGTGTTGCTTGTGGATCCCGAGTGTAGAGAAAGCTGCAGAATTTTTTCTTAAGTAGCTGAGAAATCAACAACTGCCTCTTTTTTTTTTTTTTTTTTTTTTTT
>NW_017729011.1:23131242-23133987 GCF_001723915.1 Gavialis gangeticus
AAACTCCCTTTTTTTTTTTTTTTTTTTTTTTTTTTTTCCCTGTTCCTAGGAAACAAGAGCAAAAGTAGTTAGTTAGGAATCTGTAAAGTCAACTAGGGTAGAATCTTGATAGACATGGTAGTCAATTGTGCACAGTGCTCTGCATATTGCAGCCCTTTTGTTGTCTTTGCCCAGGAGTCGGTTTGGTTTTTCTCTCTTACGTTGGCACTAGAACTCCACCAAAGATACTTGCCGCAGTTTTGAACCATACAACAGTGAGAGGCAGCTGTCCTGACTTTTCACTCTGCCTTGACGGCATTACTTGTTTTCCCATCTTCAAGACGGCTTGTTTCTCCTTGGCAACATCAGACTGCTTTGTGGCATCCTGCATAGCATGAATTATTTTATGCCCATTCCATAATGGCGTTTCTCACTTCTGGTGTCTCTGAAGCCTGTAGCTCAGGGGGAGATGCTGCCATGAGAAGGAATGCTAGCGCTTGTTCTTCAGTGTCGTTCACGCTGAAGAGCAAGTGTCTGAGTCCGTGCCAGTGGCTGGCACTTGATTTGTTTGATGTGCAAAACAGTTATGGCATGGAGCTATTTCACAGCCTTAGAGAACTTCTTACTCTGCTGGCCTCTGAAGTTGAAGAGGGTGCAGGGAGTTGCCTGTTGTTTGAATGTGCTAGACAGTGAACCACTCTACCCCACAGGGAAGGTTAATAAACCAAACCTTCTACCAGTCACTCAACCCCCATGGGATGTTAACAAGCCAGGCACATGCCAGACGCAGGCCCAGACATCTCTTTGTCTAACTAAAATCTGAGCAAGTCTCTATATTGAAGACTGGACCTTGTTGAGAATTGCTAGGTACATTTGATCCCAAACCTGTGGCTGATTTGCCTTCAGTCTTGATGAGGCAGGACTCTTCCTCCCTCTATGGTAGTAACCAAGGACACTTTTTGTGCCTTGGTTACATGTCAGATAAAATGACACTGCATCGGATCCGAACAGGCATGAAGCTGGTCAGAGTGGGGCCGTTGTATAAGGGGCTGGGGTGGGAGCAGCCATGCTTGTCCCCTCCAGGACCTCAATCTGAGCGAGCCCCAGGCATCATCTGTGGCTCTTAGAAGCTGCCGGGTGAAACAAATGCTCTTACCCACTCAATTCAGAGGAGCTATGGGCTGCTCGCCTTCTGTGGATTGCTTTACAGCCCTCACAAAAGAGAAGGCTTTGCTGACGCCCCCAGTAACCTTGGCAAAGTGTTTTGTTAAGCAGGTCTGTGCTTTGCTCAGTTTTCAACCTGTTTGCATTCATCGTTCCCTCCTACATACGAATTTATGCTTCTAAGCAGGACTGTGCGGTGGTGGGCAGCAGTGGCGTCATGCTGATCTTTTACATCGGGTAATAATGACTGCATCAAGCAGCAGGCAGAGTGATGTACCTCTCTCCCACCTCACAAGGGGAAAAACAACTGGTACCCTTTTTTCATTCCCTTCTTCAAATCACGTACCATAATATTTTCTCCTTGTTTTCAATATTCGAGAACTGTCCAGTCTCAACCCTTCTCCCACACTGGGAATGGCAGCACCACATGGCATGCTGAGAGCAGACTGACAGCAATCTGTGTCAGTGCAGGTACGAGACTCTCAGCTGTAGCAGGAATGGGCTCCTCCAGTGCCTGCTACAGTGCCCAAAACTCATGGGTGTGTGGCTGAATGTCATTCATGAGGTTTTGCTGTCCTTAACTGGCAGGTGCTATAGGAGTGCAAAATGGTATTGACTTCACTTGACTAATGCTATTCTAGCTGGAGTGTTGTCTCAGCAATCGTTGTATAGAAATTCATGGAGAGGAATGCTTCCTCTCTTCACATGGTAATTAGATGGTAATTGAGTTGCAACAACAGAATTGCAACCCCTAGTCTCCAGTTGGCCTTCTGTAATAAATACATTCCCTGAGGGTGGGGGCACATGTTTGATTGATTACAGATAGCAAGAAATGCTATTTACATAATGGAGTTTTTAGTCTTTAGTTGAGGAACCTGTCTAAGAGACCCTCTCTCATCATACCCAATAGACCAGGCCTGGCCAACCCACAGCATTCAGGCAGATCGGGGAGAGGACAGGCAACACTGCAGCAGATGAAGCAGGGAGCAGAAACCAGAGCAGTGCAATGTTCAGGGAGCACAGGGCAGAAAACAGCAGGCGGAGCAGTGGTTAGGGCAGGGCAGAACAGCAGATGGGGGAGGGGATCAGAGTGGCATTCACAGGGTGTGGGGCTAATTTGTGGCACACCTGCTGAAAAGGCTGGCCCCTGTTGCAAATAGACCATTATACTTGTACTGTGCTCTGTACTTAGGGATGGCGAGTGCTCAAAGCACAGGGATCAGAGTGAGAATTCTTGATCTTAAAGTAAGATGATTTTTGTGACCTTGGATAAATCATTTCATTTTTTTCTGTGCCTTAATTTTTTTCCTCCCATCTGCGAAATGGGGATGATGTTTCTGCCATTCACAAAGGGTTTTCATGAAATAATGTTTTGTCTGTAATCCACATGGGCACCATTGGGGTATTAGTTACATGTGTATCTTATAGTTTCATAGTTTCTAGGGTCGGAAGGGACCTGAGCAGATCATCTAGTCCGACCCCCTGCCGTGGCAGGAAAGAGCGCTGGGGTCAAACGACCCCAGTAAGGTGGTCATCCAACCTCCTCTTAAAAACCCCCAGGGTGGGAGCCTGCACCACCTCACTTGGAAGCTGGTTCCAGAC
>NW_017729011.1:23135078-23165897 GCF_001723915.1 Gavialis gangeticus
TAGCTTTTGCTACCTCGGTGAGCTGACCCAAGAATTCCTGGTCAAGCTCCTCTGTAACACCAGAATGATTAGTTGCCAGGTACAATGGTAGAATTACTCTTGTATGGTCCTTTACGTATCTAGTCAGTATTTCTGGAGAAGGGGATGCCGTCACCATGGCCTGCTTGCCAGTGTCTTTTCATACAAATGGGTGTTTCCTGCTAGTCCTTTTAAATGACAGACAGTAAAGAAAAGACACTTCTGTCTGTACTGTCCTCCATATGATGCTTCTACAGGTACTATATGTAAGGCAACAAGCAGCAGGCCAAATTCCTATTGTGAAAATTTATTGACTGAAAAGCAGTTTTACCAGGGTCCATTTAATTCCTATTTGTAACATACCACTTCACATCTACTGTGCATTGCACCTCTCTGCAGAGATAAGTAAGTGCTTTATTAAGAGCTGCAAATCTGAGGAAACTGAGGCACAAAGAACTGAAGTGATTTAGCCAAAGTCTCGCAGCAGTTTGGTGGCAAAGGACCCCAGGTCTCTTGACTTCTAATTCAGTGTCTGGTGTGGAAAAATCGTCAGCATGAGTAGTGACATCATTGCTTAGTAAAGGTGTATTGCAGGTATGGAAAGAAATAGGAGTGAACTAGTGACTACAAATCCCAACTCGCTTAAATACATCACATCTCAGTTACAACCAGATTTCAGTTCAAAAAAGGGTGGACAACAAAATTCATGCAGACATTTGGCAATTACACTGAACTTCCTTTTCAGTCACTCTGCCTAAAACTGGCCATCCAGGGAAGAAGACGCTCTGATTAGACCAAACCAGAATACATTAGATTTGCATTTCTTTCCATCCATTTCTGAATTCCTTCCCTGAAGAGTCAGTTTTCCAAAAGTCCAAGTTTTGCATTGTACTCAACCTCCTAGGTATTCCAGAAAGTATGCTAACCAGACCTCTGGTTCCACACTCATTAGTACGGCAGGCTTGGCTCATTTCCTAGGATTTAGTTCAGAATAGCCTCTGTCCATGCAAGCTGACTGCGTGAACAAAACCACTTGCCTTGTTCCATTGTTCAGTGTCTCTGTTCAGAGCTTGAGTAATTACAGCATCCCCAGTGATCAAAGTCCTGGGCTCCCAACTGGCCTTTTATCTTCAAAATCATGACTCGAGCTCCTTTTCTGAGCCATCCCAAGGCTTTAGCAGCGCTCAAATGAAGAGGACCTGACAACTGTCCCTTTACTGCAAGCCCTGTCTACGGCACTGGCCAAGAGGCTGACATCATTCCTCCTGGCAGATTAAGGGCTAACCCTTGCTAGGACCACAGCTCGGTCTCAGCCAACAGTATGGCTGAAATGGGAATCAGCTCAGCTTTGAACTAAAAATTTTTGAGGTATAAATAACCGTCATTGTTCTCTGTCACCTCCTTCACATTTCCATGCTCTGGATAGCAGTGAAAGGTGATGAAACTTGGTGACTGAGGCTTCACTTGTATTTCAAGCTTCACTGGAAGCAGGAAATACTGTAAAGGGCATAAATATCACCAGAGAGCTGCTCCTAGCCCAGGCTTGCAAGCTTGGGAAACTCAGTGAAACAAACTAGTTTTTAGATTCTTATTTGAACCAAACCTGTGCTCTGAATTTTAATCTACTAAATGCATTCCCAATTACTGCCCAGGGAAGACAGGCCCCTGGTATGTTCTACTGCTACCCCTCCTCCATGCCCCATAATGGCTCTGCCAACGTTATGTTAACGCATTCATCCTTGAAAATATACATGTCCAGTTCAGGAGCTGTAGCACGCACTTAGCATTCAGACAGAAGGCATGGGTAGCCTCCCAGCTTTCCTTTGTATTTTAATCACAGTGCTACCCAGTGACTAACTTCTTTGGGAATCTAGCTTGCAGCTAGCTAAATCTGCAGGCAAGAGAGAAGCGTGAGCCATGTCTCTTCTGCTCTTTGCTTTTCCTAATGGCAGTGCCTGAAAAACTCGTGGGGACAAAGTATGAGAAAGTCAGATATTAGCAGAGATTTTCCTCCAAGCCAAACTCCCTTCCTTGGGGTGGTATTGAATGAAAACCAAGTGGAAGAGCAGGGCAGAGTGAGAGTTGAGGTGGCGTGTAAGAGAGGGACTTCAGCGAGAACAAGGTTGAATCTTTCTCTCTTGTTTTTTTTTTTTTTGGCTTTAAACAACGGGAAGGGAACAGCATGTTGGTCTTGGCAGCTCTTGTTGTCATTCCTCCTTGCACATGAAGCTTCAGTGTTTTTCAAGCTGTGCAGCCTCTGGATCTGCTGGAGTGTTATGGGGTGTCTAAAAATGGCCTCAGGAGACAAGTAGATGAGTTTCCTTTTGCTGTTTAAAGGTGCAGACAGCAAATCGGACCTGTCGCCAGCAGCCAAATGACTTTCCCTTGGAAAAGACTGCTCATGAGGAACTTCTCCAGAAGATGGTGCTTCTCCAGAACCCCATTTCCCTAGGTCTTGGTACTTGCTTTTCTAGCTTAGTAGGCCACATCTCATCCTTTGACTGGGGCACTGCCTCCCCATTTTATTCCAGGATCCAGTTAGAAACTGCACTCCTCTGCCATGGACTCATCTAGCACTAGCTTCCTCTGTACATTCCTATGCAAGAGACTTCTTGCTCAGCCTCCCCCACCATTTGACAGCTTTCCTGAATCCCTCCGTCTGCCCTTCTGCTTTCATATCTCAGCCAAAAGCATCTCCGTTGACTTTACTATGTAAGTATTCTCTGCCTTTTGTTTCTTATTTTGAGTTTTCGGGATGGTGTGAATGAAAAATACCCTGCCAAGTAAAGCTACATTGTAATTTGGGGTTTTACTAGTGGGGTGTGCAGCTGCAGCCAGGTCTCAGGCTCTGAGCTCCATGGGAGAAAAGAAATTGGGTACTGTAAGGCTGAGTCATTCCTGGATCCAGAATACTGATCAGATCAGCAGAGCCCAGAAAGCCCCATGGATACCTCACAATCCAAACTGCATAAATCATGTTTTAGATGCAGAAAAACCCTAGAAATATGCAGGTTGGCTGGAAGATCACCTTCATGCAACTGAAGTCCTTGATGTCACATCTCTGGGAGAGTACCATATACTTGTCTCATTCTGATCGGGACTTTGGGTGGCTGCTTTCAAAATGGACTTTAGGGGTGGCTGTCATAGTTTTGGGTGCTGTGATGCCACAGGTCGTGTAACTGAGGGGAGGAATGGCATTTTGCAGCTGTGATCTGGAACGTGACAGACTGATGTAAGGGGAGCTTTGGGCACCTGCACAAAGAGCAGTGGGGTCCTCATGGTACGTCGTGCATCCTCGCTGTCTGTTCCAGGGTGGGGATGTGATTTAGGAATCTTTCTTCTTTATGCTTCAGATCTGCTCTACTGCTGGACAGGGGCTTTGGTCATTTCAGGACACCGTTGGTCATGACCATCCAAGGAGCTAAGCACTTTGAACTATGGTTGTTCACAGGATAGGTGGAATCTGCTGGTGGTTTATTTATGCACGCACATGTGTGCATGTGCATGCACACTCAAGTTTCTGCAGTCCTTTGTAGAGACAAGTATGAACTGGAATCAGCCTTACCATCCTTGGGATTAGTTAACTCAGTATGGAGGATGCTAACATGCACCAGCCAGAGGTTACCGCACCTCTTTGCGATAGGCATCCAGACCAGGATTTCAGTGCAGAGGCACAAGCCAGGTAGAAGACCCTTAACAGGGAGGGTGGCATTTTCCTGTAGTCACAGAGATGCTTAACTGCAGCAGGTGGTTTTGTGGGGAAGGTGCTGGGGGAGGGGGTTGCTTATTGTGCCAGTGAGCGGGATAAGGGAAGGAGCTGCAAGGTGCATAGGGAGCATGGGCTGTGAAAAGACAGAGCAGAGGGTCTGCAGTAATGCTATTGAGACCAAGCCAGTGATCTTGTACCCTGTTAGTTAACAGTGGCCATATGCTCCTGTATGCTTATAAACAAATAGGTGGAAATGAATTTCTGTCTTACTGATTTGGCATAAGCCATGAGAACAGCACTGAATGCTTTTCTGCAGGGTACAATTACAGTACGGTCACATCAACCTGCAAGGTTAATTTCTCACCGTAGAACTGCATGTTTTTCTCTTCAGCCAGCCATTCATTTATCCGCCTACAGCATGTAGTGCCAGGACTGAATAGTCTGCTCTAAAGCAGTGCTTACATGACTGTGTAAAAGAATGTGCTACCAAGGACTGCACCACCCAGAAGCTCCAAAACAGAGGGCCTCCCACAGTAGGTATTCAGTGTCGACTCCCACGTGGGCAGCCGTACCAATCCCAGAGCATGCTAAACCCTACAGAGATGGGGAAAGATCCTTGCTTTGGATAATAAGCCGAAGCCTTCACACAAGAGGGGAGGCTTGCTTAATGCTTCTGTGGGAGTCAGTCCTGGGGTCACAGTAAAATTGACCCTGCAATCCTGGGGCTGTACAATGGCTCCAGCGTTCCCGAATGCACAGTCCTCGCAGGTGATGCTGGGGTTTGGGCCGTATGAATTTTAGGCTCAAACAGCTTGGTACATATTTGCATGTTGATTTTCTTTTTTTAATTTTAATTTTTTGCAAAATAACATTAAAAATCAAACCCAAGGTGGTCCTTTAATAACTCCCAGGCAGAAAGCAGGCTCCACTTGGCCAGCCATTGTGTCATGCAAGCATCCTTTGCCTTTTCCCTGATACTGTCCACCCTATCCTTCATCAGCCCTACTGTGGAAATGCCCCAACACTCCTGAGAGAAAAGCCGTTCGGACAGCACTGGACTCTTGATAGGGAAACTGAGGCAGAAAGCAGTGATGTGAATTATTTGAGGACCATGGACGAACCAGTGACAAACCCAGGAAACCTAACTCCTAATCGCAGCGCTGTAGAACCGTCTCGGCAGAGACGGAGCCTGCGGTTGTATTGAAGCCTCCTGCATGACTCTGGTGTAGTCTGCCCTTGTCCCTAATCCCATTTGCTGAAGGCATGTTGAAGAGCCAACTTCGCAACAGCTGCTTCCTTGGCAAGGGAGGTGAGCATAGGACAAAAAACTCGGCAGCAGAAGGTCTTTGCTGCAGCAAGTTGCAATCGGCCGTGCAGTCACCGAGTTCCCTCCCTGCCAGGCAGTGGCTGCTCTGTTCATTCTGCAAACAGCCTCCTTCCTTTCCGAGACAGCGCTGGGGACGCGGGGGAATGGCAGAGTTTATTATACGCCGAGTGAGGGAGCCGGCTATTGCTGGAGGAGATCCAGGCTTATAAAAGATTGTAGCAGGGAGCGGGACACACAATTTGTGTGTGTGAAGGGGTGGGCACTAGAGGCTCCTACCAGGCATTTCCCCAAACCCTCAAGACCTCTCTGGCTTTGGTGCGATGCTCTGCAGTGCATACCGTACTGTATCAAGCCCACTTACTTTTTATTGTATCAGTCATTCTCTTTATGCAACATCACCAATCGGAGAAGGCTCGCAGGTCTAGCTCTGAATGAGCTCCTCTCTGGCAGCTCAGCCTAGTTATACTGCTTTAACTTAGTCCAGGGGGGAGGGGAGAAAAAGGTTACTGCTACTTTAAATATAATGCATTAAGAGAATGCTGGAAAAAGGCCTGCATGCTGTAATACCCAGCCATCTAGTTGGAAAAGCAGCCAGATGTAATACAAAAGAAGAAACACAGCCTCTTATGGATGCAGCACTAATTCATAAATCAGGTGAATCAGCTTAGGCAACTGCTGTGTTTTTATGCCTTTGCTGCATGGAGAACTGCATGTTGGATGCTTTTATTTGAAGTAATGGAGCCAGATAATCCCTTGGACCAGGACAACTCCAATGGTAAGAAGTAGAAAACATACAAAAGAAAAAAAAAGAAAAGCTAGAAGGAAAAGTGAGTAGCATAGTTACTTAAGGCAGAGGGTTAGGGATGCATTTTTTGCTGTCTTTTGCATGAATCACTAGAAATGGATGTGGTAATGTACTTTACCTTATCTTAGAATAACTGTTTATGGGGAGAAAATGTTGGAGATAAACGTACAGTCGGCTGAGATGTGCGGGGTATTGTAAGAGGCAATGTATCTAGTCAAATCGGTGCTCTTTCTTATCAGCCTGTGTCCTGGACGGTCTTTGCAGACAGAAGAGGAACGTACACACTGTATATTATGCAGTTTGGGGTGGCATTATTTGTTTGTTTTTTCTTTTTGCCAATAGGGAAAGAAGTAACTTTGTACCTTCTGTGCTGTCAAATGGAGCATTGGGAAACTGTCTTTCTTTCTGCAGAGAGCTTTGCTAAAGGCAGCGCAGTTGGTAATTTAGTTAGGAAGATAAATTTAGATGGAGACCACATGAATTCACCCTGGAATGAAAGTCCATGGTTAAAACTGCAACCGTTCCCTGGATTTATAGCCTCTCACGTGCTGCATGTTGTAGTGTCTGGTCCCTGTGGAAGGCAGATGAGCTGCATAAATTGGGGTGAAAAGTTGTTTGCAGCTGCAAACCTTCCCCCTGCCCCCCCCCCCAATAGAGTGGATTGGCTTCTCTGAGGACAGCTTGTTTGCAATTTTCTTTAAAGTTGTGAGATGGTAATTTTAGAGATGAGTCAGAACTTCATTTATTCTGTGCCTTTGGTGCCTTGCTGGATCATGCTCTGAAACCCCCAACCTCCTCTGCTCCCCACTTTTCGCAAAGGTGCGGTTAAGGGCCACTTGGAGAAATCCCTCAGTGCCTTCTCTGGGGATAACCCCCAGTCCTCAGGGGTGTCCCAGCTGCTGTATTCAGACCATAGGATCCCTGAAACTCTGTGGAAGGCATGTGGTTAAGGGAATGAGGAAACATTTAAATGAGGTTAGCAGTTAGCTGGTCCAATGTGGATGGGCAAGACTGGTTTATTTGGGGCTCTGTGCCAGTGCATTAGTTGAATAGTCTGAAATAATTGGATTGTTTCCAAGGATGATAATTGCACCTAAAGATTAAGAAGAAATAATTGCACTTTTCCATCTGATTGTTCTTTCTTTGCAATTAACTTCAAGTTTGTTTTTTTTTTTCCCCGAGCAACAACATGTAGGTAAACCACATCTAGCCATAGCCCATTAGGACATACAGTGAGTCCAAGTTTCTTCATGTAGAGCAAGGAGTTTAAAGATGATAGAAGTAACCTGCTATGTGTTTTGGGTCTGCATTACTACAAGTACCACAACGTTGTCTTGCCTGCCCCATTATTAGAATCTGGGTATCAAGAGCCCCAAATAAAATGTCCCTCATAGTTCAGGGTATATAGCTTTTAGCTTTGGTTTTTCAGATCTGGCCAAATATGAATTTCTTACATAATAGCTCACTAAATATAGAATGATATTTTAAGATGAACAATCTTCTCCTTCTCCTTTTTTTCCCTGGAGACATCTGAAATGTTTTTGTCAATCCTGAAGAAAATTGTTTTGCAATAGAATATTTGAACAAGGCAGCAGGCAGAGGGAAGTATTCAAAATATGAAGTATTAGGGACTGTTAAGTATTCATGGTACCAGGCAACAGAGTGAATCCAATGCACTCTCTTTCTTTCTCTCTCTCTCTCATGCTCACATACACCCCCTTTGGTTCATAGTTTTAATTGCTTTCATTTAAGCTATCCTGGGTATAGAATAAAGACCAAGCCATTTGCTTTAGTTGGTCAGGAAGAAGGTGGAAGGAGATCTCTGACTGCCTGTTTCCCCAGCTGCATGGGCAACATGTAAACTATTTTCCAAGACTTGCGCAGTAGTTAGTTACTGTGACATGGTGCACATTATTCTGCATGAACTCAGTAAATACCAACTCCTCGCAGTGCTGCCAGCAGAGTGCCTGGGAAGAAAGATTTTTCCCTGTTGAGAAGTTTTTTCTTGCAGCCGTATTTCTTGGAAAGGCTCCTTTGTCCCTTTCAGTCGCAAACGTCCGCTGCACTGCTATAAATTTACTTGGCCTCTGAAAACCGTTGTGTTCACCTTATTGCCTTGTCCACGTGACAAAAGTGAATGCTTTGTGAAGCAACTGTAACTTGGACACCTTTGTGACTCAGAAAAAAGAAGTCTTTCTCTAGGTTCCAGGAATGTTGATGAGAAGCCCTTTAATTGCTGGAAGAGGAAACGGAGTTGCCATTTTTGACCCATTGGCTCTAGATTCATCATCTAGAGGTCTTTGGAACGCAAGGTGAGGCCAATGTCACTTTAGCCTTGAGGCAAATGGACCATTGAAGTAGGAAGAACCCTTTTGGAGAATAGGTGGAAATAATATCCTCCTGAATTGATCTTTCTTTCTCACAGCCTTGTCGTTGTCTCATAGTGCCAGGCTGAATTTAGTAGGAAGGCCCCGGTGGGATGCTCTAGTCTACACTAAAGTCTTCTATCTCTTGCTTCTCTCAGGCCTGAGTGTTGTGTTAAAACACGTGCAGCTCCTGGCTTTTCAGTGAAAAACACATTGCAGGTATACTGTGACTTGTAGCTGACACCCCAGAGAAAGGATTGACTGCTTTGATAATGCCTTCTCTTTGAGGGGCAGAAATGAGACTTGGGGAATTAGCTACCCTGACCTAAGGGGGGCTAGAAGAAAATGGAAACCAGGGGAAAGCCCATTTTAATTAGTTCTCAGTTTGCTCTGTTGTTTTGCACTCACTGTTGTACTTGCCATCCTTTGAACATATGGTTTGAGGTTTGTGTAATGATTCAAAAGTTCTGCAACTTTCTCTTTGTATTAGCTTCAGAACATCTTTGTCTGCGGAGAGCTGTCCTGAAAGTGCTGGTCTCTGAAAAACCTTTTTAAAGGACTTTGCAACACATGCACACACACACTCCCTCTCTCCCTCTCTGTTTTCTGGAACTTGGGTACCCAAAAGAAAGTTTTGTTGTTTATAGATGGTTACTAGTTTTAGCTTTTCCAGCTTGTTCCTTTTAACATGCTGAAATAGTTTTATTTGGTTCTTATGCAAAGAACTCTTCTTGGAACACATGTCGCTGTAAGAATGTGCTGATTCTGAAACCATAACCCTAAATTGCCCATTTCACCGAGATGACATATCGGAGCCGCAGCTCCCTCTTTTGTACTGTGGCCATTTGCAACTCCAGGAGTGGGTGACAGCTCAGCAGCTACTCACACAAGTTGCGGAAGATTTCTGTATGTTTATAATGATATCATTGTGCACCAAGCATCTGCAAATTGTACATTCATTGTCGCTTCTGATAGTTTGCATGTGTTTATGAAGCTACAGCTACACTGGACCATCTCTAAATTTGGTCTCTTGTGAGTCCTGGCAATATTTCTGTGTGCGTGACAAACTCAGATTTTCAATATATTATAACTTAAAAAAGTACATCTTAGACAACCATGTGGGCTAAATCTGACCATGGGCTTTAGTGCAGTTGCACCCACCTGCACAGGGAGTGAATGCTGCACCAATTTATATCTGAAGTCCATGACAGCATGGAAATGCAGGCTCCCAAAGTCTGGACACTGAAGTATTGCAACACAAAATTTATGCTGTTTTAGATTTCTGAAACACCATGTCAACTGAGTAAATGACTGAATTGATCTGTATTGGGGCAGTAATAAAACCCTGGACTAGGTGACTGTTGAGGTGCATTAGGAGACCCAAATATGTACCAAGGACTGGTAAATAGAAGTGTGGCTGCAGGTCAGAAGTGATCACACATTAGCAGAACTGCTTTGGATCCTACAACTAGAATAGTGGAGGTAACATAGGTCATGATCGAGGTATTTTTGCCAGAGCTGTAGGTGTGATCAGGACTGGAACAGCAAAAGGCGTTGAACCTTAGGATTGAGGTTCATTCAGTAGAGTTTTGGGGGAACATTAGGCAGGGTCAGCCTTCCCAGTGCCAGAGGCTAACCAGTACAATAAGCTGTTTGGTTCCAGGGATCCGTATATTTTCTAAAATATGCAAGTAAATTTAAATGTTCAAAATATCTGCAAAGTAAATTCTCCTTCATCTGCCATCAGTGGGAGGATTTGAAAGCCCCCAAAAAGCTTGTTTAATTTTTACTATTGTTGCAAATGAGGCTGAGCCTAAAACAAATCCTTCTGCAGAGAGAGGTAGTTAGCCATGTTAGTCTATAAGGTGCATATCTCTACCCTGCCTTCTACAAATTCTCTACCCACTGTGAATTTACTGGCCCAGAAGAAATTAGGGTCCAGAGTCTGTTCAAATATAGGGTATATTTTGTTTTAACTATTGCAGTTTATCTGGAAATGGCTGGCATGGTGTTTCCATTAGGTGTTGTCTGGGGAAGCAAAGTTGTCATTGAGCATTGGATATTTCTATATAGCATCTTAACCTGTGGGAGGCAAAATGGGGAGAATATGAACCTGGTTCCTACTCTGAGAAGGTTAGTCAGTGAATTTGGACTTGGGTATGACGGAGAAAGGGCATTGCTTTTGCCCAGCACACCGTTGATAAGTCCTTTTTGTTGTTGTGTTTCTGATGTCAATAATGACTTTGCAGGCTGGCATGGGAGTTGGTCACAGATGGAGAAATAGTAGAGACAAGGCAGATATTGAGGGAGACTTTTAATGTACCGAGATCTGATATGTTCTAGGGAAACTGGTGAAGAACTGTACTGTCCTTGTCTGAAGATGGTATTGTGCATAGCTGGGTGCAGTGAGCAAACTGGCATGCTGGGGCAGAGTTGTTGGTGGATATTAGGCTGGGTATGGTGACTGGCTTTTCATAGACATCTTCACAAACATTAGGCTATGGGCGAAGGCTGTTTTTCTGAAAGGGAACTTGAAGTGCCAATGCCCTCCTTCAGGGGGAGGGGAAAAGAAAGTACCCAGGGCCAGGCACCTTGCAAAAAAGTTGTAAAGAAAAAGCCATGTGAAATTTGGAGCTTCTGATCTTCCACAGTGTCCTCTTGACCGTGTTGTAAGTCTGTTGAATCATAGGCCTGGGAGTCTGTATAGAATAAATATTGGGAAAGGACATTTTTAATAAGCAAATTCCATCCTTTGATTTCTGTTTTGAAGATCTGTTCTCATTATTACCCACAATGAGAAAATGGTAAAAAAAAAAAAGTGGGGGGGGAGCTGGCAACTAAAAGAATAAGCATATTAAACTAATGTTGGGTGATCAAATAGTGCTGTAATGTGGCCCTTGACACAGATCATTAAAAATTAATATTCCCCCATTTATAATATTTGCCTCTGTTTGTTTGCAGTGGAGTCATTGTATGAAAAGCTTTTAATAAAACATTGAATATTATTGCAGGGGAGATTTATTGGAAGTATTTCTGAGCAACAAAATCCTTTAGCAAGGTGCGTGGTGTGTATGTTACATTAGCAGAGGCAGTAGGAGATTTGGTTGTTTTTCTCAAGACCCATTTATTAAACTGAAAGAGCGTATTGTAACATTTAGCACATTCTTATTTTCAAGGCTAAGGCTAGCAGAGAACAATGAAGTGTCAAGACGGTTAGGCATGCATTCTTCTCTGCTTCTTTACTGTTCTGACATCATCTCCAACACCAGGGCCCCAGAGTCCAGGGAGAGGTTAGGAATGATGTGCTTGAGAGCAGGACTCAAGAAACGGTTTACTAATCCGAGAGGACAAATGAGGATCAGTTCCTGGATGAAAGTAAATTTAGCTCTGTTGTGCACAAGGGCACACCTCTCCTCATCCCTGTAGCTTGTTATCTTGCAGAGTTCATGGCTTCACTTGGCCCTGGGCCAGATACGGATGATCTGTATTTGCCCCATCTTTATTTGCCTCCCGGTTCCTTTCTGATTTTGAAGTCCAGTGCCACAAAGTCGCCCCCTGAAGACAAGGTGCACCCAAGTGGCATGGAAATCCAATGTCCTTGGCATTCTACACGATCGAGACATTTAGCCCAAAGAAACCCTCTGCTTTTTCATCAAGTGTGCCCTGTTAGGAGATTTTTGGGTGAGAGTCTATATGAGAATGATGTCATTTAATTAAAAAAACAAACCAGAAAACAATCATACCTATTCACCCTGGCTTACAGAGAAAGAAAGGTTTGACTGAAGGGATTAAAGGATACCTTGGAGAAATGTTCCAGAGCTTGTGGAGAGGCCGGGACAAGCACAACGTGGGGTGTTTGCAATAGGAGTGGTGAGAGACTCAAATACCATGCCTTGGCTGGGGAATATTTGCTTGCGAATGTCTGAAGTAGCAGCAACTTTGCTTCTAATGGGTGTATTTCTGGAGCAGTGCTAGACTGCTGTCCTACCTCTCCCACAGAGCAGCCAGCAAGAGGCCAGTTTGGTCGTGCTGCAAAGAAATGAACCAGATATGTGGCAAATAATGGAAGGCAGTGAACATTTTGGGAACACGATCATAAATAATCCCTCTGAAACGTCTGTGAATATATGACAAGTAGAACAAACCCCAAGCACTTGAAAAAGGTGGGAGGATGTAATTGGAATCCTCTATTGTCCCCAAAGCTCTGGTTGGCAGCAGGGAGGGATTTAAAAATAGATATGAGCAATATCTGCTAATTTCAGTATAATTTACAGTATGTGGGAAAACAGAAGGATCCAATCAAGCTTTGCTAAAGTGTGGAATAGTATCAAAGAAGCAGAAAACTCTTGGGAAATATGAGGCCAGGGATTAGGAAGATTACTGTGTAATGATTTACATAGCACCTTTTACATATCTCCTGGTCCTTTGCAGAATTACAAACAACAGTGATGCACAGGGAATCGCTTCCCTTCTCCCACTGCTGAAAGACGGCTATCTGTGGAACATTACAACAGCACTGGCAGCAGATTATGGACACAAAACAGTGAAAAACAACCATATACATTAAAGCGACAAGGCAAATTAGGTGACTGGAATGTAATCACTTAGAGCAGGATTTGGCCTGAATACCCAGACTAGCAGCCTTGGTCCTTGGAATTAAACCAGAGGATCTTTAACTAGAACTGATCAAGGCTTCAATTTTAGGTTGCATCCAAAAGCAAGCCAGTCCAGAAGCATGGTGCTGCACTGGAACATTGCTGTCCTTCTGAGTTGGAAGAAGAGTCACTTCTGCAAGACAACTACAACATTTTTTGTGGTCCAAGCTATCTGTTGTGGATCCAGTACCGCAGGATTGAAAGGAAGAGCAACCGCTTCTGGATTTGATGTGGATTCCACTAAGCAAATCAGTCCTCGTTGCCCAAAACGGTGCTTAATTGTAGCAAAGAATTCTGCAGGGAAAGTCTCTTCAGATGCTGGTGCGCAGATAGGGTGCAGAACTGAGATTTTTCTTGTTTATGTCTCTTCTAAATGAGAGAAAATGGGGAATTTGCAAGGAGCCAAGGATGATGAGGAATTAAAGCCTACAGCTGCCGCTCCAAGGTCTTATTTATAGGTCAGAAGCTTTTAAACTGATAAGGCACCGGAGGCAGAAAACACAGACAGAAACCGGAGAAGCTGCGGTAGAAATCTTTTGAGTCCTGGCTGAGGAGAGAGCCCTGAAGCTTGGCGAAAAGCCAGTCAAGTGTTATTTTTAAGGAAGGGCATGCATATACGAGATGACTCAACCTTCAGACCTTTGGTCTGGTATTATCATGTACCATGCCCAGCTAAGATTTTGGACCAGAGCCCCCACTACTGCAGATGGCCAGAAAGGCTGGATGTGGCTGATGCTTTAATTCCATGTCTGACAAATGTACTGTACACTGGGGGTATAAAGCAAATAAATAGCTAGCTACCTCCAGACACTTCACTATGATATTATTCATCAGGTTTGAATAGGATGTTTTCCAAGGAGGCTTCCAAGCCCAAGAGTCAGGTATTCATGTGGGTTGAAACATTACAGTAATAATATGTTGGGTGTAGGCACGTCTTCTATCCAGGAACTGCTTAGGGCCTTACAAATGTTAATGGTTTTAGCTGCAGACCTTTTCAGCTTCATGTTAAAGATGGGCAATCTGAGGTCTACTGAGAGCCGGCCTGAGGCTACTCAACAAGTCAGCGACAGGGTAGCCAACTAGCCATAGTCTCCAGACTCCAAGTCATATATCCTGGTCACTAAACCATGCTGCCACAGGCAATGATGGTGTTGTTCATACATTCCTGAAAAATGCAGTAGCTGATAATCATCTCCTAAAGATCTAATGAAATACATAGAGCATAAGGGACAGCACAGGTGAAGGTACAAAATGTGGCTAATGGGTAATGAAAACTGGTGGTAGGAACTGTGTGAGAACTGAAGTGCAAAGCAAGGGCTCTGCCCCACACAAGGGATTAGAGATAGGGTATGAAGGGCTGCAAAGGATGGTGGTTGTCTGGTGCTTAAAGGGGTAGAAGGAAGGACTCAGCTCGGAGAAGGATCTTGCTGCTGTGTTTTGAATGTGTTTAAGTAAAAGTTGGTTTTTGCCCTGGCCAGGAAAAAGGGAGGTTGCAGCTGTTGACACATCTGGAGTGAGAACATGGATGTGCGAACCTCTTCACCTGATTGCAAAAGAAGATGACACAAAATACGGAGGACAAGTCACAGCAGAGCTACTGCCGGGACGGTTAATTAGTGACAGAGGCAGCAAGGTGCCTGGTACAGTCAGGTGGACATTTTTTGGCAGAAGTCTTGTGTTTCGTTTCTGTTGTTGTTCAGAAAATGCTGATTCTACAAAATCAGGGTTCTGTGGAACACCTCCCTTTTTTCTGCTGAATCTTCTGAAAGTTTTGTTGGGTTTTTGGGTTTTTTTGCTGCCTCACCTGACTGCCCGGTGACCTGCTGCAGAGCCAGGAGGTTTACTCTCAGTGTGAAGCAAACCCCTCTTTGATATTTCAGCACTTGCAGAACAGGAATTCTGGGCTCTGCCCTGCACTGACTAGCGGAGTGTGGCATCTTGTATATCATTGAAATTCCCAGTGGCTCTGCAGAACTGGATGGAAATAATACAGGATTTGATAGTCAATAACAGCAGATGTAAGGGAGTGTTTGAGAGATGAGATGGGTTGTAAGTGAGCTGGAGTGTTCTTGATGTAGAGGGATACAGGAAAGCCATGCCAGATACCAGGGGCTGAGGAGGGGAAAGCTCCAGGAAAGACTGAGCTGTGGCAAAACTTAGACAAATACAAGGAGAGAGAGATGGTGTGTACCCTGGGAGGTTGCTAATTAGAGCAGGGTGGAATCTTTGTTTTTTAGAGAAGATCATTGACCTTTGGTGAAAACAAACTGAGATCGTGCAGCCAGAAACTTCAGTTTCCTGGTGTTTTGTCAAAAAAAGAAAAAAGAAGGTAGCTTCCCCATGGAGGCAGATACTTTCCATAGAAACTTCATTTTGTTAAAAACTCAGTTATCCATAGAGAAAGAGTTTAGATCCAACATTTTCGACTGACCTTATCAAAGAGCAATTTTGGACTGAATCATGAATTTAATGGAGAGCCTGTGTGAGATGCCAGAGGACAGAAGGTGATGTGGTTTCTCCTTTAACTGTGTATTAGGGCAAGTGGTGGCAGCATCAGCATCCTGAAGTCTGAACGTTTCTTGCTGTTGCTGCAGTGTGATCAATTCAGCTGTCCACATTTCCATTTGGAGTCAGTGACTGAGCTCACAATCGAATCCAAACCCATCTGTTTACCTGTGAGAGCATGCTGCCTACTTGCTTGGCGGCCGTTTACGTCATGGTAATGGAAATCTTGTACAAAAAAGTCCAAGTGATGCTAGAGTGTTGCATAACGAAGAACAATGCAGTCAGAGGGGGATTTAAATAATTTAAGTACCTCAGCTATATGAACAAAGAATAATAATTCTCAGAGCAAAGAATCAAAAAAGAGACCGATGAAGAGGGGCTCTTCTAACAGTCTTGTGTAGGCGAAAGACTGGATGTCCCTTTCATTTGTTTGGGTTTTATTTACAGTGTAGCTAACTTGGAAATGAGCGGGATGCTGGGCACAATTAATCATGGAAACGCATTGTATTACAGAGCATTGGTTGTTTCTAACCTGTAGTTCTAAATGCTACAGTATTAGGTCGGACAAAACTCACCCAAAATTATTGTGTTTGCCAGCTGAGATACCTCAAGCAATGTAAGATGGATGGCTATGTCTTTACGGGACAGCACAGAATCTGCAGAGCGGATTTCAAAAGGCATCAACCTTGCAATCCAATTCTGGGCTAAGCATGTGCTTAGTGAACCGGTGATTTGTTTCACGCGACTGCTGTGTTCTTGAGGTGCAGAGACTGTTAAAGGCAAACTTTCACTGGGCTGGCATACCTGCTTTTGCAAAAGGGCTTCTATATATTGATTTAACTGTTAGCATGAAGTAGGATTACGTCTTGGCTCCTAATGCCCATGAAACTCCCACTGGAGCGAATGGCAAAATTTAATAGATTTCATAGACGTTCGGGCTAGAAGGGACCTCGGAAGATCGAGTCCAGCCCCCTGCCCCAGGGGCAGGAAGTCAGCTGGATTTAAAGGACCTGCGCATTTAAGCAAGTACATCTCTCCTCCAAAGTCTCTTGCCCAGGTTCTGAGAGTCGAATTTAACGATGGTGTTATTCACACATTGGGAAGCGATGGTGAATGCATAGTGTGCACTGGGCTGCCCTACCCAGCCCCTTCTCGTTGTAGCACACATTAGTGATTTACTTTGAAGGGAGTATAGGGGGAAAAAGTGATGGAGGGATGGGAGGGAGCCAATTCCCAACCCCTGCCTGAGACTAGCTCCTCTGTGACAGACTGGCGGGTCCCTGGAGCCCACAGACCTTCAGGTTCTAGACCCTGTGTGGGATGCTCTTTTTTTGCGGGTTTTTTTCCCCGCAGTTCATTTATGTTAGAGGCGCATTGTTAACTGCAAATGAAAACTCTGCTGCAGGCATTGCAGAGAGGCAGGGCCATTTTGGTGCTGAAAGGGGGTTGCTAAGTGTATATAAAATAAAAGGTCTTGTATTTTATTGAAGACATCTTGTATTACAGCTGTGATTGTTTGAGTTGGTAGCAAAAGGAATGAGTGGGCGATGAAATGAGGTGGCAGCACTTGGAGCTTTTTTTCCCCTGGTAACTCTTTGTGTCCATTATTAATCCTTCACCTTCTCCTTTGTACTGCAGTTGAAAACATCCAGGGTCTGGGTCTGAGCTAGGTCTGAGTTGTTTGTGAATATGCCAGAGCCTTTAAAAGAGGCTGAGGTCTAAAGGTTAAACCCAATAAGCTACAAAATAATTCAGTCATTAAGGCAATCAAAGTGTAAGCATGGCAGGGGAGCAGGAATCAACCAAATGGCCCTGGGCACGGACCATGAAACACAAAGCCGTTCATCTCCGGATACTGCAGAAGCCTAGGCCAGAGTAGCAGTTGTATTAGTTATAGACTGTGAGAATGAGATGGTGGTCCTACCAGTCAAGCATGGGCAATCCAGAGAAATCCCACAAGACCCCTCTGCAGTAGAATTAGTGCAGGCTACCTGCTACTTCACCTTTATGCCCGGACGGGGCAATTGGGTAGCCCCGTAGCTGCAGCTGTTGGTACGTAGGCACAACTTGGGTTCTGTTTCCACCGATGGCAGAATAGCCACACACATACCTCCTGGGGTAAAGTGGTTCTTGGAGGGAGGACTCTCACCCTTTAGCCTAGTGATTAGGGCACTTGGCCAGGAGCAGGAGAACCAGTTTCTAGGCTCCCTCCTTGCTCAGAGGGAGTTTGAAGCTTGGTCTTTTTGTTTCATAGCATAGGGCTCTGCCCTCCAAGCCATGAGCTAAGCATTGCCCAGAGTGTCCCTGACGCTTTTTGTGAAGCTGGCCCACTGCCCTTTGCATTTCATATTTTTTGGATAAAAAGCCCCAAGCAAAATTCAGCCCCATTGTAGATCGGGGGCAAAGGCCAGAACTCAGAGTCCCCTTTTTTTCAGGATGGCATCTGTCTTTCTGAGCTACCTTCCCTCTGGATTATTTTCCTCCTCCAGGTCCCAGATATGTGCATCTGCGCAGTCCTAGCCCTGCACTTCTCTACTGAGCATGCTGAGTAGGCTGGATAAGTGTAGCTACTAGAGTCTAAACTGTGTGTAAGTGCCAAAACATTGCAGTTATGTCAGTGTGTAGAAATGCAGTAAGATTTAGCCCCATGTGCACAATGGAATTGTACTGGCTTGGGATTTTTTGGCAAAAATGTAATTGGAAAAAAAGCTGATTTGACAAAACCAAAACCTCATCTGGGACGTTGGTGTCTCAGGTTCAAGCTCCTACCCTGAACAGTGCTTTTACCACCAGGCAAGTGGCTGTTCTGGGATGACTCTTTGTAAATAATTTCTGGTTTGGAGGCATTCCACTTAATACGGATAATCAAGTATTCATTGGTCAAGAGAGAATCTGGCTTGGGATTTCAGTGGTATGTGAGAGACCCAGGTTCAAGTCCCTATCCCAGTGAATATTTAATACAAAATGAATCTGCTCCAGTGGGAACCATTGAGAGTGACTTATTCACAAAGCATCAGTAGCCTGATGGGTGCAGCACTCACCTACTGCATGGGAGAATGGCCAAGATGGGACTTGAACCTGGCTCTCACACAGACCAGATGCATGGTGGAAGTTGACTATTCTGGGTTGGCTTTCTGGGGGTGTGGACACGTGAAGAATTCTGCCATTTTAAAGGGGAGAGCAACTTATGATATTGTGCATCAGTTGCTTCTGCTGTAATAGCTTCCTCTGTTTCCCATTTGGGTCTAACTGTAATATTCCTATTTCATAAGAGGAAGGTCACCAGGAAAAGCCAATGTACACTGGTGAGAATACACATAGAAAGCCAGCACTGTTGCAGCAGGCACTGTGCCTGTCTAGGGGATTCAGAAACCCTGATTGTGAACCCCAAAGTCCTTTGGCCAGCACCAGGTTTATTTTAAAATCATGCAACAATGTAAAGAAGGCACAGAGAACAGTCAGTGTTCTTCTGTAGCTTTGCTTCACCTCTGATCTCTTGGCACTGGCTGTGTCTCAGCATCCTTCGGTGTTAATGTGGAGGTGACGGCAACAGCAGGGATGGGGGCCAGCGTGCAAGATCTTTTCAGCTGAGATTTGCCAGCAGAGATGGAGTCAGAGATGTCATTAGAGAAGGCTGTTGCAAGTGGCAGAGGACTCTTGCACCCACAGCAGGAAGAATGCTTGGGGAGGCTGGCAGGAGGATGAGAGGTCTGGAACAAGCCAAGGTTTGTGAGGTTGCAAGTGCTTGCAGCGGTTTTAAAACCAAGGGGAACCATTTCTACTTGTGTCAGTCTTCCAGTGTTTTCTCTGTTAATGGAGGATGGAGTGTGGCTTGCTGGGTCAATGCAGCACAGTCACCTGGGGGATGAATAAGCAGTTCCTCTAGGACAGATGTCACTTATAATTTTTCACTTTTCTTCTAGATTGTGCAGAATTCCACAGCACGGCTCAGTGACGGTCGTGTAAAACGATGATGTGGCCTTTAAAGCATTCGCTGCTGGACAACCTGACTGAGCTCCCCAGATATAATTGGGATGGACACAGCTATCACTAATCATAATTAGCATCTTAACTGATTTACAGCTTCTGCCTGTGGGGCAAATATATACTTTTTGACCCCAGTGCTGTCCAGGCAGTGTGGGGAATGCTGCCTTGAGGGGCAGCACTTTTCAATTGTAGACATGTTCTCTGCAGTCTTGATTGGAGCATGTCGATGTGTATTTTCGCACATGACTAACCTGGGGAAATTCATAGATTCATAGATTAAGGGTCGGAAGGGACCTAGTAGATCTTCTAGCCCGACCCCCCGCCAGGGCGGGAGAACAACAAAAACCCCAAAAAGAGAAATGGGACTCAAACGAGTCCAGCTAGGTAGGCATCCAGCCTCTTCTTAAAGACCCCCAGGGTAGGGGCCAGCACCACTTCCCTTGGAAGTTGGTTCCAGCTCCTAGCCGCCCTAACGGTGAAGTAGTTTTTGCGGATGTTCAATCTATACCTCCTCTCCAACAGCTTGTGCCCATTTCTCCTTGTTATGCCAGCGGGCGCTAGGGGAAACAGCGTCTCCCCCAAACCCCTCTGGTCCCCCCTAGTGAGTCTATAGACAGTCACCAGGTCCCCCCTTAGCCTTCTCTTGTGGAGGCTGAATAGGTTCAGGTCCCGCAGTCTCTCACTGTAGAGTCTGCCCTGTTGTCCCTGGATCATGCGGGTGGCCCTCCTCTGGACCCTCTCCATATTGTCCACATCCCTCTTGAACTGGGGCGCACAGAACTGGACACAATACTCCAGCTGTGGCCTGACCAGTGTCGCATAGAGGGGGAGGATCACCTCCTTGGCTCTACTCAAGATGCACCTGTGGATGCACGACAAGGTCCGGTTAGCCCTGCCAACCATGACCTCGCATTGTCGGCCCATGTTCATCTTGGAGTCAATAATGGTGATTTTTTTTTTTTGCCATTTCATGACGTGTATCTAAGCAACGCATAACGTGTACAAGCGCCCATAGATATAAGTCCATATTCTGGTTCAGATATTCTTCTGCTGAAGGTATGAGTCGGTCACACCTATATGACACGGATGTGTCACCTGGCCTGTATTGGGGTCTGACAGCCTCAACTGGCTGCCCTGAAATGGTCGCGCTTGCACCTCCTCTCCTTTCTGCTTCCCTGGTTTGCTCTATTTAAACGGGCTGAGAGGCTTTTCCGTTTTCTGCTTGGAGGACTTTTGTGATGAAGTAGCAGCCTTAAGCTTCCGTGACTGAATCTTCCTCCCTCCAACTTTTATCGCAAGCTAGAAATTGGACTAGCTGCTGCTGCCCTGATTATTCTGGGCAGGCATCTCCTTGGTTTTAAAACCTAAATTGTATCAAGGAACCTCTGTTATTAGCAAAATAATTCCATGTGATTACTAGGTATGAGTACGACTCTTCTGAGCAGATGAACTTCAGCTGACTTCCTTGAAATGAAAAGCTATACAGCAATTGTGGGCTCATCTAATCACTACTCTATAGAGAGTGATTCTAATAAATATGTTAATGTCTACAACAAATCACCTCTTCTGATCTTGGTCTGGAATAACCTAAAATTAGAATATGCACTGTAGAATATTACTGGTGAAGCCTCCAAGAGCTGGTTTTGTCGCTGGTTGCCAGGGAGCCGCCATATTCATCATTCAACATGTGATGAAATAGGCAACTTAATTGTGGCAATCTCATTGGTTTTATGATGAAACTTTACCTGGGTTGTCTTAATAAAAGTTACAGTAAATTGCCTGCACTTACAGCACATGAACTTGCCCGGTTATGTAGAGTAACTTCAAGCAGCTTGATATTTAGATACAGAATGAAACAATCATTTAATGGAAATTCTCTTTAAAGCAATACTGTTCCAGCTGAAGCAGTGTCTGATGGGAGTCTTACTCCTATTCACAGAAAATGAGGGTTGAAAAAGACCTCTGGAGGTCACATGTAGTCCAAGCCCCTGCTCAAAATGGGGCCATCCCCAACTATCTCACCCTAGCCAAGGCTTTGTCTAGCCAGGTCTCCAAAATCTCCAAGGATGGAGATTCCACAAGCTGTTTGGGTAACCTGTTCCAGTGCTTTACTCTCCTCCTCATGAAAAGTTTTCTCCCTAATATCCAACCTCAACTTCCTTTGCTGCAACTTGAGCCCATTGCTTCTTGTCCTGTCATCTGCCCCCACTGAGAACGGTCCAGCTCCATCCTCTTCACAGCCCCCCTGCAGGGAGGTGAAGGCTGCTATTCAATCCCCCTCTCAGTCTTCTCTTCTTCAAACTAAATCAGCCCAGTTCCCTCATCCTCTCCTCACCAGTCATGTTCCCCAGCCCCCCAACCATTTTTGTTGCCTTCTGCTGGACTCTTTCCAATTTGTCCAAATCCCTTCTGTAGTGGGGGGCCCCAAAACTCAACAGAGTACTCCAGATGTGTCCTCACCAGTGCCAAACAGAGCAGAATAATCACTTCCTTTGATCTGCTGGCAACGCTCCTACTAATGCAGCCCAGTATGCCGTTAGCCTTCGGGGCAACAACAGCACACTGCTGGTTCATGTTCAGCTTACTGTCTGTCCACTATAACCCCCAGGTCCTTTTCTGTAGAGCTGCCACTTAGCCAGGCGGTCCCCAACTTGTAGTGGTGCGTGGGGTTGTTTCATTCTGAGTGCAGGACTGCACTTGTCCTTATTGAACTTCATGAGATTTCTTTTGGCCCAATCCTCCAATTTGTTAAGATGTCTCTGAATCCTAGCCCTGCCCTCCAGCGTATCTACTACTCTCCTCAGTTTGGTCTCATCTGTGAATGTGCTGAGGGTGCACTCCATCCCATCTTCCAGGTCGTTGATGAAGACATGGAGCAAAACCAGCCCCGTGACTGACGTCTGGGGCACTCAACCTGATACCAGTTGCCAACTAAACATCAAACCATTGATTTACTACCCTTTGAGCCCGATGATCTAGCCAGTTTTTTATCCACTTTACAGGCCATTCATCTAACCCATACTTCCTTAGCTTGCTTGCGAGAAAGTTGTGGGACACCATATCCAAATCCTTGGTAAAGTCAAGGTATAGCTGCTGAAATGATTAAGAACCTGATCCTCCAAACAGATCTATTGAAGTAGACTCCTTCATTTGTTGATTTCCATAGTGGTTTGGATGTCTATAGAAGGGCTTGTAGGTGTCCCGTCAGCTCGCAGGACTGTGGCTCAAGTGGGGATAATGTAATATCTCTCATGTTTCAACAGCCTAATTGTGCAAACCCTTCCTGCCTGTATCTCTAGCTGGAAGCTCATGGAGGTTTCATGCATGGAATATCTGCAGATTTAATTTTCCATTGAAAGCTCCACTTAAGCAGCGCTATACTTGTTCCAAAGGCAGAGGTAAGATCAATTAAACTCCCCTTGGCAAGCCAGCCATCCAGAGCAAGTGCCATATCCAATTTCCCTAGCGTGCTGCAGGGCTGCGGTCCCCAAAATGACATTCTCAGCAGCACCAATGTGAGAAGACTGTTAGGCAGATTATCCTCTTCACCTCCCATGAACCCATTCAGCTCATAAGGAGAGCTAGTGGCCGGGCCCCTACCAGAGCGGTGCATAGAGCTGAAGGTGTGGCGAGCTGGGCAGAACACTTCTGCAAAAATGAAGTTCCAGGAAATATCTGCTCTTCTACCAACTCTAGGTATGACTCTCTTTTCTGTATGCTCCACGCTTTACGTTCTTGCCTAGGAGGTGAATTGTGCGGGCAATGCTGGATGTAGATTAAGGCAGCTATTGCAGAAGGAATAATAAACTGCGTTCTTTCTTATGCAGGCTTACATTTGGGTTTGGTTTTTTCCTCTGTAACCTAGAGAAGGGGGTGCATATTTATACCTGCAGAAAAAGCAGTAAATATTGTGTGCAGTAATGTGTAGTGATTAGGACCTTAAAAGCTTCCTTTGCTTGGTCAGACCTCATACAGCTTCTTCATGCCTCTGAATCCAGATTCAGCATTTTCTGAACCCACACTGATAAGAGCCTGATGTTGTTTTTGGAGGAAGGACAGTAGGATGCTAATTCAATTGTCATGATATTTCTAGAGAGGACAAAAGTTGCGACTGAAAACAATCATCATAAAACGAGCTCATAATATTTTATTAGCCATGGAACTGGTGCTGTATTTTGCTGAAATGCTCTCACAGCATTACTTATGGCAGAGAATGCATCTCTAAAGGTTTGCGTACAGTTCACGTGTCAGACAGGAATGCACAGGATCAATTTACAGCCATGGCCAAAGATCTGAAAATGTCCAGGGAGATCTAGGAAAATGTTTCCCACCCCAAACAGCTTTCCTGCTTTAACCAATTCCGCTCATCTCTGTGCAGCACGGTTTCAGCTAACCCAGAGTTAAAATCCAAGTGGCAGCAGTAAAAGCATGGCCCCGCAGACTGTAATGAGATCTGGCAGAGCAACACGAAACACCGTGTTATCTCCTTGTAACCTCTTCTGTCCTAAGAATCTGGAGAATTTCAGTAATGTTTGGCAAGGGCAGTGTTGTCTGCAAAGGGGGAAACCTGCCTTTACAGTGGGAGCTGTTTCCATGAGTAACTTTGCTTTGTTTAGCAGGTCCTCCTTTACTATTCAGCTGCAGCTGTCAGCGCAGGCCCGGCATCTAATTTCACAGCTGTATTCCGAAGTGATCATGGGTGGGACGGTCGGCTGTGGTTTGCAAGCTAAACTCTGTGGTCAGGGATATCTTCCTAGGCTCTGTTTGTCCTGCTGCTGATAGCAGTGCTTCTTCTAGTGAAGGTTGGTAGCGGGAACACTGCTTGCTTTCTGGTTTTGTTTGCTCTTGTCAAATTTTGTAATACCCACAGTAAATCTGAGATGAGATCGCAGGAAAAGTTAATCTACTCACAAGAGATTGTCTTGCAAATGAAGCTGCTCTTCTTTTGTGCTGTTTGCAACAGTGGATGCAAAGTTAGGCTTCAGCCCTGTAAACATTTATCCGTGGATTTAACTTTAAGCACGCGAAGGAATCTCATCGACTTCCTCGGAAGCACTCATGTGCCTGATGCAGCGCGCATGTGCTTATCTTCAGGATTGGGATATTAAGCAGCCTTTCTTGCCACTTGAACTTGAGTGTGTGACTTACAAGTCTTTTATAAATAGTTCTTTAATGCAGTTGCTGGAGCAAAATGCAAAGATTAAGCACTTACTGGGGCTTTTCTAGCTCAAGATTAACTTGAGAACACTGCAGAGAGAGACAGGGAAAATGTGATGGCTGATTGGGGTTTCAGAAAATAAACAGGTGCATTTGTCATCCTGAAGCCAGCGTCTAACACACCCGGCATTGTTGAACTGGCCGCCTGTGCCTCTCTGACTGGGAGAGAGGGAGGGAGGCGTGTTTCTACTTTGCCTGCTTATTCATTTTCTGCAGTCATTCATCTTGTGCTGGAGCTATTGAAACTGTAACAGAGTCTGGGAAGCGCTTGGCTTTTGAGTGCTGCCCTCTTATTGGCCCAGGGCGTCCTGCTCCTGGAGACTAATGTGTGAATACCATCTGCTCCGACAAGTTGGGAGTCTCTGAATTTTGCCTGGAGAGGCACCTTAAGCTAGGAGTGCGGACAAGGGGGAGCAAGCTTTCCCTTTTTTTTTTTCTTTTTTTCTTCTTGTTGTTTCGGATCCAGACTTGCCGTTGCAGCTGGGATTTTCTTTCCCTCCTCCTGAGAAACTTTGTTCGACGAGCGAGAGCGCTTGCACCTCTTTTTCTCTGCGTGGGCTTCTTGTCAGTTCAGAGTGTGCACAAAGTGGGAAACCAAACCAGTACAAAGCTGCATGCCATTTAAACCAGTTGATTTTGGCTCCAGCGCTCGAGATGGAACGGCCGAGTTGCTTTGAGACGTTGGTTCCAAAAATCTGACTTGTGCATCAAGGTAAGGTATTTGGGACAACCGAATTTCGGTATCAGCAGTGTCTCCAGCTGTCTGCTTTTCTGTTTGTTTGGGGAGGAAGGCACCTCATGTGTAAATGGACGGGTGCTTCCTGCAGGGGCCGAGAGGATCAGATGGCGTGGTTTTTTTTCTCACAGTTTGTTTAATCAGTCCCACAAAAGGAGCCGGGCTGGAGGGAGCTAACTTGGATGTTTACGGTTTTGCTCTTTTGTGTAGCTGTGGTTTTCCTGTAGGTCGTAAAGACAAACTTTGCCCAGAATAGAAATAGTGAATGTTTATGACGGCATAAACTTTGATGCCAGTGCAAAGCAAACTGTTTATAACCCTTTATTTCCCTGAATTTTAGGTATTGATTTTGTTTAAAGATGACTTTGGAAAACAGGTGTGTTTAGGCAGCAGTCCAGAGAAGCAAACAAGCAGCATGACTTTAACTCCCAACTTGAAAGGAGTTGGATATAGTTTCCGAGCCCTCTGAAACCTGTGTAATGATGACCTGGTGGTGTAGACTGTCACTCTCCACAGTTACTAACTATAGCCATCTCTTTACCCACAAGACTGCAGGCCTGACCCTAACCTGGGATCAAAGGTGATGGCCGGAGAGTCCAGAACGAGTGCTGCTGATCTCCAGCTTCAGCTCTGCATGTCACTGAAGCTCCTTTTTCTTCCTCTTCTTTCTCCTTGAAATTGGGATGAGTGGTTTTCTAAGATTAGAGTTTAACCAATCACTTGTATCTGTACAAGGTAGAGTCATTGCAGGGGGCACCTGAAATATTGACCTTTCATAACACTGCCGTTTCTCCCATAACTTAAATTATTCAGCATTACTGTCGTCTGTCCCAAGGAAAGGCTCTCAAAGCCAGCAAAACATGCATGGTGTGCCGTGTGCGTGTCTGGTTTGCTACCTTCTGTTTGCTGAAGGCTCCACTGTCATTTTACTTCAGCCAAATAGCTGTTTTCCAGCTCACTCGACCTTGTTGGTATCGTGTAATTTTACTGTATTTAAGCTGAGCTGATGAGAGAAATGTCCATGTGGCAGTGCATATTGTAAGGGAAACATTTTATATTAGAGCATATAAAATGGAGAAAGGAAAGGGGTCTATATATATGATATTTGTTGCAGCCTCACCTTCTGCAAGTTGCTGTCTTTTCCCCTTAAATAAGCCAAGAGGGAAAGGACTTTACAACCAAATGCCATATTTGAACACAAGTCTCCTGAACTTCCACTGGTTTAATGCACAATTAACCAGTATTCATCTGCAGCTTCACATATGAGGGGTTAATCACTTGAACTGGATGAGAGTTTTTTGACTAAACTTTGTCCCATCCAAAAAAAAAAAAGTCAGTTGTTCAAAAGCAAAACTTTTTGAATGAAGTCTTTTTATTGGGAAAAGTTGGCTGGATTGGGATGGAATTCCTGGTTGGACAAAAAGCAGGTAGCGATGCAGCTTGTCGCTGGTATGTGCTAACTCAACGGTTAGGTGTGAACTGACTCAATAAGACACATACTTTAGTACTCTATATGGTGCATATCTACCCTGCCTTCTGCCTGACTTCAGACTAACGTGGCTAACCACCTCTCTATTCCTGGTTGGAACAGCCTGGGAGTCGGGGTACTCGGGTGGCGGAGACCAAGTCTCTGTCTCAGCTGAGTTGGAGCAGAAACTTGTCCTGTCTTGGGTGAGTTATTGAGGCTTGACTGGAGCGGGTGGGTGCCTCTCCCTGGTTTTCACCCAAACATGACATGGGAAAAGTTTAGACATCTCAAAGTATTATGGGACAAGCAAACCACGTCCCACTTGTATACCTCAGCTGTCTGAGATGGGGATGGGCCTGTCTGACACAGTGACTTTCTGGACCGAGCGGAGAAAGGTGGTTCGCCGTGTTAGTCTGAAGCCAGGTAGAAGGCTGAATAGAGATGCACCTTTTAGACTCACTGATTGAATTATCTTGACAGCTCTTCTTAGGTATTTATACCTAAGTAGTCCATTGCCAAGAAGGTACAATCTGGATACCTGCTATTTTTCATAGAATCATAAAATCAATGAGTCAGAAGGGGCCTAGACAGATCATCTAGTCTGACCCCCTGCCATGGACAGGAAGGAGCACTGGGGGTGGGAGGGGTCATAAGACCCCAGCCAGGTGCCTATCCAGTCTCCTCTTGAAGATTTCCAGATTTTGTTGGGACTTGCCCCAGTGTTTTATGGTCTGGGGATTATTTCTTCTGCACATGTGTAAGTACGCAGCAAAGCAGAAGGAGTTCCTCAAGCTGCGATGTCCTCAGACAGAGAAGTGAAGATCATGGCATCATGTTGCCCAATTTAAATACGAGCGGCAGCTGCAGGAGTCCATGTTTTCTAGGTAGAGATAAGGACCCAAACTAGACTTAGGACGAGAGGAGGCAGTTTGGTCTACCGACAGGTATGGTGTTCTGGGCCTCGGAGCCATTGTGGGGAATAACTGATGTTTTTGGATCAACTTCTAAATGAGAAAACCAGGCAACCCCCCTCTGCAAAACACCATAACCCCCTTCCCCCCCACCAAAAAAAAACAAAACAACCCAACAACAACCAAACAAAACACAACTGGTTTAATCTAAAATGATTTTTTTTAACTTGCTCAAATGCAAAAGAAAAGCATGTTGTTTCTGAATCAAATGGAGCACAATGTTCGGTCCAGTACAGAGCACTCTGTTTCTGTTTCAGGTGTTTTTTAACTAGGGCAAAACAGTGGAAATGACAGGCTAGGCTTGGATACCATTCATAGAATAGGTGAGGAAGAGGCATGGACACTTCCTCTTGTACCCAGAAGAGCAGCAATTAAGAGCTTAACTTTGGATTCAGTTTCCTCCTTTGCCTCGGATGACATCCCCTGTCTCCCAGGAGAGTGCCCTGCTCTACTGGGGTCCAGTTACCCTCAGTTCTTCCTGTCAAAGTTGTTCTGCTTCGTATAGTCACTGGAGCATGGACTGCAAGGAATTGGCCTTCCAGGTGAATGGCCTATCCTGGGGTATTGGGCAAAACCACGGGTACCACCGCCAGGTCTCCCCTGCTCCTGGGTTGTTGGTCTGGCCCTGGAAAAAATCATGTTTTTAAGCCAATATTAGTTGGCCAATTTTGATTTTTGTGTGTGTGAATGAAGTATTTGCTGAAAAATATTTACTGAGTTTATATTTTATATTTTTATCACTGACTGACTTGGGCAAATCACTTCCTGTCCCTGTGTCTCCAGTTTTCCTCATGGATTTCTTATTTTTAAGTATTATTTCTCTGGAAAGTTGCTCTGAAGATGTCTTGCTGTGTAGTGTTGACAGTGCATAGAAGAAGGGAGCAGTGAACCTTAGCTGAAGACTCTAGGTCACGCTGTAACATGATGTTGATGATGACAATAGTCATCTTCGGGCTTACTTAAAAAAAAAAATATCACGGTGGCATCATTTTTTGTGTGTGTTTTGAAGGCAAGATATTAAAAAACCTGAATGTTTCTTTGAGTGGTAAAACAATAATAATAAAAAGCTTTGACTTGAAATTAGGCTTTCAGGAAATGAAACAAAATTGTGATTAAACTCTACAGCTTAAACAAATTAAGAGGCTACATAAAAAAATCAGACTTGCTTGGCACTTGAGCAGTCATGCGTTGCTTTCTAACAGATTGTTTTCGGGACTTCACAAACCAGTATACAGCACTGTACTGTAGGCTGAAAACTAGAGGGGTTTGGTGTTTGCTCTGCGGCATTTAATCTTCTTGCTGCCTGGGCTGTGTTCCTGCATGGATACACTTTGTGGCTGGTAGTGTTTGGACTGAAAGGCCCCTCTCTAGGCGTGAAAGGATGTCTGGGTGCTGTGCCAAGAGCTCCGACAGGAGATTAAGCAATGAACCACGTTAGCAATCCTGCGAACCATGACCTGGAGATTTACACCTCTTTTCTGGGCTGCAATTAATTCAGGCCCGACAATGCTCACTTTTTTTTGGCCTCTCCTGACCAGACTTGCCAGGCTTCTTGTGATGATTTTGTAATATGGACCTGCAGTTGGCCAGGGAGGGAGCTGAGACAGCAAAGGGTAATTTGATTAAGGCCAGGGTTGAACCTGAAAGGCAGCGCAGAATGTAAAGCTGTTCTTCGCGAAGGGCTTTCGGGGGGATAGACTTCTTTGCCATGTTAGACAAGAACTCAGGGAATTTGCAGCGTATACAGAAAGGACTTGTGAGGTGGGAGGTAGGAACATAGCACTAGAAGGGGCACCCCAGGCTATTAAGTCCAGGCCCCTATGTTTGCAGGCAATCATTAACCCAAGTAGTTGCCTAGATCGCTCCTTGGAGCCCTTACACACGACTACATCATGAGCACCTGGTAATCTGCCCTATGTGAAAGCAGAGGAGATGAGAGCACTGCCAAAACCCGGACTGCAATGGCAGGGAGGTAGTTGGGTAATTTCCAGGGATCTTCCAAGCATGTAAGGATCGTGCCCCATGCTACAGAAGAAGGCAGCCTCCCTCCTTCCCTGCCATCTAATCCCTGCCAGTCTGCCCTAGGAGTAAAGGATGGCATGCTTTGAAGTAGCTTTCCTCTGAGAGTGCTAAGCAGCGTTTTAGCTGTGGAGGCTTTGGTACGAGGATGCCCAAACAGCCTGACCTACAGTGTGCCATTTGCTCTGAAGAGAGACCCCATTCGGTGGGAGAGAAGGTAGAATCACAGCTGGATGGCACTTCTACTACGTTGTCTTGGTTATAAGCTGAAGAGTCCCATCTGTGTCATGATGAGAGAGTCCTTCCCGTTTATACGAGTCCTTGAACTTGGAAGAGCTACCAAAGGGCAGACCACTCCTAAGGCTAGGACCAGAAGTTTCTGCAAGGAAGCATCCAACAGGGGCTGCTTCTAATCAGGAGCTTAATGACAGCGTGATCTCTCTGACTTACAGGGCTGTGAGAAATGATTGCTCTAGAAAAGCTGGGAGGGGAAGAGCATCAGAGAATGGAGGAAGCTAATGGATTAAGCCCCCAAACACCATATGGACATATCTGTCTCCTTGGCCAAGATAAGTCTTTCGTCGGGCTTCAGTGCCAGTGTAATTCATTAGGAGCAAATGGAGCTCAATTGTTTTAAGGTTAGATTTGCTGCCCGGCTGGAGTGACAGCCTGCCTGTTTGCAGGTGAGATTTACACTGGTAATTTCTGGTGACTGCAAATTTACCGAACCTGGTTAGAAGCCTTTCTGTTCTCGCTCGTGCTTGTGATCAGCAAGGCCGCTGCACAGTAGCATTGAGGGCACAAAGCATGAACGAGAGACTCCCCTTTTTGAAAATGGACCCCTTTGGTCTGGGTTTTGGAAAGCTCTGGGGGAGGGAGGGAAAGAGACTATGTGGGCAGGGGAGTGTGATGCTGGTTGGTGCGGCTTCAGCAAGCAACGTGGCATATTAGGCACATGAGTAACTGCTGAATGATAATAGTTGGGGGCAAGCCTTGCAAAATTATGTTACTCCTCTGCACTGTCCAAACTTCTGGA
>NW_017729011.1:23170897-23175209 GCF_001723915.1 Gavialis gangeticus
AGGGGAGTGTGATGCTGGTTGGTGCGGCTTCAGCAAGCAACGTGGCATATTAGGCACATGAGTAACTGCTGAATGATAATAGTTGGGGGCAAGCCTTGCAAAATTATGTTACTCCTCTGCACTGTCCAAACTTCTGGATATTGCTCCTTTGGGATGGTAATGGTTAATTAGCTTGCTTGCTTCTTGCCTGCCTTGATCCAGGAAGAACAGAAGCCCAAGAGAATTAAACTGACTTTTGGAGGGGGAAAAAGGCAAAAACTCACCTATTTTTTCTTACATGTTGTTTGTTTTGGGACAAAGATTTAAGCTCGTTTCCATGTGAACTGAACCAGTTTTCACCCACCTATTTTTCATTTCATCTCTACTCAAATGTTGGTTCATGTGAACTTGTGGCTATTATTTGAGCCGGTCAGGATTTTCCTGATGAAGCGGCCTTTAGTTGAAGAGCGTTGGTTGCGCCCAATGTTTTACATGGAAACTTGCACCCTGATTTTCACACGTGTGGAATTTGTGGCCAGAAAGAAACCATCCTCTGTCAAGGAAACAGTAGTAGCTCGGTGGTAGATAGCAGTTGGGCATGTGGGGAGACCACAGTTGAAGTCCTGCTCCCGTGAATCTTTTGGTTGATTATACAAAGTGGACCAGCTCCAACAGGAAGGACTGAAGGAGACATCCCATACCAGCCACATGACAAGAGCATCCACCTGTGCAAATCGATGGTTCAAGTCCATGATTGGACTCGGAGGAGAGACTTGAACCTTGGTTTTCTGCATCTCTCTCTCTCTCTGATATTTCTGCAAAAGTCATCGAGCGCGTCTTGATGTGGAGCAGGGGAGACATCTGAAATTTCTGACTTCTGGGGGACTGCTTAACAGTTACCTGCCCAGCTGCAGTTATAGTGGCGGTCTCTAGGCCTAATTGTGAACTCTGTTCTGGTTTTATGTGCATGTAACACTATTGACTTCAGCAGAGTACATGAGTGCAAATGAGGAGTTTGGGATCCTCCGGGTTTTTGATCTCGGTGCAGTTCTATCTGCCCAGCAATTGCTTCAAGATGTTAACCTCTAATATAACAAAAACAAGAAGAAATCAAAGCACAGAACGCTAATGATCAAAGCCCCCTCTCTGGATACCGCTGCTCAACATAGCGCAGACATCAATATCACCGAAAGCTCATTAGGCTGGTGTACTATTTTGACTTCTTTCTCTGAAACTGCTAGGTTTACTGCCACCGGGGAACAGTCCGGCCAAAGAACACCTCCAGCATGAGTTTATAAATGTTAATGCCTGTCTCAGCAGTTACCCCTTCCATGATGAGTTGCCAGTCCTGCAGCTATTTTGCACTAGGTCACACTGGACTTGGAAAGCATTTACGTGTTACAGGAGCTAGTAGGACAGGCAATTTTTTTTTCTGCCTCATGTTTGAATTCTGAAAGGCAAGGTGGGAAATAAATTGGCATTGGGCTTCGTTCAGCATTCAGTCAAGAACCTAGCTGCCCTACAAAGCATGTGCTAAGATTAATGCAAAAAAAGCCAACCTATGCCTTCTGCTTTGGGGAGAGGAGACTGCAAAGACACCAGAATTAAAAGCAATTGTACAATCTGAAAATTTAAATGATTTAAAATCCACTCTATAGATACTGGACAATTGTAAAGTAAACACATCAATATTAAATGCACAGCTGCTCTTCCCACTGTGTTTGTTCCTCACAAATGCACCCTCTTCTCGTTTTCTTTCCTCCTCCCCTATGGATATATACCATGAACCTAAGACACTGAATCATTCGCCATAAGAGGTTTTGAAGTCCTTCCGTGTGCAGCTTGTCTGCATTTCATCCACCTCCTCTTTGATAACAGGCGTGGTGATGCTGAAGAAGGGACATAATTGCCATTGCCTGTCCCTTGACACTGATTACGCTGCCGTAAACGGGATGCTGTCTGGAAAACAAAACCCATCTGGCTCGTGCAGGCCTCTCCAAAGAGCTTCGTTAGTCCATGTATTAAAGTACCAGGACACTTTCTGAGAGTTGGGGGGTGGCCTTGCTTTTAAAGATGTCACAGTTGTGAAACTCTAGCCCACCAACAGGCAGCCTGAGCCCTTTTTCTTTGTCGTCCTGCAACAGGAACGTGCTTTTCTTACCAGCAAAGGGGCAACAGAGAATTGCCACCACGTGCTTTTCTCCCATTTGCTATGAAATCAAATGTTCCTGCAGAAACTTAGCTTAGGATTTATAACGCTTCTATTTTCCTTCTAGTCTCTCTTGTATTACTTTGCTGCTTAATTAAGTTAAGAAGCCATGTGAGCTACCAAAAACAAGAACTATATCTTAATATATAGTTGTTATTCAGAGATTTTATTTTTAGCATCAGCTTAAGAGAGTTATGAGAAGTTATGAATTATACAAGCAACTTGATACTGTCCAAGGTATAAATGTTGTTGAAAATGTTGATGCTTTGTGAGTAAATCATTTCTGCTCAATCCCAGTATTTAATATCATGGTCTTTGTAAATGGCTCCAGCATCAGGAAATGTCCTTAAATATTTAAAGCTAATTTATGTATGTACATGTTTTGATGTAGGATAGCGATGAAATATAAATCAAAAACCCAACACACAGAAACATATCCCCAGTTGGATAATAATTAGTTTCTTTCCACTGTCAGGAACATGGATCGAAGCAGAAATAGCGTATACACCATTGAAAAGACTGTAATACTAGAGGATTAAAAGCCCATCTCCTTATGCTATGATATATTCCTTCCTCTTGATGTCCTGTCATCATGGTACAGTACTTCTCTCCATCTTGAATACTCTGTAATAGTTATGATCTTGTCAGCTGCCCTCTTATCTTCAGCAGGTAAAATGGACAAGTGTTCATGTTCCTTAACAAGAAGGAAACTTGCCCATTTATCAGTTTCTGATCTTTCTTGTGTAGGGAGAGTTGAAAAGTGTCAAATTGTTCTCCAAATATATATATTTTTCCTTTGGTGAGGGTGGGAGACCTTACCTGACTCTGTGAATATGTTAAATGTGTTTGTTCTAATCCCCGTCTGCCCTTGTTCTTGCTCAGTTTAATTGGGTTTAATACCACACTGATTTGGCAACACTTGGCCTGGTGCATGGTTGATTTGTGTCATATTTAAAGTCTTGTTTACTTCTCATTTCCGTTTGCAGTTTTGATCATAAGAGACTCTCAAACTGTTCAGTAGTTTCCCTTGAAGCACTTCCAAAAGCATTTTCAGTTTAAAGTGTTATTCCAGATCAAATTAAATAGTAGAGGAAAAAAAGGCAAAAGAGAGAGGAGGAAAACAATCTACAAGCCAGGCCAGGGAATGTCTGTCTCAGTTCAGGGCCATCTATTTTGACTCTTTACTGACATTTGTCTAGCAGAAATGCTGGAGGCTCTATGAAGGAAACAGAAGTAGGATTAACTTGCTTCCCATAGCTTAGGTAAATGGGCACGGGCTCCTTCCTTTGGTTTGATAAATCTCAAGAAATGGAGGAGTGGGTACATGACAACCATCTGAACCCCACACACAGAAGGAAATGTCACAGGGGAATATAAATGGGAGCATTAAAAAGAGGAACTTTAACAAGAGGAAAACTCAGACTTCCTGTCTGGTAAAATCCCTAAACTGGAATATCTCACTGTCCAGTAATCTCCCCAGAGAAGTGCCCGGGGCTTCCCCTCCAAACTAGAAAAATCTCTAGGGAAATATTGTGGAGAACAGTTCGGTGCATACAGAGGGTTGGTCTCGATGACCTGCTGGGACTTACCACCCTTCGTTTCTGTGGTTCTCGGGCATCTGGTAGGGAGAGACTTGGGGACCTGGAGCTGGGAGGAAGGTCTTGGGTGGGAAAGGGCTTCCCAGACAGTTTGCTCATCCCTCTTGAACGGATGGCTAGAAAATTGGTGGGGGAAATCAGGAACAGAGTGGTAACAAAGCATGTCTCGTATCACAAAACCCATTTGGAGTATTTATGGGGTAAGCTGAGCTCCGCCGTGCGTAAAGAGCAGGCTTTGACGTCGGAGGCCGCCATGCTAGGTATGGGACCAGAGTGTCAATAAATGTAGAGTTTAGATAGCAACTTATAACACTGCTTCTCCAGACATTGTGAGCTGGCAAATCTGGACAGAGGCCTGCTCAAGCCAACCAGTATGCAGCCACGTGCGAGGCACTGCTGCTCCGACTTTTCCTGTAGTGTCCCACCAACACTTCCACTTCTACTGGAGCCAGAAATTGTGGAGGTGTCAGCCTGAGAATGAAAAACAGGTCAGAGGAGGACAGCCACTCTCTGGCTTACAGAGCTC
>NW_017729011.1:23175220-23178691 GCF_001723915.1 Gavialis gangeticus
GGTCAGAGGAGGACAGCCACTCTCTGGCTTACAGAGCTCCAAAAATGTTTGTTGATGTGTTGAGAAAATGATTGGACACAGAAAATGATTTGTGACACAGTTTGCAGGGTGGAGAAGGAAAAAGATCCAGGAAAACTTTTGCCTCTGTTTCTATAAATTCGTCTGGTTTTGTCTCTGGCCAATCCAAAAAAAAAAAAATCTCCCTATCAACAAAGTTCCCTTTGCAAAAGTGTGAGAGTTCATTTGCAACACAGATGCTTTTAGAATAAAGACAAGCTTTAAAAGTCTTAGTACTAACTGCCAAAAAATGCAGTTCCCCCGTGGCTGAATGGAGTGACGTCATTAATACACAAACCACCCCCCCCGCTCCGTTATGAGCCCAAATGAATGATTTATAGACATTTTTGATCAGTTTAATTTGAAGAGGTGAGGCTAAGCATGTTGAATTGAATTCCTAAGCATCTCCTAGAGATCCAGACTTGTTCTTTTGCTGTTGTCCTTTTTTTTGCCCTTGGTGTGAAATTTGTAGATGCTTTTTAAATCAACAGCCGTTAATTAAAAACAATTATTTATCATCTGAATCATCAAAGACTTGAAGTCCAAACATTTTGGACATCAATATTATAACGATGTAGAGGAGAGTGCTCTGCCAGCATAGTTGATTCAAGAAAATAACAAGGCTCTAATTTTAAAGAGGGCTGCGTGCAGCACCCACACTGGACCCAGCACAGGAGGCTGGTCTGTGGATCTGATCCACCCGAGAGATCGGCCCCGTGACCCTCTTCCAGCCTAAATGAGTTTGATACCTCTGATTTAAATGGTTTTAAATCATCATTTTAATGCTTAATAGTTTGGTGGATCTGGGTCTAAGCCATTTGCAGTGATGTAAATAAGTAGTTCCTATCAGGCCAGGCCTCTCTTGGGCTGCTCTCTGGTACCATGACCGGTACAGCCTGGTCTATGGTTGGGTTGTCACAGACTAAACTGATGCTCCCGGAGGGTGTGTGGATACCCAGCAGGACTGAAAACAAGATCTGTCAAAGGGTGAATAAGCTCCCTGCAAGTCCATGGGCATCCATACATGGAGAGGAGATGGGTGCCACCAGGTCACTGCCCAAAGAATCACCAATGATGCAGAGCAACTCGGCTAACCTCATCAGAGCAGAGGAGGGTTGTTACAGCATCTAAGGTGCCCCAGTGGTCACAGTGGCCTTGGGACTGACTTGACAGTAGCAGGACAAAACACAGCTTGGTGTCCCTTTATGCCAGCTTCCATCAGATCTACTGAGTACATCCAGAATTCGTCACGGTGTCTAATAAAAATAAATATCCTAGGCCGAGGAGTTGTCCTGTGCTTAGTTCCACCTGCCATTTTATTTTCTCTTCCTCATATATGCTTTGGCATCCATGTAGACCAGGGGTTGGAAACATTTTTGGGCAGAGTCCCAAAAACACCCACATCAACTTGCAAGAAGATATGCCAGGGGCAGATGGCGGGGGAGCCACTAGGGGCCTGATCCTTGTTGTGGCAGCTTGGCACTGACCCCTTCCCCACTATCCGACCCCAGGCATTTGTGCCAAGCAAAATGTCTTCACATGCCATGCTCTGGCATGCATGCTGGTGGTTGCCTACCTTTGATGTAGACCATTATTGTGCCACAAATGTCTGTGAGAAACCTGTAACATCACTCTGGCAGTTTGAAGATGGTAAAGAAGCATTCACAAAACCAGAGTAATGCTGCTGAGGCTTTTATCACCTGGATTAGATAGCAATTAGAAGAAAGTGAAGGATTTGGAGGCTAGTTATGAGTGAGAAGCAGCCAGACTTTGTAAATGAACCCAACCTTTTAAAGTTACTGTAAAATGCATTTGCCAAGGAACATCAAGCCCATGCTGAAACCTAGTTTTTACTCTTGAAAAGTTTATGAGACAACAGACGCATGCGATTTTTTTTTTTCTTCCCCCTTCAACACATTTTGCTTTGGCATTTCACACTGAACTTGAGATTTTCAGTGTGTAACAAGATGCTCTTGGTCATTTATTTTTCACAGATCTCTTTTATGTTTAATCTTCATGCTGCATTTGTGATGTATTTGTGAGCCGTACGCGGTTGGCGTTCCACCCTCAGCACAAACATTGCATTTCTAATGTACAAACAAATGATGAGAAAACTCGTGGAGGTCAGAACGAAGATTCCTTCGCATCAGTGTCTCTATCCAAATGCTTTGTTGTGAGAGCTTTCTAGCACCTAATTGCTGGAAAAATACGGGGCTTCTTGGATTATCTCTATACTAAAACATAAACAGCGTTGTTTGGTTTTTTTTTTGGAGTTTTGTGACTCTTCTGGGATCCCCCGTTTTTCATCCTTTTTCTTTTTTTTTTTCTTTTTCTACAGCTTTTGGTTTGAGCTAAGTAAACCAGTGGATGGGATTTTCAATGCCAATTATTGCTTCCTCTGATCTTCACTGTCTGTGTTTCCTTACTGCCCAGTGCAACACTTGGGGATGTTGTTCAACGGATATAAAGCTGCGGTGGGGGCTTGGGAGGCATACGTAAGCGTTAGGGTGTAGGATCCACTATATTCATTACAACCGGTGTTCACGTTACTCCAGAGAAGCAGTGTGCTAGCAAGGAGATGTTGGTAAAAATGTGCGGGGAAAAACCTGCTTTGTGCCTGGCGCTAGAGCTGGTGTTGTCAGTCAGCGCCTCACTTCCATTGATCAGTAAAATTCACACCCCCACGTTTAAACCTCCATTTGTCATTGATCCAAGCTAGCACATGGCAGATTTATTTCATTCCCTAGATTTATTCCTTTAATAGTTTTGGATAACCAGTCTGCTTCAGCATTTGAGGAAATGGCTCTTTTTACTTTATTAATTCCTTTAGCAAAAAACTGGCTTTAAGCATCCTTGCCATCAATGCAGCCTAGTGAATAGCAAATGTATTCTTTTAACAAAGTCCTTTCTCTGTTAAGTGGGTTTCACTGCCTGATATTAAAATCAAGATTTGCTCACAATTTATTCGTGCTAACTGTGATCTGTGAAGTGTGATGGCAAGACTGCTTTGCAAACAATCCAGTCCAGCACGAGCGTGGAAATCTTAAAAAAGTAGTTGGTGTTCAGGATCATAAGCCATATGATGCATTTGATAACAGCTATCAAGTTTTATAGCCATCACTATAATCTCCTCATTCCTGTCAGCCAACTGCAGTGCCTGCTCATGTACGATACAAACTGCAGAGAAAACATGCACATGGTTAATTTTGGAGAGCCTGTCAGCCATTTTAATGTCGTTTTGGATGCTAAACGTCTCCGCTGTTTAGTGACCGGTGCAAATAATTTTGTGGAAACCATAAAGAAACAGCCCACAAACAGGCTTCCTGGTGGCATAAAGCTGGACGCTAATGCATTTAGGACAGCATTTGAACTAGCAAGGGCCAAACTAGTGTTTAGGGGGTTAGGGAAAGACAT
>NW_017729011.1:23178702-23180186 GCF_001723915.1 Gavialis gangeticus
AAGGGCCAAACTAGTGTTTAGGGGGTTAGGGAAAGACATGGGCAGTGAGCCCTGCCCCCTTGGGAGGGAGGGGAAATACTTCCATTCTGTGGAGAAGTGGCAGGATTTGCCCTGGATCCTCATCCACATTTAGGCATGACAGCCTGGTTAGAGATTTCTGGAGCAGGCGGCTCCCGGATTATTTACTGAATGTCAGCAATAATGCACACGTTGGGTATTTTTTGTTGCTGGATCTGAGCAGTGGCGAGACAGCGGTGTACTTTAGCAGTCTGGACACAGGTCCCGGAGTCAGGACTTTGCAGTCCGACCCGTGTCTGTGCCCGATTCCCCCTGCGGCTTTGGGCAAGGCACGCGCTTCTGCCTGTTTCACCACCTGTGCACGAGAGTAACGGACCTCATTGGGTTGTGCATGTGTTGAGGGGGAGGCTGCTCCGACCTCGCTAATGTGTGTAAAATGACTGAGCCCTTCAGGTGCCAGGAGCTTTAGAAAGACAGAATATCAGCAGAGGGGAAAGAGTGTGTTTCTTCCCCTGCTCCCTTCCCTGGAGGCATCCAGGGTGCGGGTTTCTGATGTGTTTAGCCGTGGCCTTTGCTCCCATGTCTGTGCCCTACAGCAAAAATGGACAGCATTGGGCCCAAGATTGCGCCTGCACCTTGCAGGTTGAATAGTTATTGTATGATGGGTCTGAGACCCTTTCAGTTTTATCCATGACACACAGTGCAAGTTAAAGGCAGCATCAGAATAAAACTGATAAGCTTGTAAGAATACCCGTTCTCTCGCCTTTTAGACGACCTTAAAAATCTGTCTACGTCTCAATGCTTTGACTTGAATCTGAATTTCCTTGCTTTTGCTAAATCAGATCTAGTGGCATGTCATGGTTTTAAAACCCTTTGAAGGCTAGAGATATCTACCTCCTAGACATTTAGTCTGGCTGACAATCTGGAAAATGCCTGTGCTCTTTAACAGGGCACTTGAGTTTATTCCCGTTTCACGTTCTTCATTAATGATCTCTCCTTTACTTAGGTTCTGAATTCTCACTGGCGCACGCTGTCTTTGTCTTCCCACAGTTTTATCCTCAGAGGGAATCCATTTAGAACATGGTAAATCCCACTTTATCTCCTGGAAATCCAGCTGATTAGCATAATTTGTAATTCATCCTTGTGAATGACAACGATTGCCCCGGGTGATTATAACAAGAGTCTGGTCTGAGCTCTGTGAATGTCGCGCAGATCCTAAGTTCTCTGGAGTAATTTCTGTAAGTGAGTAGTGCCTGTCCTTGCCTGCTGTAACACAGAGCCTCTGGTCCGTACAGGCTTAGGAGCTATGTCCCTTCGTGCCTTTGGCTTTCTTACCGAAAAAACAATCCCAGGGTATTAAAGTGATAACGCCAGCGTAAAGCCACCTTATCTCTACCTTAGTCAACCTGACACTGGTCTACAAAGTATGGTGTTGTAGGCAAACACTGGTGCATCGAATGCCTCTT
>NW_017729011.1:23185186-23195417 GCF_001723915.1 Gavialis gangeticus
TCCGTACAGGCTTAGGAGCTATGTCCCTTCGTGCCTTTGGCTTTCTTACCGAAAAAACAATCCCAGGGTATTAAAGTGATAACGCCAGCGTAAAGCCACCTTATCTCTACCTTAGTCAACCTGACACTGGTCTACAAAGTATGGTGTTGTAGGCAAACACTGGTGCATCGAATGCCTCTTATATCAGATTTACCCAAAGAACTTTGTCTGCCTATGTCCTTAGACCAACATGGGTACAACCTACACCCTTGACTGTCTCTTTGCACTTGCATCACTCCTGATTCCAGGTTAACATTACAACGGCCAGGTTTTTCCTGACACGCCTCGGAAGCAGGAAACCCGGGGAACCCCACGGAGAACTGCAGACTTGAGAGGTTTGGACCCAAACCTCATCTTCTGGGTTACTTGACTCAGCCTATGAACTTGAGCGATTCTCCCATCGTGAATCCAGTCAGACAGGCAAAGTGAACAATGCCATTGACAAGGAGTTTGGCTATTTAGGTAGAACAAGATCTGGGTTTAGAGCATTTTTGCTGCTGTGCAAAACCCCCCAAGCAAACCGTGGTAGAAGCCCTAGCACACGGGTCAACCGACCATCTCCACAATCACAGTTGCTTAGTTCTTTAAAGTAGCTTTATGGGGGGAAAAAATCTGTTTAAATGTTAGCAGCAACATACACTGGTTGAGCACATTTTCAAGGCCTCTTTTATTTTGAGTAATTAATGCCATGTTTTATTAGTAAAGAAAGCAGGGGCTGTTTTGTACAATGCTGGAGCAGTAAAGTGTGACTCAGCAGACAGTTAAATCCTGGCGTAACATTACTTTTGCAATTTATCACCTGCCTGTATTGCTTATTCGCTGTATAAAACAAGTTTATTGGTATGCAGCCAATGATGTCCTAAAGCCCCATAATAGTTGTCTCTCATAAGACAGGTAGCTTCAGACAATTTAATTGTTTTGCAAGTAGGCTGGTAGGAAGCTTTGCTGTTGTATCTTTTCTTTGATGCAGTCTGAATATATGGAACTACATCCAGTGATTTGTACTGAAGAAATGTACCTGTGTTATATAAAGCCTTTAGGTCCAGCGACCAGATCTTTGCAGTTTACCAGCAAATTTGTAATGATGCAGCTTTTGAACTTCCTGCATGCAGTGCAGGACAACTGTATGGTCTCTGTTATGTGGTGTCCTCAGTCTTAGAAAAAGACTGCTAACAGAGGAAACCACATCTAGAAAATTGGGAAGAAAAAGACTATGCTTGTATCCTTGCACAACTTTTTTGTCTGCTGGTCAAATCTCAGCCTCCGAGGATCTGTGCTAAGTTAGATGATGACTGAAGTTTAGATTTTGTTAGGTGATCATGTCAGTTTATTTTACTAAAGTACTCACTGTAAGATAGATACCAGGCCAGCACTAACAAAATGCAGTCTCTGCTCTGAAGACTTTATAGCCTTAAAAATGATTGAAGTTGGTTACATTTTTTTCAGATGAGAGAGGACTGCAGAACTGAGCCCTGAGCGATCCAAAACTAAGGTTACTGATCCGGGCACAATTCTTATTGAAGTTAAGAGCAGTTTTATATTGATGCTGAAACAGTTGTGTGAATTGGCTCATTGTGAATAGAAGTATTTTCACTAATAAGGGAACAAAAATAATTCGCTGACATTTTTCAGATGAAGTTGCCTCTTATTAACTTCTCTCATATTTTGAGTCTTGATCTTTGGGTCTTATTGGGTGCGTCTACCTGTTGCCATATGGAAACATTGCTGTGGCGCTGTGTTTTAGTACATCTGTTTGGAAATACTAAAATATAGTGCGGTATGGGCTGTTACTGTGCTCTGCGGGGTGTGTGCCCACATCCTTGGTTTGGGAATCTGTTGTGGTAGAAGATGATATTCTCTTAGCAAATTAGCTGCTTTAAAAGTCCTCTTTTATTGTCAATGAAAAGTTACAGGCATTTATTTTCTTTTGACTTTATCATTCTTGCAGTGCTTGGTAATCTATTTATGTCCAGTGACATTTTCATATTTCTGGTTCTTATGCACCCTTTCCCAATCTGGTAAGGAAAAACCCTTTTTGTTCCCAAGAATTTTAGGTCTAAAGCATAGAAATACAGAATTGTAAAAACAGGATTGAAAGGGACCTCAAGAAGGTGCATAGTCCACCCTCCTGGTAGGATCATTTCTGTCCAAAACATCCCAGGTGCATGTTTGTCTAGCCTGCACTTAACTTCCAGTGCTGGAGAGTCCGCACCCTCTCCAGGCAATTTGTTTCGGTGCTTAACCACCTCCAAAAGCTGGTTCTTCATTTTAAAGACCAGTCAGCATTTAGCAAAGAGAACTGCCTGCCAATGCTGAAGCATCACTTTTTAACCTGAATAGCATACAGACCCTAGCAAGACATTCATATTCTTTACCAGTTCCTTCAGTAGTGCATGGTCTGGTTTCCACCTTGCTTCTGGTTAATGTAAGGGTTCAGTCAACTGTGTGACCTCCGCTCTTTGCTAAGCAAGGTCCAGGATGTATTATATAACACGTACGTGTGTGATTGCAGAGGTGATGTGGCCAAGATTGAAGTCATGGCACTCGAACAACTACCTGTGGTGGTGAACTAGTAGGTGAGGAGATGGAGTAGGGAAGTGCTTCCCTGTGGAATAGTGAATACATTTATGACCATTTATCTCTTTAGTCTATACGTCACCCTAAAAATAGCTTACATTTCTCTAACACTTTTTATCCCGAAGTGCCTTGCAAATGACATACAAATGGCTCACCCAGTGCTGAAATGTAGCCACCCGTAGGGGTGAAATGTGCATTTTTTTTTGTGTGCACAGCAAGAGGACCTTTTAGAAAAGAAATGGTAATAAATGATAGATTCAGCTGAAACTGCACAGAGAATTGAAGGAGGCTGAATGTAAATGACTGGAGCTCGAATTTGGCCTGGATGGTGGAGTTCAACACAGTTTCTTCTTTTTATTTTTTTAAAGTGCCATAAAACCTAGCAAACAAAGTTTGTTTTTGCTTTGGTCTTTAATTAAAAAACAATTAAGATCCTAGATCCATGATGTTACCTATGCAGAGGTGTAAAACTCATTAAGGGACATAGCGTGATCCCCCCCCCAATCTAGTGTGACCCACTCTTTGGCTTACCTACCAGGAGCCGCATTTTGGATCATGCAAGTTGTGTGCGCTTGCATTGCCGATCTGTATCGAACCAGGATGTTTTGCAGCACTTACTGCCTTTCTGCCATTTCCATCTCGCAGTCCAGCCAGGATGCAGTCCTGTTACACAGATCTGTGCACAACTTGTTGCCTTTGATTCCCAGGAGCTGGGAAAGATGCTCTCATCACGTTCAGTTCAGTTTGTTTTGTTTTCTGGCTGGCTGCAGCAGGTGGAAGGGCTGTTTATGTGTTTTTGCTGGAAAATGGACTTGATGAGGTTAGTTGCCCTCCAGGCTTAAAGGCATTCATTGTGATCCCTTGCTCTTACAGAGCGTTTGATCCAGAGATCTCAGAGCAAATGGCAGAGGAGGCCAGCATCATTTTCCCTATTTACACAGCATAACGAAGTAGCGTGCCCAGGCTTCCCAGCAGGTTAACACCAGGGACCAGTGTGGGAACCAGGCCAGTTTTTTTCTAGCCACTAGGCCACCAGGACTCATGGAGAGCCAATGTTGACTTGAGCACTTGCATGCTTAAAATGTAAAGCCTCCCCTTTGAGCATTTTAAGTTTGCTGAAAATATAGGAGCCAACGGAGACAGCTGGCAGCTGACATGCATTAGAAATGAGCTTCCTCCTTCATTACCCCCTCAAGACATCCTCGCCATACACGCAGGACTTCACCAGGCCAGCATGACTCCCAGTGTGTTTTACCATGGTTCGATCGGCCGGCAGGTCAGCTGCAAAGAGCTGGATCAGAAATCTGCAAACTGTTGCTTAGCTCATCTGCCTGCCTCCTGCCACAGGTGCAGAGGCCCCATTAGGCTCTGAAGTGGCTGCAGCTGGCCCCTACGGGCCAAACATCGCTCTAATTGATTATCTGAATTGCTCTGCTTTAAGGGTCCCACAGTTACTGCTCAAGCTCTGCTGAGTTATTGCACAGCTTTAGGCAGCAGGATTTTACTGACTGCGGAGAATAAATTTGCCGTGCTTTATAGAGCGCGGAGGAGCATATTTTCTGAATTTTAATCTTCCTAATAAATCGTTTTAAGATTGTGCTCTATTAAACCCCAGGAAATTAATGAGAGCAATTCAAATATAGACATTATCGGGAAGGTGTGATGGTAACAGCACTGTGTTAAAAAAGTTTCAAAGTTTGGTTGGGGGAATATTTAGGGCAGTGGTGCAGGATCCAGGGCGCAGCCGTAGACCAGTCTTTGAGGCAGTGGGGCTGGCTGCCTACAGTGGTGGCCTTAGTCCACTGGGCTTGGGAGTTTCTTGGTAACATTTGCCCTCTTCCTCTTCAAGTATCTTTTTGTTCACATAAGTTCCACATCCCACATTGTCCCTTGATCTGTGTTAACACAGAGAAACCACATTTAAGGTAGGGCAGTAGAAAGGGGAGGGAGCCTTGTTCCCTCGAGATCACTGTCATTCCCCGAGAGCCTAGAGATGGGCTGCGAGGATCAGGCTTGATGGTTTTTGGGAGCCCATCCATTTGGCTTCCATGTATCTAAGAGCTCCCTTTCTATTCCCCCCTAGGCCATCCACTTGCCTGTGTTTGCGCAGCACCTACCACCCCGGATCGCCATTCTTCGTTGCCCCTTTCTACTGTAATAAACATGATTAATAGTGTTAAGAGCTGAGGGACCCCAATTACAGACCCATCTCCATTGTTTTAGGCACTCAATAAATACACAAAGACACTCCAGGATGCTTCATCTTCAGATTGCTCAGCAAACATTAGCTAACGAATCGTAGCGGTCTGCCTGCGATGTACAATTTGATCCCCATGTTCCACGCAGCAAAAGGCAGGCAGACAGGTGATAATGTGCCAGAGCTGACTTCAGAGATGGGATTCCTGGCTTGTAGTCCCATGTCCAGATGATAGTTCACCAGGAAGGAGGGTGAGAGCAGGCTGAATCAGAGGTCGGTGTAGTGAAAGGGTATACTGTATCTACCCAACCTGGAACAAAGAAGAAAGTCTGTCGCAGAACATCAAGGAGTCCTGTGGTATAGGCCTGTGAACAGCTTTCTTTTCAACTGCCAACTTGCAAGCAATTCAGAGGAGCTTCCTGCATCTCAAATCAGATTTTATTTATGGACAGCGGGTGGCTTTTCAATATTCCTTCCAGTTTGCCTTGAGTCCTTCTGCTTCCAAACTATTTCAGGCAGCATATGATGCCACAGGAGCCCACGCAGAATTCAATACTCATTGGCTAGCAGTGGGGACTGAGTGAGTAAGAGAAAAATAAGAGCTCTTTCCTTTACCTCTTTTCCTTTCAAAAAAGGTACCTGTTCTAAGAACTTGGGCTCTGATGCCTGATGATAAACTTCAGCCTCATACTCCAGCAGAACTGAAGCAATGTTTATGGAGGAAAATGTAATAACTAACACGTGGAGATTTTGGAAGTGGCATTTTGTGGGTGACGTAGTCAAATTATAGCTCTGGATCAATTAAGACTAAGATAGGAATAAAAGCCACCTGATTTAGCATTTCCTTGCTTGGAGAATTCCCCGCTAAGCTTTTTCCTGGGTGCTGATCAATACATACTTTTTTTATATGGCAAATTGCAGTTTTGCCATAGCATCATAGTATTTTTATTTACTGTTTGTGTACCACCATCTTGTAGTTGCACGTCAGTTTTCAAGTGCATTTTAGCCCAACATCTTGCTCGTTAGTTGTATGGTCCTTAATTAAGCCTCCCAAAGTAATTTTTTCATGATCATAGAAATCATATAGAACAATGAGAAAAGAATGGGGGTAATACGTTGTGATCCACTTCAGCTGTTACCACTGAAATGTCGTAAACAGCAAAGCAGAAACATCTCTGTGTGCGTGTGTGTGTCCATGCACATGTGTGTGCATAAACACACACACAGGCACATCCATCAAGATGGAGGATACTGGAATCGGCAGTAAGCAAGTGCTTACAGTGTAAGAGTATAAAATTAAATGGGGAATGCAGCAGGATGAATGGACTATCTCAGGAAACAACAAGTTAATGAAGCATTAGCGAGATCAAGAGGGCACCCAGTGATTAAAGAGTTTGGGATTAAAAGGCAGTACCAAAGTTTAGCTTGTTTCAGCTTCTGCACTTTTTGTCCCTGCAGGAGAGGGAGGACAGGTGCCGTCCCTCAGGGAAGGGGCGTGAGTGGAGGTGATGGTGGTGCCTGCTGGGTCTATATAGGTATTACAGAGACAGCTTAGATGATGCCAAGCAAGCAGGAGAGCTGCCTCCTGCAGGTTCCCCTTGCCATTCCTTGGAGGACATGCTTCTTCCACTTCTGTGCACCATGTTCCCTGCACACCTCCAGTGCTATCTTTTTACAAAGTGTTTTCGAAGTGGCATTTTGTGGGCGGCGTAGTCAAATTATATGTATTATATTTGTGTAGCACTAGCCAGTCTCCCAACACTGAACTGGTTCCCTGATACTCTTCAGATGCTATCCGTAGGCTTGTCTTCCCTGCCTGGGCTCTCTTGCCAATCTGTTCCCCTGGGCTCCCCCATTCTCCATGATACCAGTATTTGTTATAATAGCCGCCGGCCCGTGCCCAATGCACGTATGTTTTCCTGTCTAGCCAATAACCACCTGCAATTATATTCCATGGTGCCCCTTACGAGGCAGCATCCCAGGGTTGGATGGTATACGTGTGAGCTTGGGGTACGGAGAGGAATGTAGTAATGTCATACTGGGGTGCAGCGGTTGCATCTCATAGGATGAGAGAACACCTCCAGGTAATGCTTCTCACACTGTGAGCTGTGTCGTTGGGGATGTCATTCAAACTTTTAGTTGCAGGATCAGAGCATCTTTCAGGTTCACCAGGATCTGGGAGAACGTTTGTTCGCCAGAGCGCCTCAAGGGATGACAAGGTCGAACCATTATAAACTTCTGCAAGACCGTTTCAGGCTGGACATAAGGAAGAATTTCTTTACTGTCTGAGTCCCCAAGGTCTGGAACAGCCTGCCATCGGAGGTGGTTCAAGCACCTACAGTGAACACTTTCAAGAGACATTTGGATGTTTATCTTGCTGGGATCCTATGATCCCTGCTGACTTCCTGCCCATGGGTGGGGGGCTGGACTTAATGATCTTCCAAGGTCCCTTCCAGCCCAAATGTCTATGAAATCTTGTAAAATAATAAATCCTTCTCCCCCAGTCAACCACCCCCCGCAACCGGCAAATTTCATAAGGCCTTTCTTCAACTGCTTGGCACACCTGGTTCTTCCTGGAAAGCAGAAAGGGGAGAGGTAGTATCTGAATTCAGTCTGCGTGATTTAGCCTGTTTTTCATTTGAGCATCTGATCCAAAAAACCAGGCAGAAATAAATGTGGTTTGGGTAGAATGAGGAGGTTTGTTCTACCCAAAGCAAAATGTTTCATTTTCAGGAGGATGGAGTTATTTTGTTGTTCTCACGTTTAAATACATTTGGTCTTGAAACCATAATTTCAAGGTGACAAGTCTAAACTTTCATTCTGAAAAAGTAAAAATGACATCTTTTGAGTTCTCCCGTGTTCTTTTTTTTTCCTTTTATGGCTAAAACTCTTTGCCAAATGCGACCTGAATTTATGACTATCTCTTGCCTCAAAACAGTGTTTTGCAGGATGAACCCCCAAAAAGTCCCTCAGGTCTTGTTTGAACTTCAGAACCGTCTGGCTTTGTTCAGCAGAGCGTGGGATCGGGAAATTTAGTTTTACAGACAGGTTCCCACTAACACCCCTGAATGAGGCTGCCTCTGCTGCTCTGTCTGTCTTAGAAAAGCTCATCCATCATCAGAGCTTTTTAATTGCAATTACAGATGAGGAACAGCAACCAACAAGTCATGCCACACAGATACGTGAATTATTGCCTCCTCTGTAGTCCAGCCAGCAAATCATCAAGAGAGCTGAGCACAGGGCTGCTTGGATGTTGGCATCTCATCCCAGCAGCTGAGCTAGCCACTGTCTGTCTAAATCAATCCTGGTGTTGGGAACTGAGACAGCGGAGACATGAAGCCTGTCCATACCCACATGAAAGATGCATCATGTTTGCAGCTTTGGGGGCTGTGTCCTGAAGCAGCTCTCCCAAATCTCTGATCCCAGCAGCCCTGTGGGAGAGGAGCACAGCACCTGCACTCGGCTCTCTGGATGAGAAAAAGTTCAAACTTTCACTTGAGCTCTGGGGGTCTGGCGCAGAGCTAAGTCAGTAGATCGGGCAGTTGTGCCCAGTGCATGTTGTAATGGGATTTTACAGTGTGGGTTTTGGCAGATGTTTTTGGTATGAGACAATTAAAATAACTTGGCTGCCAACCGTGCTCCATGCTGCCAGTTTTTTATGAGACCCTTTGATTTTTCTGGGCTAGAGGTACATTGAGGCTGGGAATTCAGCAAGAGGAGGGAGGTATGGTCTGAATGCAGAAGCTGAGAGCCCCCCAGTTCTGTATCTGTACTCTGATATTTCTTCCCATGTGTGGTTGGGGGAAAGCTGCCTTCTTGTATGGACTAGGAGCAATAAAAGGGTATGTCACAGCATATTGGGTGGGGATTATTTGGTTAATGTTTGGACAGTGTTTTGCAGATGGAGCAAGCCCAACATCATCACTATAAGTCTCTGGTATCAGACAAGTCCTAAATTTGGTATCTTTGTTGAGACGCCCATATTTTTGGGTTATTTTTTATCATTCTGAAACACATAAGAACACCCAGCTGTAATTTAAGGTGCTTATCTAGATCCTGTGTTTTGAATCTCGCTGCCTTCATGTCATCCAAATCATCCTCGACTCCCAGATAGCAATCCAGCCTTCAGCGTATTCAACTAAGCTGTATTCCTGGGGGCCTTTGCAGGCCGTAACATCATTCAGACACCCTGATTACATTAAAGGGATGTTGTTGCAGATCGTAAGGTCAACCCAGCATTAAAGCTGTAGTTTTGCCCAGTTTTTAGTGCATTTAATGGATACTTTTGGGAGTGAATAATGAAAAATCTAAACAAACAGAGCACTTAGCCCTAGTCCTTCATGTAAATCTGTGCACATGTGCTGCAAACAAGATAGCGCCCATGGACAGATTTGTTTGTGTTTCCGAATGAGCCAAACGCCATGTTTTGCTGCTTTTAATTATTCAATCCTGAAAGAATTGACTTTGAAACCCCACCAGGCAGAGATAAGACTCCAACCCCTGTAATCTGCATCTATACAAAAAGGTCAGCTGATGGCCAGAGTGTGGTGGGGAATTCAGATGTAGGAAGAGGCTTGTGCGGTGAAGTGGAAGGAAAGCCCAGCGCTCTGCAGCTTACAGACCGGTTCTGCACAGACTGAACCTTCGGGCTGGATTCGGAGGGGCTTTGCCATGATTACACTTTCTGCCTCTTGAGTCTGCCCCAGTTTCAAATCAACTTGACCCTTGCTTGGCAAAAAAAAACCCAGATGAGTTGACTTCAGCATTATGCAGCACGGGCTCTATCCTTTCTGCATCTTCCCCCTGAAAGGTAATGCATCTTCTGGTCCCCTTGCTGCCTCCACTCCCAGCTAAGGGAATTCTCTTGTGGCTGAAGTTTTTGGAGCCTGGTGTTGCAATTGAGGGCCGGGACTCTCACCCCTCCCTTTGTGGCACGCGTGTGACTTGTGGTAATGGCACATTTGTTTTCCGGAAGGCCGCCCAGCAAAAAATAAAGTCCTACAGTTCCTCGCGCAGGCAGGGTTCTTTGGGTAGATGCGTTATCTTTTATTTGACCAACTCAGTAGTTGGGAAAAAAAGTTCTTTGCAAGCTTTGGGGCCCAAACACCCTTCTGCAGGCATTGGGAGACTCTGCAGGGTTTGGGCGTCTGATGTGATGCTGAGCAGCAGCATCTGCACAGTGACCCTGTCGTGCACAAGGTGGTAGAGGGAGCAGAGACAAGAAAAATGGACGTGCTCTCGGGGAATCCCTTGCTATCCTCACTTTGATGACTATATTTTTTGGTGTCTTCAGCTGCTCAGTCCAACTGCAGAGCTGTTGGCATAAATTCCTCCTTCCGCCTTCCTTTGAATAACATCGCTGACTACCCGAGAAGGCAACAATTAACATCCCCCCCCCCCCCCAAAAAAAAAAAAAAA
>NW_017729011.1:23195428-23197838 GCF_001723915.1 Gavialis gangeticus
CCAAAAAAAAGAAAAACAAAAATCTTTGTCTTGGAAAGAAGGGAAACCAAATAAAAAATTTAATACTGGAGAAGAAAGGCAAGAAATGCAGTTGCCATGGAAACTCCAGAGTATAAGCAGGAACTTTCCAGCAAAGAGCAGAACCTAAAAATGAGAAACTGGAGTGCAGAGCCTTGGCAGGAAGCCAGCAGCTTTCCTTGGCCCTCCCACTCCCCAGCCAGCCTGGCGAGTCGGCTACCCCCTCCTCTCACCCCTTCCCGTGGTCTCCGCTGCGTGCGGGAGTGCGGCTGCGGATGGGGAGCAAGCCGGTAACACGGGTCACTGCAGCTTGCAATGAGGGCAGCGGGGAACCGTCTGATTTGTCCCCTCGCCCACTCCAGGAGGAGGCAGCAGCTGTCAAAAGGCACACTGCGTATGCAGCAGCCTGCCCGCTGTTCTCGAAAAAGGGGGAGCTGTCGGGGAATGAAGCATAGCCACGCAGTGGGCTCCGGAGTTAGCCTGGAGGTGGGCGGCTGCGGAGGCAGCCGGTCACAATCCTGCTGTATTCCTAACAGTGCTCTGCCACTCTCCTCGTGCTTTCAAAGGGCACTGCAGGCAGGGAGGTGGAGCATTATTCCGGTTTTGGCCCTTAGATCAGAAAACAGAAGCCCAAAGGCATGCCCAGAGTTATGCTGCCCGCCAGCCACGGCTGGAGCACCGTTCAGATCCCCAGTGCAAGACTGTCCTATTTTCTTTTTTTTGAAAAAAAAGCTGCAATTTGGGCACAGGACTCAGCTGCCACCAGGCTGCTTATGTACCTGATGTGTCTTGCAAACGTGCATCCTTGATCACCAGTCCGTACGATGGGTTTGCCTGTAGCTAGTGAGATATGTCAGTCATGCGGCCCCAAGTACCCAAGCACTCTTCATAACGCACTTTTATTCACAGGCTGCAAAGAGTCACCTGACAGTGCTATAAAATCTTTGCGTGTTGCTGAGGCATTGATTCGGGTGCAAGATTTGGAGAGGGGCAAAAGCATTCTCAGCACTTTGGAAAACAGGAGACCAAAGCTTTGTGAGATGCTGGTGGCCCTCCTTCCCCTCCCCTTCCCAAAAAAGGAAGATGCTAATCCTGGTTCCCTGCTGGCTATTTCCATGGCTGCTGGTCTCTGAGAGCAGAGAAGCAGTGGTTCAGGAACAGACTTGAATGGGGTGAATACATGTTCAATTAGCAGTAATTGAATTATAGCAAAAGCTCATCCCTCTCTCAACACCCTTGCGCTTCTCCCCTTCCCCCCCCACAAGCATTGATGCTTCCAATTCACGGGACTTTGAGCCGTCTCTCAACTCCTCCCCTCTGATAATTTGTAATATGGGAATATTATTTCTTTTTATATGACAAAGCTTTGATTTCTCTTGGGGGGAAGGAACAATGAAGCAAATACATTATTAAAAAGCTGTGTGCAGTATTTTGAAAAACGAGTAAATTTATTTGATGGGCTATAAATCACCAAACTGCAAAACAAAATATCTAAATAAACAAGTTCTGCGCGATTACTTATTCATATGGAGGGGGGGGAAATCTATTTCAGTGCCGACCTTCCCATCTGCTGAAGTGTGTAGATAACCAAGATCAAATGAAGTGAAAATGAAAGATGGGAGGACAGGCTCAAAGAGGACCACTGGAAAGCGTACACGGTGGTTTGCATGGAGAATGAGAATTCAGACCAAAGCGGCATAGGCAACACACCAAAGGCCTGACGGGGGGCGAGCTTTGTGTCCCCATGGGCCTTTCTGAGCAACAGCAGGAGCCCCCAAAAGACTCCACAAAGGCTCCTGCTCTGGCTCTACCTTTCCGGCTCGGCTTTGAACCTTCTGCTCTGTGATGGTAGACGAATGTGACAGGACTTGGCACTTGGCTGGGGCTCAGCAGGCTTAGCCAATTGTCACCTGAATATTTTTTACTTGAAATAGCTGGATACTGCCTTGATTTCCAGTTCTTCGGAGCTCTGTATTCAGCCAGGATCTGGTCCCTGAAAACCCCTCTTGCCAAGGGGGTTTTTGCTTCTGGCTACCCAGAAGTAAATCAGAATTTGACTGTGAGAACGACCTAGAGAGAATTCTTCCAGATGGTATTTTTTTATTGGATGCACTGCACGGTTAGGATTTGGGGTATCACGGTGCCCTTCCCCAGGTCTCTGGGAGAGACGCAAACACAGCAGAGCTAAGTAGCAGATGGAAGAAAAGCTTGTGTAAAACTCCTTATGTAAATGAAAACGGGAGAGAAGAGAAATGATCAGGTAGCCAACAGATAAGAGAGATGCAGTGAAATCTTGATCATGGAAGAACAGAACCGTTCTAGAGGGTCGTTAGGAATAAGAGTACGAATGGAGGAATAATGTCACACTTGGGAGGTATCCAGGTTGTAGCCA
>NW_017729011.1:23197849-23232549 GCF_001723915.1 Gavialis gangeticus
GAATAATGTCACACTTGGGAGGTATCCAGGTTGTAGCCACATTGGTCTAGTGGCAAAAGCAATCAGGACAGGTGGTAGAGGTGCTATCTTTTATTAGACCAACCAGCTTTTGCAACAAAAAAAGAAGACAAAAAAATTTTGCAATTAAAGAATTTTTTTTGCAAAAACGTAGTTGGTCTAATAAAAGATATCGGCTCTACCATGAGTTCTGATTACACTTGGGAGGTGAATTTGGAGGATCAGCTTCTAGGATCTGAAGGTCAACAGAGAACATGAGTCTGTTCCGGCTTCCTTCTTGGCTGACACGTACCCTCTCCTCCTGCCAGTTACACAGGCTGGTTTCCAGCTCCCTTACTGTTGACTTTATGGCCTTGGACTCTGGAAGCTGCTGGAAGGGCATAGGTATTCCTGTTTTTACTGTATATTCCTAGCAGTCCATTTACAAACACTGTTAATCTTTAATGCAATTTCCCATCACTTATCTTAATTACTGCACAAGCAGTATATGCCTCCAACCCTGAGTCCTCAATGCTTTGTTGACTAATTTGTCAGTGGAAACTCATGTCCTATCAAACCAGAAAATGGCACGGCTCCACACGCATCATGATATGCCTTCCCAAAGGGCTGATCTGCAAGGGGGCTGAGCCATCTGCACCTCCGACTGTCTTCCCCAGGGAAGAAAGAGTTGTGAGGTGCAAGTCAGAGATGAGGGGGATTATGTAACCTGCTGGAAAAACTGATATTTTTATTATTAACAAACTCAAAATTTAAAAAGTTTTTTTTCCCTTCCCCCCAGTTTTTATTGTAAAGGGCTGGAATGGTTCCATGGATGGAAAACTGCTTACCTCTGGCTTTGAGTTTGAAACCACAGGAAACCACCAGATGATGGCTATTTAAAGGCCTTCATGGAGCATGGTGGTCCTGGTGGACCGGTGCTCACATGGCACGCGCATGGCAGAAATTGGTACACAGGGTGCCAGTGCTGGCACTGAGGCCAACATATGACTGGGCCATAGACCCCCAGTCTTGCAGGTGATTCAGCTCTGGCTGGTGCTGAGTGGCAGTGCTTCTGGAGGGATGCTTATGCTCTACTCATCTGGGCATAAAGTTGCCTGGTCTTTGACTCCAGCTCCCTTCGCTGGCACTAAATGCACAAGGAATAATTAGAATTAGAAAACCATTTTGCCCTGTTGTCCACGTGCATCCTGTGAGACCACCACACAGCCCTTGTTAACCTGACCTGTTCTACAAACCACATGGCAGCCTACAACAACCATAGTCCGGTACCGTGTTAATTCCCTGATTTCTGCAGACCCGGACAAAACCGATGGATGTGACTTTATAAATGGAAATCTCCTGCCTGGGGGCAAGAAGAACAGAAAGCAGATGGGCCTAAGCAAATTTTGTAAAAGCCAGCAATTGCTCTTACCTCGCTGCTGCCTAAGCTGTGTTTCTGCTGCCAGAAAGAGATGACCCCTAAACAAGAAAGCAATCAGACAATAAAAAGGGAGGATTAACCCTGAGTGATCCAGCCATTACTTCAAATTTTAGGTGAGTTTATTTCTCTTCTACTGAGTTAAAAGAAAAATATAAAAAAAAGGGAAGGATTATGATCCAGTAGCACAAAGCGAGAGTGGAGAAGACCAGTTCCAAATGGGGCCTGTAAAAAGGACTTCAGAGCCCGGGAAGCTTGTTAAGGGACACGAGGCATTACAAGAGCTTCTTCCCTCCAGTTTCCTGACTTTGTCAGAGTTGTCTCAACCATATCCTGTCAGCTCAGAGTATGTTGGTTTTGCTGGATAAATATGAGAGGCAAGGATGTCTTTGGGTGATAGCTTTTATTGGACCAGCTGCACAGCTGGGATAGAGTTAGACCAAGAATGTCTTGTATTGGAAAGCTTGTCTAACTAGATCCAGCTCTGCAGTTGGTCCAAGAAAAGAGATCACTGGAAGAAATCCTTGCCTCTTACCTAACTCTTGGATCATTACAACCTCTCTCTGACACTGGATAAATACAGCATAACAATATATTACACATTGAATCATGCCTGACAACCTTTAATGTACATGGACCTGGTTGAGACCATTTTCCTACGTACCTGCAATCTGCTGTGATCTAGTCCTATTTCTCATGCTAAGCGGAGTTGGCTCACTAGCTTCCAGGCTGGGAGACCTCCAAGGAAATCCCTGCTGCTATAGGGAGGTGTTGTTGGTGACTCAGTAGGTGTTTCTCTTCCCAAGCCAATATGAATGATGCTGAGGCAGCGTTCATTCGATGCTGCTGCTTTGCTCCGTGTTGTCAGAGTGTCTTTAGGGTTCACCCCAGAAGTGGCTGCACTTCATTGGTGGGTGAAATGATGTTCTGGAGCTCATGCAAGGCAATCGTCAGGGTTGTCGCTGTGTTGACAGTGCCAAGGCCTAGGATAGCCACTGGGGGGCTAGAACTAACCCAGGCTGAGCCGTGCTCTCATCATGTCACCATACCACTCCCCCGTGGTTCAGTTAAGCTCAGGTCTCCAGATTGTAGCTGTATTGATCTAGAGGAAAAAAGGACTCAGGACTCATGGTAGAGGTGATATCTTTTTATTAGACCAACTAGATTTTTGCAAAAAATCTTTAATCACAAGCTTTCAGGCACAAAGGGTGCAATCTTCTGTGATCTAGTCATGGATCACAGAAGAAGGGTCACATAGATCACATAAAAGGGTGTGCCCGAAAGCTTGCAATTAAAGTAATTTTTTTTGCAAAAATCTAGTTGGTCTAATAATAAAAGATATCACCTCCACCATGAGTCCTGATTCAATTAAGCTCAGCTTCCAAACCAGCTCAGGGCAGGTGCTTTCTGAAATGGGGAAGTGTTTTGAGACAGCGGTAGTGTAGTAACAGGCTGAATAAATGGTAGAAAACTCCACTGACTTGCTGTGAGGCCTCACTTCATTGCTTTTTGCTGGATTTTCCCCCTTGTAAAATGGGGATAAGAAGATGGTTGTCATGTGCTTTGTGCTGCTGGTACACGCTGCTAATATAATCCCAAGACAATTTTTATTCACTTGGGGAAAGATTCATTTGACTGAATGAATATGTGAGGTCTGCTCTAATCATGGTATTTCAATTCTTGGTCTCTGGAAAGTTTAAAAAAAAATTTTCCCTATTTTAGTTTCACCTTGGGGAAGAGGCTTTTAGAAAAGAAACCGAGTATAATTATTTGGGTTTATTTAGATGCCTACAGGTCCCAAACGCAAGCACAACTGGAAACCAGACCGTGCGTCCTAGCCAAGGTTTCCTGGGCCAGTCGAGCGCCCCGCGCCCGAGCACGCTAACGAGGTAGGAGACGGGATTTTATTATTTAGTGAGGACTAGGATATTCCTGCAGGGGGCAGCAGAGTTGTAGAGACTGGTCATGGCAAGAAGAGCACCGCAGGGCTGCCAAGCGGCATCGTCACAGCTGATCCCCCCAAGTCCCGTGTCTCAGCTTTGAGTGCCTGTCTGCCAAAGCCTGTTTGTTCAGATTTCTCCCGACCGCATCTGGAAGTTCAGACGGGGAGACGAACCATGCGGAGGGCCTGTTGGATGAAAGTGCAGCGCCTGATTTGTTGATGTGGAGCCAGGCTGCTAACGAAGAGAACTGCTGGGAAAGAGCCATGACCACATTGAGACAGCACTTTAAAGGGTTGGGGTGGGGGGTGTATCCAGGCTGTGTACAGAAGCCGTAAATAAATGAACGGAGAACTAGAGCAAACCTTCCTCTGACCTGGATGGGACCATCAGGAAAGGCTGCTCTTTCTCTAGATGCAAGTGTGCGAACACTGTGGACGGCAGTACCGTTGAGCGCTTCATGCAGGCGAGGACTTCGGGGCTGTCGGCCTTGCAAAGCGCTAACGTGTTTGAGCCTGATGGTAGAGCGTCAAATTAGAAGAGACGATGCAGACCGTGGCTTAGCGATCCACGTAGATCGGGACCGATGTCAGAGGTTTTGTACAACTTGGTTTCTATAGTGTTTTGTTCTACCTGCCTACCTTCTCTGAGAGCAGTCTGGTTTTCCTGGCAGTGTCATGACCGTTAGGGCTGCATGCACTGAGCTGGCCTCTTGTTCCTGGTTGGGCTTGGGGCAGGGATTCTGCACGAAATATTTGGCAGGTTTGTTGGCATTTTAGAGCAAAAGCCACGTGCTGTTTTTGGTTGTAGCTGAATCTGTTTGTTGAGCCTTCACTACAAGAGCAAAGCTAACGTGATGTGCGCTCTGAAGACTCCTCTCCGTGGGGTCACTCAGGGAAGTGAAGGGGGTTCACATATAGGTGTGAGTCAGTGTAGAAAACTCAGCATTTAAATCCTCTCAGGAGGATTAAACTGCAGAGAACTCCTGAATGAGCCCATCCACAGGGGGATTTGACAACTTATGCACACTGACTTTACACCTCGAGCTGATCTGCCTTGACTTCCTCAAGAGTTTCTGTGTAGGCAAGGCCGGTCTGCTGCTTGAATGTCCAGTTTAACCAGTCTTAAGTACCTGACAGCCATGTTCGAAGTTTCCCTCGGTCCTCTGCTACAGCTTCAGGCTGTTCTCAATGTGCAGGGCAGCTTCCTTGATGCTATCCTGTTGTTGCCTTGAAACAAGATTTGGGTCACCTCCTCCCATACAGACCCATCCTCCTCCAGGAGGAAAACTCTGGACTCTTACTTCAGTGACTGTGAAGTGCAGTGAAATGGGAAGAAGAAACCCTGGGTTTTCTTTTTCTTTTTTCCCTGAGTGGGACAGAGCCCCCTTTCCCCCAAGAGCAGAGCGGCCACTGGATGAACACCGCTGTTCCTGGATGCCTGTATATTTTTGCTGATGAACAAAGCTTTATGACCCCTCCATACCTTCTGGATATGGGTTCAAATCCAATTTAAAACAAAAAATGCAAGAACCAGGGGAGCAGCACCAAGAAGGGTAAGTCAATCCAAGCTAGAACGAAAACAGAAAGCTTTGATCTCCTGGTGCTTGCTTTGGCAGTGCTTCCAGCTTCAGTCAAAGCATCAGATGCCCGGGGAGATAGGGTGAGTGATTTTCACATTTAGTTTGGTAGACTGAGATGCAGAGCATTTAAGAGACTTGCCCAAATTCAGTTGTCAAGTGAGTGGCAGCTGGGATCATGGTTCAAATGACTCTGTCCACCAGATCCCACTTCCTCTATCCGTACAGGGGGTTGCACTTTGCCCCTGGAGGTCCCGTTCTGGGATTCTGCGTAATCTCGTCCCACAAGCAGTATGGAAGGGGCTTGGAGCACAGGGGAACTCCGTGTGCTTGGAAGGTCTGTGCTCAGCACCGCTGCAAGCCATCTGCACCTTACAACTTGTCAGTGTTTGCCAGGCTGTCTCCCTGTTTAAATGCCATATTACCCAGCTGGCTAAGCTCATGCTTGGGAAGGGCTGCACCTCTGACTCCGCAGAGTGCTGCCAGGAGAAAAAAGCACCTTTGTGCAATCAGCTCAATGAGAACTCCTGGAGTCAAATGGGGCTTAGAGGGTCTAGGGTCTGCTGCCTTCTGCTTGGCACAATAAACATGGCTCTTGTTCTATCCAGGGCTCCCTGAAGGAGGGGGAATATTTGAAGTGCTGCAAAGCTGATTAATAGCACTCCTTGGTCAGGTGCCAAGAGCAATAAAGTCTGTCTGTGACCCTTCCCTTCCCCTCCATGGGACAGCAGGAGTGTGGCCTCCCCAGTCACTCCCTGCCTCTGCTAGCGAGCATCCCCAGTACCAGTGGCCCGGCCTGCTTCCAGGTTTCCTTAGCTGCTGCCCGTGTGGTTTACACCAAAGGTGCCGGGCCTGCCAGACCAATTTGCTTTAGTAATTGGCACCACCCCACACCCTCTGCACGCTCTGTGTAACCCGCTCCTGTGACTTTCACAACTGATTTTCAGAAGGCAGGCGGGAAGCTTCAAGCCTGTTTTGCACGTGATGCTCGAGCATCAGCAAGCTTGGTCTTAGATTCCCTCTCAAGCCCTGCTCTCGGCGGTGAGTTGGGACTGAAAATGGGAGAGTGCAAAGTCTGGTCTGGTCAGGCCCTTCTCTGACCCCTTCTCCCATCCTCTGTGCGTGAAGTGCCAAACAGTCCAGCTGCTCCAGGCCGAGGTCTCCTTGCGAGTGCTCAGCCTCTTTTCTGTCCACTTAAAGCTGTTGTTGGAAGGAGAGAAGACTGCCTTGGGAATTCTTTGACCTTCGGTAGTTCATTTTTATCAGCTTCTGGCTATTTGATGGCCCACATGCAGCATGTTTATCAGTTTCTGGTAACCAGATGCGTGCGTTGCAGAAATCACTGCTACAAGCACCGCTGAGGTCTTATCTCTGCACGGCTGATGACAGGCTCCCTGCAACCGGAGGCAGAATTGCACTGTAAATAGAAGATCCACGTTCCTCCTTCGTCTTGCATGGCTTGGCCAGTCGGGTGTTTGTTGATTTTTCCCAAATACCGAGGCTTGCCATCTCCCCTGCCCCTCCTCAGCACTGCCCATTAGGTCACGCTGCTATTCAGGCGCTCCATAAGAGCTTCCAATTTCAGCTCAGAGCAGCACGGGAGAGCCCGACTCTGACTTCCTGCTTCCCTAATCTGGATGCAACTCCCACAGGCAAAGCCCGCCCGAGACACCCAGGGTTTTCTCAGCTGCAGCCTGCCTCTCCCTTGGGGGCTCTCCTAGCATGGGCTCCCACCCCCGTCTTGTACGCACGCTCTCCACCAGGCTGCTTATGCTTCCTCGCAGTCTTGCACCTCCTTTCTTGGAGCTGAACATGAGCAGGCCTCTGAGAGCAGAGTGTTGCCTTCATTGTCTTCTTTAGCCCAGCAACATAGGAAGCAACAGGCTCTAAGTTTTCTATGTCGTCTCCTCTTAGCTTGGCACGCTGCTTATTTCAATAATAAAGTGTTTCCTTTCATTCTCAAACGGTCGGGCCCCTGCCAGAGAATAATTGTTCGCAGATGACTCATTTTGGCTGCAGGATCAAAAGTGGGGAAAAGTGCTATTTGCACAGTCTTTGAAATGCACGAGATGGGAAGAGATGTTCATGCTTGATATTTGTACCATATGTTGTTTCCAAATTTCATTACAGCATCTTTACATTTCAAAAGGCTCTCCCGTCTTGTCCTGGGGATGATTTAGAAAGGAATAGATGGCCACTCCAGCATGGTAAGCATGCGTGCTACTCCCATGGCGGGGCTGCATGGGTACTCTACTGTGTACAATAATGCGGCGTCAGCTCGCGGGAGGCTGATCTAATAGGTCTCCCTTTCCTCTGATGTGTGCCTGTGCGCAGTGCCTGAAACCCTGCAGCCCCACAGCAGTGATTTTAATCCAAGCCAAGTTAAACTTCTCCTTCTGTGTAGTCGCCAGCAGTGTTTTGAAATCCCGAGTCTGGAGCGTTAGCAGGTGTTTTGCACTTTCTTCTCTGCAAGGAAAGATAAAGAGTGTACGAGGAACCCTCAGCATGGAGCAGGCCATGATCAAAAGGGCTCGTTCGCTGGCAGCTGTCTGGGCTGAGGCAGGGAGTACCAAGTCTTGCCACAAAGCACGGGGTTTCGCCTCGCAAATGCCTGTGCCTGGCAGTCTCAGCAGGCTTGGTGGACCACGGGGACTGGCGCCGTGTTTACGTGGCAAACAGACTGTGCCAGGCAGCAGCACCCTCCCTCTCTGCCCCGCTACCTCCTGAATGGCAGCTGCGACTCTACGGGGCTTTGAGTGGGTACAGGTCGATGCCTCGCGTCCAACTCTCACCTGCCCACAGCACCACCGAGACAGGGTGCACTGCTTGTGTTTGAGGGCACCCCACTGCCGGTTGACCACACAGATATAGCCCATCCCCTCCTTTCATCCTTAAGCTGAGCATGTGGTGTGTCGATGCCTTCACGGGTGCAAATCCAGCGCAGCCCCTCAATGGTCACTGGAAGGTGCACCTAGGTCGGCAACTGAGCTTCAGGCAGGCCTCAAAAGAAAAATATTCCTTAAGGCAGCCCCTAATCACTGCCAGGTGTCAGGGAGAAAGACCATTCGGTAAGGGTCCGCTAGAGGGAAACTTAGGTCTCGTACACTCATTATCTTTCCTCCTCAGAGAGCTCCGACCTCTGTTGGAGACAGGATCTTGAAGTCGGGTTGGAAGTGTGACCCAGCAGGAACGTTCCTAAGCTCTGTAATGGTGCAGTTGGCTTGGTATCCCATCACCTAGCCGGGGAAGCCATTATATCGCACTACCAGTCCCTTGAGATGCTTTTTTCCCTTAGCAAAAAGACTGCCGGGTCCCCCACCGGTACTGTCCAGACAAACTTACCATACAGTCAACATGCTGCACTCGTTAAGTCTTTCTTTGTTTTCCTTTCCCCTTAGCTCTAATGCCTCCCCCTCCGCGCTCTCCACTCTCCCTCGCCCAACTCAGCCATACCACCGCGTATCAAGGACGGAGAGTGACCCCGTGGAACCAGCTTGTATTCATTAGCAGTCCGAATGCATGCGAGCCTCGCTGTGCTCTGTCTGTTCCACTGTTTTAGTTCATCAAGAATAATAGCAAAAGCTCCCATTTTAAATCATTTTAAATTGACAGCGCTTTGCTGAAGGAGTGACCGTACTGTGTTCGTAATGGACAAAATATTCACAAACATTAAACACCAACCACGACGTTTTAGCGTATCAGTTCAACTAATGAATTGTACAAGCCAGGCAAAGAGCGCGGTCACATCGATGCCCTAGGAGAAGTTTGTCAAGCAGTCATCAGGTGGGTGTCGGCAGAAGTTTGAGCATGTTTGAGCATATGTTCCTATAAGGAGGAGAGGCATTATTTAGAGTAGCCAGAAAGAGAAAACACTAGGAGAGGAACAGTGATGAAACCGTGCTGAATATGGAGAAATGGTGAGGCTGTGGGATAATCACTCCAAGAAAAGGGGTGAGTGGAGTTGCTTGGGGAAGTTCAAACAAAGGGGACAGGCATATAAGACATGATAGAGGAATTGGTAGCGTAGCTCTCTTCCATCTCTTATTTTAAGACTACTGAGGTCAGTGCAGTGCGTGTACAAGAGGTGCTGTGATACAGCTGTGAGGGGATGATCACTCCAAGAGATCTTGATGACTCCTAGAGAGATCGAGGGAGCAGTTTGGATTTGAGTGTCTTGCCTGCGGAGAAAAAGCAGCAAAGCCCATTGTCGACCTAAGTGCTATGCTGACGCCGAGTGGGAATGAGTGGGTGGCCTATTAGTATTCTTCTATAACTTTTATTCATATTAATTCCTACTTGATATCTTCTATGAGGTAGTGCCATCACAGATGGTAGGGCTGGGTGGGTTAACCTAGAGTTCGGACTCGCTGGTTTGTGGTGCTGATCCCGAAGAGCCGGCAGCGTGGGGGAGATGTTTATTGTTGCGGCGGAGGTAAAATTCATGCACTTAACAGCATTCACGCCCCTGCGCGGTAAAAAACCCTGAGGTTATTTTTCACAGTTTTAGGCAGGCTGTTCACTTTTGCCTTCCACTGAAGTCACACAATGAAAATAGACTGAGCACTTTCGGTACGCTTTCCTTACACTGTAGCCCTGAGCTTCTGTCTCGGGGTTTCCTCACTCTGTGGGAAAGGTTTCAATTCAAACAAAACACTTCGCACGGAAATGTAAAAACTGATGCAAACGCTTCCATTTGGTTTTGTAAATTTAAACAATGCCCAAATTTCAAGTCTGATCCACTTAATTGGGTGTCCTTTTCAAATGGATGATGGTTTCTAGGCACACAGTTGCATAAGACTGCCAGGATTGAAGATTTAAGAGTTTTTTGGCAAAAGGGATTCTTTAAAAGTGTAATCTGATGCCAAGTAGCAAGTAGCGTATGGCCTGCACACAGCATCCATGTTTGCAGAGTAGCTTGCAACTCAGGGCATTTATGCACATGCTCCAGGAGTGGGGAGGGCGCTTTAATTAGAGCAGCTCTGGGGGCACCTAGACATGTAATCACAGTGTGTCAGAGCAGCCTCACTGCACATGTAGAGGCGCTCTTCGGTTGCAGGGAAAGGACGAAAATCATGCATCACATGAGAAATTCAGTTTGCATTGTGTATATCAGCCAGTGATTTTTTACATAAGTAGAAGATGATTATCGGGCATTTACACGTGAATTGGAAGGATCTCATCTGTTAATTCGTCGGTAGGTTTTTACACACCATAGGTAAACAATTTAATCTTTCATTTCACTTGTCAACCTTGATGCCACTTCCAGCATGATGTTAACATGAGATGCAGTGTACAAGAACGCACTGATTCATATTGCCGTGTAAATCCCCTGTGTCCTTACTCTATGCTTTAGAAGTATTTCCATATCCAGCAGATGGGCATCCAAGTGGAGCCTTCCATCTCGGCAGCACTAGGTCCTGCAGACTCGGTAAGCAAGATTTCTGTGGGAAGTGAATTGTTAAGCTTCCTGAGACCACCTGTGAAACCTTTCTTCTTACCTTGGGTATTTAAAACTGAATGGATTTTGCAGCAGACAAGGGTAGTAATGCCCTGTAGCAACTTGCAGCAAGGTTGATCATTTTTCCTGACCTTTCATCATGCCGCACAGGGAAACCACAATGGTAGGGCTCTCAAAAAAATAGCTGAGAGATTTCTGCTAATAATAACCAATACATTTGTCATACGGAGCCTGAATGCAGGACTTTTATGAAATTGTTCATTCCCTGCAGCAACCTGATAGCAAGGTTAGCACTGAAATACAAAGTAAAAAGTAGTTTTAGGGTGTTGGATTTTTTGTTACATGAATTTCTATATTGAGGTGAGCACAGAATGCATAATTCTGGTGATAATTAGATTCTTCACCTGGGTTTGGCACAGTTTTTTATGCTAGGAGTTTGCAGATCACAAAGTATATAAAAACGTCTAATTCTTGTCTGCACAGCACAGGCAGGGATCAGTGTATGCGTGTGTTACTGACATCAGCATTGATAGCTGGAGGTATTGGCATTACAGTGGACTTGCCAAGAGCTCCCCGGGCATCCTGTCGTTCCCAGCTCCCTTCTCCCTTTGGACCTTCTCCATCTCTCTCTTCTGGATCCTTGCTCTCCTTTCCTAGCTGGGAGATTTTTGTGATCTCGCCGTCACTGCCACAGACTGACTGAAAGCAGGAGTTTGGACCTCTACTTTCTGCTTTGGGGTCCACTCTCTCTGCTTTTAGTCTACTTTGATCCTAACCATCTCTATGCCAAGGAGACTTGTTCCACTGGGAGTAGGGTAATGAAGTTGGAGGCATTGCATCCTGTGGGGATGGATGCACTTGTTCAGATTCAGTTGCTGGCACAAGCTGGACTGGTAGGCTACAAACTTTAACTGGTTTAGACTTGAAGTTCCAATAAAACCTGAAACTGGGTCCCTTCAACTCCTCTTAACTTTCTCTGTGTCCTTGCAGCTTTAGGTTAGAGACCGCTGGATGAATACACATGCGGATCTGGCAGAGCAGAGTTTGTGAGATCTTGCTAGCCCCAGGTTCAGTCCCAGCCATCAAGCAACTTGCACTGACTTATTTTCCAGCTGATCCTCCCACATGCATCTGTAGGAATCTGTTTAATGGTCAGTCTTAGAAAACCCATTTGCCAGCATTTACCTGGACTCTCCTAAAGTTGTTTGTAGGAACCCAATAATAAGGAAAAGTCTGGTGAGTGTCTGGAGCTAGATGTTTCTGCAAAAAGCAGATGCTGGTGCCTTTGAGAGCTGGTTTAAAAAAAAAAAGTCTTGTTCAAAATTTCAAAAGAAAAAAAAATCTTCATTTTCCTTGAAAAATTCTCTTTTTTTTATTGTCCTGGACGTTCTGGGAGATGCTAGCCAAAAGGTGGGGAACTTTTCCCCTCTGTGCCTACCTCTTCCTGCTCTTGTAAATGATGTATTTCTGAGCAGCTGGACTGCAAAAATGATGATGTCAGTTCTCACTAAATAACCAGGCAACTTTCTTCAGAATCTCCTGTTCAAAGAGGAGAATCCTGTGTAAAGAGCATTCTCAGCATCAGTCTTGTGCACCAGTTTCGGGCCGTGTGTTTGGTGTTACATACTGCTTGGATCCCTCTGCGAGGAGGAAATCTGTTTGTTTTAGTCTGGCTTGTTAGGTCACCCCTGTAAATAGCACTGTGGCTCAGCTGGGCTGGGGGAATGAGCAGAAGAGTTTCACTGAACACATTCAAGTTGGCTATAAATTGAGTTCACTGGAAACCTCTTAGGTCTGATTGCAGAGGTCATAGTAGGCTCCTGGTTTAATTTTCTCTTGGTGAAGGAACAGGAGATACCTGGAACCCATGAGTCAGAGGTTCCCTGTTAATCACTCAGTGGATCACTGTTTTAAAGCTTTGTTTTAATAAAAACATCCTGGTAGAGAATGATTGGACTTCAGTGAAGCTTCATAGCAACCACTTGCAGAGACCGTATGGGGCCAGGAAGTTTTGTACCCAAAGCAAATACAGGATTTTCCATTTTTCTTCCTCTTTTTTGCAATACAAAAAGTTTTCTTGTGCAGCAGGAATGCTCTGTGTGAATGTGCTTCACACCAGAGGCTCATGTCCCTTTCTTTCACCTCTCTGTCATTTCAAGCCAAAGATAGACGAGATTTCAGATTTCATTTTGACAGTTCTGTACATGGGAAATAAAAGACCTGATGCAGATCTTCCTTAACCAAGATCTGCATCAGACTCGGCACATGTTTATCAATTTACGGAGTCAGTGGGGTCATACCACACACCTCAGTTAGCCTTAAATTTGATTGGTGTTGTGAATACGCAGGATACAAATGACGCTATCAGGCTTGAACTTCCTATGGTGGTAAACATCGGTAGAAGTAAAATGTAGCATAAATGACCTGGAGTTTTATTCAGGTCTCTCCCAGCTGGAGTTAGATATCAACCTGGAAAAGTCTGTTCCAGCTCTGTTGTTCTAGCTCTGTTGTTCTGCTGGAAAAGTCAGGAAGCATGTTCCTACTCCGAGGTCAGTCCCGGTTCCCTGGCAGGCCCCGAGTGTATTGCACCGCTCAGGAAATATCTCCAGTTCGGTTCTCAGACACTCTGACTCTCCTCGGTGTTACTGTAACCTGCCTGATGACTGAGTGACGCTTCCCATGTGGCTGCCTGCTGTGGTGTTTGCCATGCAATGCAGTTTTTCCCAGCACAGTGAGTAACATATTTCTCCACCCTTGTGTTTACCTACTGCAGTCTGCGTCCTGGGAGTAAGTCTGCTGCCCGGACTGAGCTCCTGCCCTGGGGAGGCAGCTTGTTGCACACAGAAACCTGTAAGCTATGGTCCAAAAAAATTAACTTGCTGATGGAGAGGCAGGTTGGTTAGTGGTTAGATGAGGCAGCACAAGAAATGGGGATGCCAGCTGCCTCGTGGAGCCTCCTGACTTGCTTTTTCATGCGACTCCCACATTCTTCGACTGTTCAAAGTCAGTAGAAGCTCTGGGTGGAAAGTGAGGCACTTGAGTGCCTGACTTTAGGCATTTCAGTGGGAAATGTTGGTTTTAAACCCATCTGGACAGTGGGGTGGTGCATTGTTAAGCCACACTGATGTATGCAAGAACAGCTGTCAGCCCGTATCTGACAGCACCCCTGCTTGTCCAGAGAGGAAGGCTGGCTGAGGCTCTGGACAGTGTCCCCCAGGGTCTGGGTTTTGTTCCCAGCAGGGCCTCCGATTCCCATCGTGACCTGGAGGAAGTCACTGTGCGCTTCACTTCTGAAATGGGGGTGATTCTTAGCTCCCACAAAGTGCCTGTCGTCTTCATTAGATGACAAACTCTTTAGGCCAGACCTTTTACTGTGTGTGTGCAGCACCTAGTGCAACGGGATGTTGATCTTGTGGGATCCCACAATAACAGCAACAGCCATAATAATTAATAAAAATACATCTCTGTAGGGAGCAGCTATGTAGGAAGAGTCATTTTATTTTTGTAAGATTTCCAAGACTTCTCTTTCATGTTTATGTTCTCAGACCCAAGTCCCTCCTCTTTGCCTTCCTACCCCACTGTTTTTCTTTACTATTTTCCATGCATATGACATAAATAATTACTATTTTCCCCCACTCACATTTGGGTTTTATCAGCATACAGACAGCAAGCATCTATCCTGGGATCTCAGTAGTACAGCCCAGTTATTATAAACATTAAGCATTGCATTTTAGCTCTACATTTGAAAGAAAAGTTTATTTCTGACTTCCTTTCTGCACCTCGGTGCTGTTGTGTTGTGCATCTCTGGAACATGCTGCGTTTCACCCCAGAGGGGACTGCATTTGCAAACATTTAAATTGTGTGTGTGTGTGTGTGTGTGTGTGTGTATGTGTGTTTATATTTGGGGGCTTTTTTGGAAACTTTCCTTTTCGGTTTCATTGGTTCAGCACAGATTGGAAGACTGACCTTGCCCCCTCATGGGTGCTGTCTTCTATCCCAGGCAAAATGATGTAGGCAGTTCTCAGTTCAGTTCCTGGTGAACAGGGGCCTGAATCCAAAAGAGACTGGACTATCACTGCTGTTAGACTTTTAGGCAAGTAGAGGTGTCACAGTAACTGGGGATATGAAGTGACAGACTGTCATACCCTGGCCAGTTGGGGTCCCTGCAGTCATGACGGAGGCAGCGGCTGTGCACTGTGAATAAAGAATGAGAGTGAAGACTGAGTCCCCTTCCGCAGAAGGAGAGATGGCTACAAGAGGTGATGGTTTTCTTCTGCAGCCCTTTGAGAAAGGATGAAGAGTGATGACTGAAGAGGCTGGGGAGCGGGCATGCTGAAGACCAGTGGTTATTTTTCAGGTAGCAAACTGTAAATGAAAAAAAAGATTGAGAAAAAGGAGTAAAGCTGGAGAGAAGCATCTTCTGTCACCAGAGATGGACGTAACAGCATCTCTGTAGCTGAGACAACCCTCGGGCAAGTGCGCGCTGCTCTTGATGTCAGAGCAAACAAGCCAGCATTTATGCCTCTGTCTCCACTGTGGACCGTTGGTGCTGACCCCACACTTCTGCAGCTCCTGTAAGGTTTTAGCAAAGGAGTGGAATAAATCCAGCTTAAAGTGGTGTAGAAAGTGCAGCAGGCCTGTGTGACACATGCCATATCCTGCAAGGCAGGACAGCTTCAATCTGCTCTGAACTTAAATAGTGTAAACCCAACCCTCGTTGCAGATGACAGAAGGATACTGCTTATCGGTGGCTCTGAAGTGACCTCTGTGTCATGGGTCAGCTGTCTATTCAGGGGACTTCTGCTGGCTCATTGTGACATCCATGAAGCCTCAGTTCCTCTTTTTTTGGAGGAATGAGTAGGTCACGTTGGCAGGGCTGTGGTAGGAAATCTTGTATGGCCACTACCTAACTGGTTTTGCATAGAGACCATTTTGTATGTAGGCATCTTTCTTTAGGGCTGTTAATCTAGCTGCTTTTGCAAGCACCAGATTCATCTGCACAGAAAAGAAATGGTGTTGGGAGGTGGCTTTCAAAATGGGCCTGAGGAAGAAGCATCTCTTGTTTAATTGGAAAGGTCCAAAGCAGCCCAGTTACCTCCCAGGTGGGTCATTTCTTGTTGCTTACTCCTATGAAGCATCCAAACTTTCTGCGGTCAAACAATCATTGAAGTGAGCGAGAGAGACAGAGGCAGTCCAGCAAAACTCTAACAAGACTCCCACCTATTTGTGCTCTTACTGTAGGGCTCCCTTCTCTTGTCATTGCACTTTATAGCCCTTCATTAACTCATCCTGTTTTATGGTCACCTGCATGGCCGTCTCTGAAGGTACCTCTGATGGTAAAAAGGGAAAAAAAAGGGTAAATATAGAACAGATGCTTAAGCGCACTTGAATAAATGCATGAGGGCTGCAGACCCATCAGCACACACCTCCTGATCATTTCCACCTGCTCGCAGAGCACTAAATGTCCGTCTCTCACTCCATCCCAGATGGACGGTCGCTGAGTTAAGTAGTTCTGATTAAACAAAAGCAGGCTTGGTAACCTCATGTTTCTCAAACCTCTGAATTTGGATGAACCTTTAAAATCATTTGTTTATGCTTTTGTGTCCATTTGTGTGTTGGGGTTATGGGGAATGCCACTGGGAGAACGAGATGAGGTGCTGTTGGGAACGACTGCTCTGAAGGCATTTCTCGCTTGACACAGGCCAGTAGGTCCCATTCAGCCTACAAGGCTGTCCTTCTTAGGAGGTTACCAGCTCATCATCGAGGGCACAAAGCCTCAGGGAAATATCTGAACAGTCAGATCTGCCAACTGAAGTCCAGATAGCGTGGGATTTTCCTATTGTATGCATATCACTTCTTGTGAATGGATAACATATGAGTTGAGATGAGTCTTAGTTCTTCTGGAAAATGTTTTAAAGTTTAATTTATTTGGTCTCTTCTAACCTATTTGAATGGTGAAAAAATTCTCTCCTGGGTAATGTTAGGTGGTTAAAATATAGCAACTGTGGCTCATCCCTCTTTGTCCCAGTTTGCTGCGTGAATTCGGGCAGTGATGGTGCAGCTGGGTAGAAAGCAGGCAGTGGAAAGTCACTCGGTACTCTCTCCCCCTCAGAAAGATGCAATAAGAGTCGTCTGTTGTCCAGCTGTGATCTTGCCTACTTGACCTGAACTTGTCATTGCCATGTTGATTGGTTCATGCCTGCGCTGTTGAAAAGTTAGCACAGAATTCCTCATGCAAGGCCTCAAAACCAGGCCTGGACTTCTGTAATGACTGAGACTTGCTTTTTGTAATGGGCTGGGCTTTCTTAGCAGAGAAATTAAACGTTTCATTTCTCAGTATTTTAATCAGAAGCTCTAAACTATATCAAATCTTAATGCATCCCCTGATCAGCTTGACCTGGGCATCTCGAGATGGGAGACTGGAGTGCAGTGGTGGCTGGGAGACCCTGCACGGTGGCATTAAAGATGTTCTTTGTTCTCTTGAAGTGAATGTAGCACCAGTCAGAGGTGTTGCATTGGGAGCCCTGGAAACCCACAGTTTCTGCTTATTCCCAGAAAAGGTACAGCGCAAGCAGCAGCGGGGAAAGCTTTCAGGTTACCCCAGGGGTGAAAGCTTATGGGGCAAAGAGCAGGGCTCTGTCTCCAAGCCCCTTCTGTCCCCGACCTTCCTAATGACTCTTCCAGCAGATAAATTTGGTACCCAGACCTGGTGAGGTTAGGCTAACGCAGGCAGGCGCAGTGCAAATGCCACACTTGGGCAGCTCATCCCCTGTCGAGTTCTCGTGGTTTTTCATGATCTCGGGATGCCAACTCTGACTCCTCAGCGAGGACGGCTAATGCACCCGCTCCTTGGCTGCCATTCCTCTTCTTTCGGGGTATGTCCATGCCCGTGACCGAGGGCACGTCTTCGTCTCTGCTGGATGCTCTGAGAGCCTGGACCAGCTCACTTCTAAGCTCTGCTTTTGAAATGGGAGATGCAGGGAGTACATCTAGTTGACGTGGGGGGGGTTTTCTTCCTCTCTCCATGGTTTGAAACATTAATAGTGCCCATTCAAATGTAATGCTATTGAGCCCTAGGAGCCACAGACGGACTCCCCCGTGCAGTCAGAATCTGAGTGGCAAATAGGCTCCTTTCTTTATCTCGTGTGATGTGCTATAATTCAGTTTCAATGTTGAAAGGAAAAGGGCCTCCAGGGGAGTCTAGAGCTCCGTTCAGTCAAGTTCTAATTAAAGTTTTCCCCTCTCAAGTTTCACTTCATTTTCCGGGGCTTTTGCTTCTTGATGATTAACATGTGTCCCGTGGCAAGGAACTCATTACACCCTTCCTCGAGCCCCTCTTTCATAAAGACCTAGGCACCTTTTGTTGCAAACAGAGCTGCCTTAAACTTCATCTTTGCAAAGATCAGCTAGCCAGAGGCACGTGCAAGCATGCTAGCACCCAGGGCTGTGCAGCCTCTTTCCCTTCCCTCCTCCCCCTTCCAGGAAAAATGTGATTTTTCCATTGCAGCTTGATCAGATGTGGCCATCCCGTGGAGGCAATCCAGTCCAGGATTTTGTCCAGCCTTTTCTTCACTTTTCAAGAGGCCAGGCCAACTCAGGCTTCCTTTTCCAATTCCAACAGGCTTATCTTTTTGGGGGCAGGAGTTGTTAGTACAGTTTATCTTGCTGGCTGCAAGTTTTTTCCCTGCTCAGACAGTGTGCTCCATGCCAGGTTTTTGTTGGTGGTGGGTTTTTTTTATTCCTTTTCATTTTATTTTAAATGTCTAAATTGGAGAGTTCCTATTTCCCCCCCTCTTTCCACTCCAATAAACGCTGGAAGTGCTGCCGCTGCGTCAGAGTGGGAGATTGAGCACGCGCGTGCATGTGTCTATGTGTGAAATCAATACAAAAATGTCAGTGAACAGCAGGAAAAGTTCTGGGAGACCATCCTACTACTACCGACTGCTTCGGAGGTCACGACTTCAGAGACAGCGTAGCAGATCCCGGAGCCGGAACAGGCCACTTAGCCGGGGTAATTGCAATCAAACTTCCATCTAATTAAAGTGCTAAGACATGCTTTCTGTTGCTTACCAGCCAGGTCTGCTGCTAGAGGTAATGACTGGTGCAAGTGCCCATAGGTGTACCTGCACGCTGCAGAGCTGACAGTGATCTCTGGGAAAGGTGAGTTGCCTGGGCTATGTTGTGGGCAAGTAATGGAGGTAACAATAAGGACGTGGGTCTAGGAGTCAGGACTCGGAGGTTTTATTCCCTACATTGACATCAAGTCCTTTCCACTCCCTGTCCCTCAGCTCCTTTACCTGTAAAACGAAGGTAACAGTGCCTTCCTAGCTCCCTGGGATGTTTGAGATCTAATTGATGTTTTTTAATCACTTTGAGCTTGGTGAATAAGCTATGCGATCTGAATGCAAAGCCCTTGTTAGAATTTGTTCTTCTTTCTGCACGGAGCATCTCCAGGGGCCTTGAAGCAGCGTGCCTCTGAACGTGCAGTTTCCCAAAGAGTCTGAGGACTCAGACTCCTAAGTCGCAGTGAAAGCTCCCAGGATTTATATCCCGAAGTCACCTGGGTGCTTTAGCAAATCTGACTCTAAAAGAATATGCTTTTCCTCGGTAGCGGGACCTGGGTCCAGAGAGGGATGCGTCTTCGCGATGTACTCAGTCAAGCGGTCCATCCGTTCTACTGCAGGCGGCTGCTGACCCAGCCGCGTTTTTAAAAAAATAAACTGCTCTGGCTTTCTCTTCCAATGTGGCATAAATCTTTACTGCTGCTTGTGCCTAAAGTTAAAGCTCTAAAAGAAGTGACCTGTGCTGTCGCTGAGTCATGTTGTTGTTGAAATATCTTTCCATGAGGCAGAGGAGGAGGGCTGTGCATGACTTCTTCTGTGCCAGGTCAGGCATATTTAAAAGGTCTCAGGCTTCTCGGTGGGCATTACTCAAAGCCGTTCCTTAAAAGGGATTTTTGTTGTTGCTGTATGAAAAGAAGTTTATAACTGACCCCAAACTCCAAGGCCAAATTCTGCTGGTGTTAAAAATGGTTTTACGCTGATCTCGCCGGAGTCGAGTCAAATTCACAGCAGTGAAGGCGAGTGCAGAATTTGGCCCCGAAGTTTTTGCTTGGTCGCTGTCTCCTTCCATCTGGTTCTTCTCTTGGAAGAATTCATTCAGTGTTTTGAATCATTATTCGGGAAACTATAAGGAAACTAGCTCAGTTTTTCCCCTAAGTAGACGGTGTGTTCCTTTCCACGGTTGATTCCTGTTTTGTCTGGCAGGGAGCAGTGCTTGTTTGTAGACTCGTTAGCACGTACCAGTTCCTTTTCCCCCCTTTATTTGTAAATCATTCACAACCAAAATGTTTCACCGCCATTTCAGTTACTGGGACAGAGGAGATGCATTTGCTGCCATAAATAGCCCACCATGGACTAACCATCACCCTTTGCGTCGAATGCAGGCTGAAATATTTAGGGAGATGCTAGGCAGATTGGGAGATACTAGGGAGATGCAGGCAGATTGGTTTGAAATCTGCCCTAGTGCTGATTAGAAACCGGATCTGAACCGACTAAAACCTTTGGCTGCTGATCAGGAAATAACAGATAACTTTTGCTCCTCCATGTTTCTGGTTTTATGCAGGGTGCCACTGGGGTTCGTGGCTTTAACTGGTGCCATCTTAATAATTCATCGCATTTTTGTAGCTCTTCACATCTCTAGATCTTGGAGTGCTTTGCAAAGGTGGGTAAGAAATCCTTCTTGACTCATCCATTTAAGAGACGCAGAAACAGAGGCCTGGAGGTGAGAAGTGACTAAGATTAAAGCACAGAAGGTTCAGCCTAGAGAGGCTAGTAGCGGCAGTACTGGAGAACCACGAGACAGACCTTTCTTGAGATGTCTGGCCTAACTGGAAGGCTAATGAGCAAACAACCTCATGAAGGTGGGAGCTGTAGTCTGGCTAAGGAGCGCACGCAAGGAAGGATGAGGCGCTGAGGTTTGTATGCTCATCTGGCCTGAATTTGGAAGCTATGTGGGCTCAGGCAGCATTAACCAGTGTGAACTGGCACAACTCTAGCACTGGGGGTTTTGTTTTCAGAGATGGTGAATTGGTTGCCTTTGAGGCCCCATTGATAAGCTGAAGGTCGCTTGGTGAAGTTGCGCTTGGTCCCTGTTCTCTGATCTACCCACGTTCCCGAAGATCTCTCGGAAGGACTCACGGGTGGCGGTGACGTTTCGTAAAGCGTGGACAAGCCGCGCTTGAACATTATCGAGTGAAGCACTTCACGGTAGCACCAAACCTAGCCTTGAGCTGCAGCGACATAGAGTATCTCAGGCTCACGGGTATCACCCCCCAAGGGAAGGTATCCTCAGGTGATATGAGACTATTACAGACTCATAAATACTGTCGAGATATCCTGCAAGATTGAGCTAGGATCTGTTCAGCCAGCTATGGGCGTGCTGTGCAGGATGCTGGAGCTTTACTAACCACATCATCCAAGCATTTGGCTGCAGCCCCGTTTAATGCAGCAAAAGGGATTTGCCAGCAGCTGGATCCAGCAGTTGCACCCAGACCTGGGGTCCTTTAGTCTGCATTTGGACAGAGGGCTGGCGGGGGGGTCAACCAGCTGTTACACATTCCCTGGGAAGGGGGTCTTCTCTGCTGGCACCTCCCTCCCTCCTGCCCTGCCTGAATCACTGGCCGTTGTCCCTGCTGCACCCTCCTGAGTGGCAGAGCCCTGCAGCTGGAGCAGCACAGGTGCCACCACCTGCTGCCAGCTTAGCTCCTTCCCACAGGGCAAGGATGCATCTGCCTGCTGTGTGTGACCAGGCCCTGCTCAGCCCCCAGATCTGAGAGCATTTGAAGGAAGAAAAAGTGCCGATGAGAAGTTTGTGTTTGTTTCCTGCTTCCCCCCTCCCTGTGGCCAGCTCCCAATGGCTCCGGGCTCCACATGTGTGACTGGCAACCGGGAAGCAGCCCTGCTCAGCTGTGGAGTCCAAGCTGCCCGACTGGCTTGTAACATGTCCTGAGGCAGCAGCTGGGGCTTGCACGGTTGAGAGAAGAGGCCAGGCATGCTTCGTTTCCTGAGCAAGCACTGGATCAGTGGCCCTCACCCTTTTTAGACTTGAGGCACCCCTCATTAGACTCAAGCCCCCCCTTGGAAAATGCCAGCTCTTAGTTTTCTCTTGTTTTTTGAATGCAGAAAAAGTAAGAGAGTCATTCCTCTGTTGCAAAGACCGCAGCAGGGCAGAATGTTTTTAACACTACGGGCTCCTTTCTGGGTTCATCTCGTGCATCACATTTGCATGCCTAGCGGTGCCAATGTTGCATGGCACCCTTGAAAGGATCTTGAGGCACCCTGGTTGAGAAGCACTGCACCGGAGGAGCAGAAGATGGCTGCTTGCTACCTCTCCAGAGGAGGATGATTTGAGGCAGCAGGAGAGAGAATCTCCTCCGTGCCTTTCACTGGACCGGGGCTGGCAGCTGTTTGTCATGGCAGCCAGCTTCCTTGCAGCCGTGCCAGGGATAATATGTGGGGACAGGTGATGTCTTGCAGCTTCCTGCAGGGAGGGGGCCTGTAATGACTTCAGCAAACTGCGCCGAGCTCAGCGGTAATATCCTTCCTCTGGACGTGGGGAAGGGCAGCACCCTCGCCATGGGTATGAAGGTCATGGAGGGACAGAATCTGCCTGGTGGCTGGGGCAGGGCGGGAGGCATTGGTGGTGGGGTTTTAAGCAGTGGAGAATTCAATTCAGAGCTCAGGAAATATTTTCTGGTATGCAATGGCCCTGCTAGGCTGTAAAGCAATCTCCCAAAGGAGGCTGAGGGGGCACAGGCAGGGAGCGGGCCCACTGGGTTGCACTAGCGAGGCATGCTGCAGGTTGGCATCCATTGCACCTGCGCTCTCACCGCCTGCACTGTACTCAAACCTGTGCGTTTTGAGTGCCCGTTAAATCAAAGAGCCAGGTTCCCCCTGTTGTTAATCTGTGTTTGAATAATGATGATGCCTGAAGTCTCCTGGTTATGCATACCGCAGGGGCTCTGGGCAAGCTGGATAGATAGCAGTTAGATTAGGAAAAAAAATACCCTGTGTAATGTCCTTTTCTTTCTTTGGACCATCTGTTCTGCTCAAAGATGTGTGCAAATATGTGAGCAATCACGGTTATAATTATGATTGCTACCAGGTGAGGCAGCTAACGGTACTGGAAGGTTCTTGGGGGGCTCGGGAAGGGGAAGAAAAACTCCCTATAAAAGCAGCACCTGCTCGTCGCCTGCAGCTCTTTGGCCTCTGGCTTACTCCCTAGCATCTCTGCTCTTACTTAATTAGGAGCGTAGAGTAAGAACAGGTGCTGGCCAGCAAGGGTTCTGCAAGTTCACCATCTCCTCCTAGAGGCTTTAGCACCATAGCGCTGTTCCTAGCTCCCTGAGTCTGAGATGAAGCTTGCATCTAATTTAGGGATTCACCCACTTAGTTACCGACAAAGACTACAGCGCATCCACCCCCACATTGCAGCAATCACCCTCGAAGCGCAGGATGAATTTCTGGAACACTTGCAACAAACTGGTTAATTATTGCCTGACTTACATACATTTAAGAAGTCATCCTTAAATCCTGGCTGGAGCATTTGTTGTCCTAAATGATTTTTAATAACAAAATAATACCAAGGCGTCAAGCTTCCCTGATAGCTAAAACAAGTTGGCGTGTTGCACATGTTTCTCTAATGAAGTTTCTACTTCCACCTAAGATAACGAGTAGTGTTGGGGACTGAGAGTTCTGCCCTCTTTTCAAACGGTCGCCATCTCCCATTTATTTCTCAGTAGAACTTAAGTTATAACTTGCCTGAGCACAGTTATGGCTTCATTTCCATTCGTGACCCTTGCAGATGGTGCCCATTGTGGTCTCGAAGTGTCTCTGAGGAAATTTGGCTTGCAGCAGCCTCTGCTCAGCCTGGAAGTTCAGAGGCAAGACTTTTCCCAGGAACATAACAAAGGCAGGCCCTGGGGTAGTCTGAGCTGAGTGAGGTTACAGAGGTGCTCGAAGCCCGTGTGAGGAGCACCTCTGGCTGTGAGACCGTTCCCTGGCAGAAGGTTATACAAAACCGTAAGTCGTGTTAAGTAAGAAAAGTAAACATGAACGGGTCAAGGCTCCTCGCTAGGCACACGCAGCTAGATATGCAAACATGCGGCACGATAACGGGTCTGATTTGTACATCGACTGACAATATTTGCATGCCATCACAGGGGGGTGCGCATGGAAACCACCCTCTTCTCGTGGTAAATGCACGTACACATTAAGCGTGGAATTGCACGCACATTTTTGGGCACATCATTTCACACTTTGACTTGTGAAATACTGGTTGTAAAATAGCAGAAGCTGCAATAAAAACTGCAGCTTTAGCAGCACGTTGGCTTTTATCATGGTAGTGCAGATAGCCGTGTGTCTTGGTTAATCGGTTACCAAGGCATTGCACTATTCTCGTTAGAGGTTGTCATCGCGAGGCTTTTACACGGTATAAATATATCCTCCGCTTTTCTGGTACTGACACCATATCTGACTGGTATTAAACCATTCAGAGTATGCGTCACGGTGACAAAAGTTTGTGGTTATGGTGAGGAAAACTGTGGAAAGCAGCTGATGGCGTGACACGCAACGGGTTTCCCAAAATCATCCATTATGGAAGGTAAGGGCAAAGCCTGGAGGATCGCTGTTCTAGTATAATGAGGGCCAACTTCTGAATTTTAAGAGGCCTAATGAATAGAGTGATGTTGGTGTAACACAGGAATGATGAATTGAGGAGTATCCATTTCAATCAGCAGCTCTTGGAAGGCATCCATAATATATAGAAATGTGCCTGCAAAGATGCGAAAGCACTTTGTAAATGTTTGTTATTTCAGCCTCCCACGCAGCTGTGCAGTATCTAATAATTAGAGATCAGCGACATTTTTGGCTGAAAATTTTTTAAGAAAAAAATGTACGTTCAGGGAAAGCAAAAACGTTTGAATTTGGTTCAGGGTTGCCAGCTTGCTTGTGTTGGGGAGGAAGGAAAAGAAAGCTGAAAAAGTTGGACCCTTTTGTTTTAAAAATGAAACGTTTTGATTCTCCTGTTCAAAGAAGGCTTTTTGAAATTCCCCTGGATTTTATTTAAAAAATAAGCTGCATTATTTAAATAGTGCTGGGAGTGCAAGCAGCATCATGTTTTGAATAAACAAGCAGTTTGCTCAGTTCAAACTTAGTATTTTTCCTCAACTTTTTAGCTCGCTAAAATAAATATAAAAAATTCGGTCAGTGTTTTTTCAGACTTTCCCCCACGGCTGCCAGCATGCCAAAAGGGACCAGTTATTTGCACAGTGCTAATCATAGTCCCAGCTATTCTGTAGAGCTCTTACTCACTGGGTCTCAAAGTGCATCACAGAAGAAGTCAGTCTCATTATGCCCGTTTTATAAATGGGGAAACTGAGGCATCGGCAGGTGCTGAGATGACTTGGAAGCACCAGGCAGCCCAGTGCCAGAGCTGCTATTCAGATCGACGTCTCCCGAGTGCTCATCCTGTTCTCTGCCCATTGGTCAGTACTGCCTGTTTGACAGCGGGACACCTGAGACAAGAATATAGGTGAGTCCACTAAAGCAGTGAGAGACCGAGGCACAAAGACATGAAGTGATTTGCCAAAAGCATCTAGTGACTAAACTCTCGATTTTGGACTAGACCCGAGACGTTCTTTATCCTAGTCTCTGTCTCTGACCTCTCTGATTCTTGCCTTCTTGTCTTCCCTTCCTGCTTCCCGATAGCAGAGGTAACATATAGGAGAAATGGACCTGCTTAGACTGGAAGATGGGCCGAGAGGATCGTTGTTAAATGTCCTGAGACAGGCAGGGCCTTAAAATAGAAACAGAAATGCAGAAATGCGTCTTCTTTCTGGCTCAGGGGAGAACAGCAGTCTAACAGTGTGCGCCTGGTGTGCTGGGAAACACGTAAAGATTTCCTCGTGCTTGCTTTCATCCCATTCCTCCTAGAAGATGCCCCTGACTTGATTACCTGAGGGCATCTCCCCATAGATTGCTAGCTCTTCAGCAGTCACTGTTAGCAGATCCCCTCTCTTAAGATGCTTTCTGTACTTCATGGAAAGTATGGAAAGCAAATACTTGCTGGGGTGATCTGACCTCAACTGACTTCCTGCCCCTTGGGCAGGGGGGCTGGACCCGATGATCTCATGAGGTCCCTTCCAGCCCTCATGTCTATGAAATGTGCATCTAGTTCTCCATCATCCTCATCCGCCGACCTGCACGCCTCCTTGCACGCTGCTCCCTCATTGCTCAGGCAACGTGTGGCAGAGCCGGGGCATCCTGCCTTCTAAAACAGGCCAACTTTATAGTCCAGCTTCCACCATGGGAACCAAAGTTTTGCAGTGAGCCGGCATTGCTGGAGCTCCCAGGCAGGACGGTGCCCCGATGCCCCTCTCGTGTGTCACCCCCAAAGACTTTGGCAATTGAGAGCTGCCGACGGGTGTGAAAAAGCTGGGGGAGTTCTCTCTTCTGTCTAGATGGCAGCAGGTTCTTCATGTGAATCTGCTGGGCTGCACTGGGATTTTTTTCCCCTGCTGTTAATCTGTGCAAGAAACCAGTTGGCACTGGGGCCTTGAGAATTTCAGAACAGTTTGAGTTCCCGATCCTGAAATCTGGTGATCCTGAGGCTGCACTTACGTCAGCTCCTCAGGCTTAGATGTCTCGCTCTGATGCCTGTTTATCACAAACGCTTTTCGGGCTGTACCACAAAAAGGCCTTGTATCAAACAGGCTTCTCCCGCTCCTCCCTTTTTCCTTTGACGGCTGCTGTGAAGAGAAGAGCGTCTGATCACCCGCAAAGCCCAGCGTTCGATCACACCAGACAGTGAGGTCTTGGAAGCGCAGACCAACCACTCCACTTTTTGTTGGCACAGGCATTGAAATAAGAACCAGCGTAACCTCATGGACACGGCTACAGCTCACAGCCTCTGTGAGAATAGGTCCTGAAATCAAGACCCACCCCAGAGTCGCCATCACCTACCTACAGGGCACTTCTTCGGGTTGTTGTGACCTGAAGTTCAAGGCCCTGGTCTCCCACATCCCACGTGAGTGGGCCCACCATTGACTAGTAGGGATGAGTAGGACTGCCTCTTGTTTGGACCAGAAATCCCATCTGTGTAAGAAGAAATGGTTCTAACAAATGTGTGTTTTCCAGTGAAACCAGGTTTCACTGGAGATTTGCAGAGATCCTAGGAGGAAAGGATGTGACCCACAGTCTCTACATTTTCTTTCAGATCAACCCTTGCACTCGAGTGCCCTCCTTGCTCTTTCCCATGCTCCTGCATTAAAATGTCTGCCAAGAGCTCAGTCCTTCTGCAAGCTCATAATAACATGCCAGCTGTTATCCTCGTCAGTACAAAACTACTATCTGAACTTTAATTGTATACCTGCCTATAATGCAGAACCGCATGACTCCTACTGTAATGCACATCTCTCCCCACGCACTTCCATCTCTGGTCTTTGTCATCCTCACTTTTTGGACTGAGTCCCAAAGTGTACATCAGAAGCTCCTTAGGGGCATCCTTCTGGGTGTTCTTCGTGACTCAAGAATACCCTGTTATTCGAAGAAACTCCTTCTGCGGCAACACCTTGTGTGACCCTTGCAAACTGAAAGGTGCCTCTGCAGATGGTTTATTTGGCTAGGTAGGCAAGAGGTAGAAACAAAACGCTTGACATGGGTATTTCCTGCTTCACCGTTGTTCTCTGACTCATATCCTACTACATTTGACAAGACAAGGAGTGGTATCTCCTTTCCAGCACATCTTCCTCTACCAGTGACTCACTTTTAAAGAAGTAGCGCAGCCTGTGCCAAGGGAGCTAGGGCTGGAGAGAGCTGACTGTGACAAGACACAGCCAGCCAGCCTCCTGCCGGGATTATGTTTTACACTGCAAAGCAGAGCAAGTGGGGGAATTACTCCCCATAGACCAGTCTGCATCAAGGTGAAGTGGGCCAGCGGCTGGGTGCTGGAAATCCGAAAAGGACTACACTAATGGGCCACCTTTCTGAGCCTGTGAGACCACCAAATACTGGCAACCCAGGTCCAGACTTGCAAATTTTCCTTGATTTCGAGCTGGTCGGGTCATCGTCCCCAGCAGCAAGTCAGTGGGAGAGGTGGCGGGGCAGTCCATTAGCCACGATTAACCAGGTAGCAGAAGACCTTTATCCTCCTCTCTTTGCCTACTTAAGCTTTCCTTCAGCAAGGGTCTAAATCCTCCACCCCCAAAAAATAGCCTTTGGTAACCTTTCCAAAACAGCAAGTCTTTTTGCCTGTGGGGGGAAGTCAATTTTTATGGCTTTTAGTGTTAGCAGCGTGTTTCTTTTTCCCAGGGCGGTGTCCTTAAATATCAGGACAAGGAAAACGTCCGGCTCAGCACATTTTGATAATTAGTGTGAATGATCTTTGCTTTGTTTTTCCAAGGCTGTCTCTGGCATTTTCTAGCTGGGCCCTTTCTCTCGTGGCGTTTCATTTGAGCTTGTTAGCGGTGTAGTTGACAGCTGCCCATAGAAAAGATTTGTGAAATGTTTCAAGCTCTTCTGTTTGCAGGGAATATCCATTGGCAGCCCTGTTATTTTTAGACATTGTGTTCCAGCTGAGAGTTGCACTATTTGTTCAATACTTAATTGTCTAATAAAAATCAGCACTTGATTTAATAACTTAGGGAGCAGCACATGGCGGTGGATTTTTTTATCCACAAATTGTTTTAGTGTGAAAGCCGTGTAAAAATCTCAGTAGTCCTTCTGTGAAACAAAGCCTCAGAAGCAGTTGAGTGTGTCTCTGCTCCGAGGGTGGCCGGGGCTGGCTGCGGGGCGCGGGGGGGACTAGCGCATAAGCCTCCCTTGCGTTGTTCTGTCTGGATCGATAGTACCCAGTGCTCTTCCAGTCTTTGGGTTTCCCCTGGTGATGCATATCGTCTTGATTAGCAGCAATCCTGGCTGCAGAAATATGTCAATCGGCATGTGTATTCTTTAGTACCGATGCAGATTCCTGTTGGGTCGGGAGTCCTGGGCTGATCCTTTCACATGGTGGTTTGCATACTCAAAGGCAGGACTTATTGTGGATCCCAGGAGTGAACCCCAGCGGGGCCATGGCCTCTCTGGTGGATGCATGGTACCCTCTTACTGGAAAACCGTGGGTAGGACATTAGGATCGGCAGTGTCCAAATGCGCCTCCTCCCATCACCCTCTGAGCAGGGGTCCCCACACCCCAATTCCCAACCGCACAGGCACGAGCTGCAATGCCACTAGTGTCCGGAGCATAAAGCTGTGCTCCACATAAAACCGTGCAAGGTTGACAGGTCGGGGGAGCGGGGTTCGTCCGTTTGTTTGAAATTTTCATTTTCGGGCCAGTCGTTTTCTTCGCTTTTGACAGGCTGAGTTAACACCTCCATTCTCTTTGTTTCCCTTTTCCCCTTCCCTTTCACTGACAAGATCTCACTGTTGGGCTTCATTTATTTCTCCTTGTCTGCCCTTTGCTCCTGATGTGTTGACACTCATGTTAAATTAAAAAGGGAAAGCGGTGGAGCTGGTGATTTGAGACTTCCTGGGTAGGGAACATGGATGGAGAGATGATAAGAAGGGACGGGGGCTGGGTGAGAAGACGGAAAGAGAAGAGAAGACAGGAGCACGCCGGGGAATGAGTTAGCATACAGGGGGTACTGCGTAGGGCCGCACAGCTGGCATGGCCCGGTGTCAGCTGCTGTGTCCAAAGGCGTGTGGAGGCTGAGAAGTGGGGTTACAAGTCCAGGTAGGAAGGAAGCAGAATTGGCAGAGGAATCTGGGATCCGGAGGGAAATGGGGGAGAGGGGGAGTCTTGTCCTGACATCCTCCGTGTGGCTTGCTTGTCCATAATAGTGCTGGCAGGACCTCCCAACAGGACCCAACCCAGGCCTGAGGACCTCAGTACTCTTGTTACAACAACCCTTTGCCCTTCTATAGCAGCTCGTCTGCGAAGGCCTCTAAACATTTACAGAAGTGCATTCATGAGGTCTTGGCTCAGGTAGATTGGGGCTGTCATTTTACAGGTGGCTGTGAATAAAGACCCACAGGTGGGCACTGGCAGGGCAAGCCGGTAGAGGTCTGCTGGATTCCCTTCTCACCAGGAGACCACGCTCCCTGCCCCGAGCGGGGAGAACCACCCAAGGGTCTGGATTCAGGGTTTCCTTCTCTAGCAGCTAGGCCACGTTGCCTATTTACACACTGGGAATTGTGCAGTCTCCTATGAGAACTGCCCGCGATATCATTCTAGGAGTGGAGGCTTTGAGAAAAGCGTAAAATATTGTGCAATGCCTGAGAAAATGATGAGAGTCCCCGATACACTTAGCATCAATTCAAGAAGCGATCGCAAAGGCAGGTCCCCATGCAAGTTGGGCAGGAAGGCGGGTATGTAGTCGGGACAGTGTCAAGTCTTAAACACCAATAAAGCTGATCGTTATGCACCTCAATGCCTCATCTCAGTGCCCTGACTCGAGGAGCGCACAATAATTAGGGATGCATGCTGAGCTGAGATGTTTTAAAACTGTCTCCACTTTTCTGTAGTCTCTCTGGCAATTTTGAGAATGGTTTTTGTCCTTTTTTCCCCCCACTTTTCTTGCTTATTTTATTTCTCTATCCAGCGTTCTTTCCCTCTGGTTGTAACTTCAGTCACTTCTCCCTGACAATTTTGCTTAGACAGGCTGATAACTTCAGGCAGGGAATGAATGGCAGAAGACGAGTTGCTCCAGGGAAACGCAGAACCTGTTTTTATCTAAAAGCCCTTGATAATAAAAGGGGGGGGGAAGGGGAGGGAAGAAATATGGAGAGCCTGGGTTCAAAGGAGAATCGTTCCTAAACGGATGTAATACAGAGGTGTCAGCAGCTCTTTTTATATTAGAGTAAATGTGTCTTCTCCCAGCACTGGCAGGCAAAACAGCTTGCACACAGAGCTGTCTTTTAAAGCTCCACTGTCTTTAAATCTGGATTTCCCTTGAAAGTCTGTCTGCGCACCACTAATCTCTCCGGTTATTGCACTGAAGGCATTTAATAATCCTTTCATTTACTCCTGTCTCGGAGACCGTGAAGCTAGACTGGGCAGTTTCCCTTTTTGTTCAGAGTCATTTGAGTTTTTGGATCTCAGGTGTTATGTCAGGGTAGCCTGCTTGGTTTTTCCCCCTGCAGGGGAACATTTAAACTTAGATTTCCATTTAAATCCTATTAAAATAAAAAAAGCTAGGATCCTAGAAAAGGAGGGCTGGAAGGAATCGCAGGAGGTCCCATCTAGTTCAGCCCCCTGCACAAGGCAGAGTCGCCCCTGTCTAGACATTGTGGAAAGGCTTGCCTGCTCATTTCATTGCCCTTATGCAGCATAAACGCTGGGCACGCAGGTAAAGGGTGTCTACGCAGTAGATTTCCTGTGCCAGGTAGCGGCACCCCCGAGCACCGTGTTGCAGACATTTGCTAGCAGCCTGCTTCAGTCTTTTCCAGGTGACTCAGACGAAGAAGCATGGCCCTGTCGGGCCAGGGCCAACCCGGTTCCCTCGTTTTGGGGTGGTGGTTGGGTACATACTTGCTCTTGCTCATCAAAGCTTAAGCTAAACAGCCTGCAGGAAAATTAGAGTGCTCGTATGCTGTGCAGGATGCTACAGTTAGGGAATGAGGTTTGCCCGGTATGGTTTTAAATAGCCCTTAAAGGTAATGCTATGTTCCTGAGTTTAGATTGATCTGTGAGAACCTGCAATCCTGCCCTGACAGTCACTTCCCCTGTTGTTTGTATGTGCGCATCTCTCTTGCGGGGTTGCTGCTCGGTGCCGGGCTGCTGAGGGTGCCCTGATATCCGATATTTGCTTGTGAGTATTGGCAACAGGCGCTGCTGTTGGAGAACTATTTTTGTATGAGCACGGAAGCATTTTTTGATCTTGCAAGGAATTGCCTAGACTTTTCTGGCATTAACGAGAGCACAAAAAGGAAAATCAAAGTTTAGCCTGATTAGTAGGGCAGGTTCCTTTTCAGCGGCGTTTTATTTTTAAAGTGCTTTACATTTCTTTTGCGAGAAGCTGATCTGCGTGACGTGCAGGTTTTCTGTCTGCGTCGCGTCCTCGCGCTTTGCATTTATGACAGCATTTCTACATCGGTGCGTGTCTCATAGTGTCAGAGATCAGGTCTGGACTTGTTCTGAAGTAGTTGAACGTGGCGATAGGTGGCCTGCTGTAAAATTTGGTGTCTGGAGTGAAATTACAGGATGCTCCTTAAGCCTCTCGGTTGCTATAGTAACGAGGCAACAGTCATCCTTCATGATTAAGCAGTGTCCATGGCAACTGAATGAGCAGTTTTTAAATGAAAGATTTTTCTTCCCTTTGCATCTTTAGTAATTGAAGGTTAACAGTTATTACCTTTATGCCATTAAGTGGGAGAGACTCTTGATCTGGCTATTGTGCTTTAAAATGAGAATGCGCAGTTCTTTCTGTTTAAATAATTTGGGTCTCCATCGCCATCCAGCTGAATGTAGAGCGAATGCTGAGAGTCTCTAAGAGTCAGATATGGTGTGATAATCTCTCCAAAGGGGATTAAGTATCCTTCACTTCCTGCCCTGTTTTGTAGTGTTCGTGCAGGTTGTCCAACACTGGCCATGTTTCTCCCCAGAGCTGGCTGCATTTCAGCAGTGACTAAAACAACAATCCCTAAATGAAGTTTGCAAAAGTTCTTAGACGGGAAAAACGCAGGGTGGCGATGCTGGAATAGATGACGCACACGTCTGCCTCCAAACCGGGATGGACAGAGCGTGAGAAGTCTGTTCACAACCGTCCTGATGAATCTCTTCCACTTTAGCCTTCGCAATAATCTATCAGGCATTTCTGTTTGAAGGTAAACTGTGGATGCCACTACAAACTCTGGGGACTGTAGTGCACTGATGATCACAAAGGTACCCTGGGCCATGTGGACATGTGCTGGTTTCTGCAGGTTGGTGGGGGTGAGGTGGGCTTAAAGTTTTGAATGGTGTGCGGTATGTTTATTCTTGGTACGTGTCATTATCTGCAGCAACGCCGGCGCTCGCCTGCTCTCTCCCTCCGTCTCTTTCATTGCCATTAGGGAAGTTTGATGGAGAACAAGATCCGTCTTGCTTGCAGCGCGAGTCTGCTCATAACTGAAACCTTCGTGTACGTTTGCAGTTTTGCTGGCTGACGGAGAGAGAAGCACACAAAATTTTTTCTGCCTCTTACATCTTTCAGCTGGCCGACCAACGGTCTCGTCAAGCGGAGAGATTCTGCCGAGTCTCTTGGGAGGTGACGCGATCTTGTCTTTGTGTGTATGAGCAAGGGATGTTCCTCATTAGTGGTTGGCTCACAGGACAGAAAATAGGCCTCCTTTTACTACTCGCTCAACCAAAAGTGTGTTTTCAGGAGCAGGAGATCCAGGTGTTAGGCCTGGCTTCCCATGGGTGGCACTACTTTTTGCAGCAGGTGGGTTTTTTCCAAAGGCAAACCTTTAGTCAACCCTAACTTATTGGGCTTTGTGCAGGGCTAATGGGTGGCAATTTAAGGACCAATGATATACAGGTGGTGAGTCTGGATGATCCCATGGTCTCTTCTGCCTTTAAATTCTATGAAAATACATCCAATGCCAGGACTGAATTGCTTGTAATTATAATGTTGTTCATTTTTCCGCATGACATATGAGATGCACTGCGGTGACACTTCATGAGGCACTTTATATGTTTCACGCTGTCTTCTGATACATATTTATGCCCTGTCCTTCATTGTTGATTATAATTATTTGTACGTAGTTATGTTTTTCCAGGGCAAGTACAAGGAAAATGGACTTTCAAAGCCCCAGTGTTTCATTTGCAAATTCCCTGCCAATTATAGTTGTTTAAACCCTGTAACTCAAGTTGTTCTTAAATAAATTGAGAGCAAGTACATGTAGCTGGGAAGGGGTTGGCATCATAGGGAAGTGACCACAAGTGGCAGAGTGGGTACAGTGGGAGGCCTTGGACTTTGCTGTGCCGCCTTACTTGCGTTCCTCAGTGCGCCCTGTTAAAATGCCCCATGGCTTGTTAAGTCTAGAGTGGCCCACATGTCAGGAGGAGGACCATAGGGAGCAGAGCATCTTAGTACCTGGCTGTTTTCATTGGTATTTTTCCCTTCTCTGTTTCTCTTTGCTTCAGAGCTTATCAACCAGGAAGAAAGATGCACAGTTTATTAAACTGCTTGAAGTCAGGAGGCAGGAGTCCACTTGGGTCTCTAGCAAGACAGCAGCAGATGCTCACACTTACAGGTGCGGTGCTGTTATGCACTTGAGACGGGATTCCTCCATCTCCACACAGGGTATAAGGCGCTGTGCTAGCTGGTGCTAGCTAGTCAGGTATTCCCTAGATGCAGGGGTCTTGCTGCTTGTGGAAGCTGGGAGAGGTATGACGTTACTCTGTGGAGCTTGGGGGCAGCGTCGGGGAGGGAGAAGGCATGGCTGGGGTGCAAGAGAGGTTGAGCAGAGCCCCTGCTGCTGTGGGAAAATGCACAGCCTGCCACCTAAATGGGACAGACCCAATCCCTGCCTTTTAAAGATAGAATTGTAGCTTGGATTTGGATGGCACCTTTTATTTCAGGGCATGTAATGGGCCTGATGCTGCTCTCTGACATGTTGGATTTGCATGCTAAGGCCCCATGTGGTGGTTCCCCTGTGCAATAGCAATCATAAATGGGTGCAAAAACAGATGGGCTATTGTAAATGGGTGCAATGGCAGATGGAATTGGGGGCCCACAGAGCTTAAAAGTGTGGCCACCTCGAGGGTGTGAGGAGACAGCTGAGTGCACAGGAGCTCTGCACACATGTAACTAGCATGACACAGGCACACGCTGTCTCCGTGTTTATGCGTACTGTGTGTCTGTACACGTACAAATGTACATCATTTTAAAAAAATGCCCGTCTCTGGCACAGCATCTGATGAGCAGTGTCTCTCGGCTTGCTTTAGTACTTCACAGTTTCATAGTTTCTAGGGTTGGAAGGGACCTGAGCAGATCATCGAGTCCGACCCCCTGCCCTGGCAGGAAAGAGTACTGGGGTCAAACGACCCCAGCAAGGTGTTCATCTAACCTCCTCTTAAAGACCCCCAGGGTAGGAGCCTGCACCACTTCTCTTGGAAGTTGGTTCCAGATCCTAGCCGCCCTGACCGTGAAGTCGCGCCTCCTGATGTCTAGTCTGAATCTACCCTCTGCCAGCTTGTGACTGTTATTCCTGGTCACTCCTGGTCGTGCTCGGGGGAACAGGGACTCCCCCA
>NW_017729011.1:23232725-23246719 GCF_001723915.1 Gavialis gangeticus
TGTCCACATCCCTCCTGAAGTGCGGTGCCCAGAACTGGACGCAGTACTCCAGCTGCGGCCTGACCAGTGCCGCATAGAGGGGGAGGATCACCTCCTTGGACCTGCTCGAGATGCATCTATGGATGCAGGACAAGGTGTGGTTGGCCTTCCTGACTGCATCCCCACACTGCCGGCCCATGTTCATCCTGGAGTCAATGATGACTCCAAGATCCTTTTCCATCTCTGCCCTGATGAGAAGGGAGTCCCCAGCCTATAGGGATGGTGCTGGTTCTTCCTCCCCAGGTGCAGCACCTTGCACTTGTCAGTGTTGAATCCCATCCTGTTCTCGTCTGCCCACCCCTGTAACCTGTCTAGGTCTGATTGTAGCCTGTTCCTCCCTTCTAGCATGATTTATCTACTTGATAAATAGATAAATAAATAAAAAGGAGGGAGGTGGTTTCTGATCCTTTCGTGTGTAGAGGAGTCTCATCATCAAGGAAGAAACTGAGAGAGGGAAACAGTAGAGCTAGTTCTGCACAAAGTGCTGTTTAGTGCCAAAGAAAAACTGACTGGGAAAAAAAGACACATTATTTTGGGTTTTTTTGTAGTTATTCTGGCACAGTTGTTCAAAGCTACTTTCCAAACCGTTTGATGTTGCTCCTAATTTTTAATTTTGTCTTTACTGTCTTCCACTTCCACAATTTTTTTTAAGTTTCCTCCAGCATTTGTCAACGAATACAAGCACCCAGCTCTGTGAAGTTCTTTATTTTATTTGGTTCATTTAGACGATGATAGCCGCCCTGCATGACCATTATTACATCCCAACCAGCCATTTTCTAGGACTGCATTACAGTTTCTTCAAAAGTTAAAATCATTTTCCTTGGCCTGATCAGTTCTGGACATTGAGAAGCTTGAAGCCTGCTATTAAAATTGCACGTACTGCTCTACTTTAAAAACCATCATATTTGGCCTTCCTATTATGCAGATGGATGTGAATAGAGATATGTATGCGACCCCATTTATTTCTCTAATGAAGTGCCGTCAATAGAACATCTGTTTCTTCGCTGTAGAAAGTCAAATCCCTAATGAATTATGTGCACAAATACGGGATTTATTTATTTATTTATTTATTTATTTTACATTTTGCCTATGTGCCGACCTATGTCAGCAGCAGCTGCACATTACAGTGAAAAATCGAGTGATAATTACTGTGCAAAGGTTCGTGTCTGCTTTGTGCTGTTACACCAGGTACCTGGCAAACAGACGCACTCCTCTGAGCCCGTGCGTAGTTCGCCTCTGAGCCGGCTGCTGTAAGAGAATCTAAAAGAAAAAGACCCCAAATTCATCAAAGGGAGCTGGAGAGTATGATTTTCATCTGGATTCACAACCTCCTGGATCTTCTTGGAGTTTCCAGGATGAAACCTGAGCTCTGCAGACTTGCCCTAGCAGGGAGAACCAATTACAAAGAGAGACTTTATAAAATTTAAAGACGGCATCTTCAAACCCTCCCCCTAATCGGAGCACTGGGCACCTAGGAGCCTGTCTAGTCAGGAGGTGGGCTGGTCTGATAAATGAATAAGAGCTGGAGGGAAGAAGACAACTTGAGGACCAGCCTGAACCTCTGTCCGAAACATGAACCAAGCCCTGCACCTTTCCCAGTTTTGGAAACTTTGGGAATCTCGACCCTCTTGTTCCTCCATGATCTGTATACGTTGCAACCCGCCTCGAAATTCCCTGAGTTGCAGTCGAGACGGGAAACAAATGGACCAACAATACGGCAATAACTGTTTGTCCCTGTGAGATTTCAAGCTCAATTTTTGCAGTCCCAAGAGCTCGAATGAATGGGCAGCCTCGGAGGACCTGAGTCAGCTCTGCCGTATCCACTGGAGAGCGATTTAGTCGCGCGAGCAGGCCTGACACGCCATCCTCCAGCTGCGTTTTGCAATGTTTGGATAGTTTAACAGCAGGCTGGCTAAGCAGCCAAACGACCTGACTTTCCAACTGGTGTGTAAGAGAGAGCGCTGCCAAGTGCTGCCAGCCTTTCTCAAGTCTGTATGGGACTGCTGCTCCAAAAGACGGGGATTTCTATTCATCTCACTCACCGGTTCGTGTGCCGTGCCCCTATGGCATTTTGCAGGTGGTCTAGCAGATGACTACAATGTCTGTTTGCAAGCACAGATCAGTACCAGTGTCAAGGTTTTCTCTTTGTCTTGGTTTACTTGGGAACCTGCAGCCATGCTGGCTGAGTGCTGGGAGAAAGCGGTGTGGTAACCGTTCTGAATCTTCACGGGCATGTTAAGAGTGATGGATGAATCTAATTTAAATCTCCTCAGAGCTGACTTCTTGTTCTCCAAACGAGCTCATCTTTATTGTCACATAGGAGGAAGCTGATGTTCCAGTTCACTTTTTCATGCCTTCCACTTCAACCAGGGCACTTAACAGTTCCCCTCCTCTGGTCCCCGACCAAGCTAGCATTTCGTCACGTCCTGATGTATTTTTTAAGGCTGTGGTTGATCTACATTTCAATTTTCCCCTGGAGAAAAGGCCTTTAATGATACGCTGTTAGCAGACGGCGAATTTGTTCTCTAGGTATCACATCAGAGCAAGATAAATATCATGCATATTTTATTTGGAGAAGTGATAAATAAAGAATAAAAGTCCCCTAATGCAGTTTAAAACACAAGGTAGAGAATAAAAGCAGTGCTTGTAAGGCAGATAGCTCAGCCAGCACAATTTGCTTGTCACTTGTAAACGCATAGGGTGGAAGTGTGTCCACCATGCTCTCCCCCTGGCTCCGCTCTCATGGTGGGGCCGGGTCCTTCTTTCTCGTGTGCTCACATCTGGTTCTTGTGGCAGCAATTGCAATGAAGTCGGTGGGGAAGTTTCCCTGCCTCACCTGCTGGGATGTGCCTGTGCTTCCCATTTCTGTTATGTCACCCTTGTGTTTCTCTTCCCTTCTTTCTTCTTCCTCCTCCTTGCCCCCATGGAGTCGTCTTAGCTGACAAACATATCTGATCCTTCTCTTAAAACCAGCTGCAAAACTCCTCTTGACTTCACTGACAGCAGGATGAGGCCCTACGAGACTATCATTAGGCAACGGGAAGTGAGGCATTAACATCTCTAATGGCTCTCCTAGGTAGCGTGAGAAGTTCTAGTTGTGCAGCAGGCGTGAGTATGGCACCATGCCCTTCCCTGCAGAGTTGTATGTGTGATGGCAGTCCTCAGTATGATTGGGAAGATATAATGGGCTATGGCAGAGCATCACAAAGCCTGTCTGTTGTCCTCGCTCACAGAATTTATCTGAACATAGGCGAGGCTTGTCCTTGAACATAGAGAGTTCGTCGCTCCTGTGAACTTTCCAGCAGTAAGGCACCAACAGGGGTATAAGAGAAAGATAAAGTATGAGATAAAACAGGGGTTCATTTAATAAACAGGCAAGGAACTTGCAAACACCTGCAGAATCTCTTTGCTGCAGCCTCCCCCACAGCCATCACGTCCGTGCTCTGCGACGTTTGTTCTGCTCTCGATTTCTCAGTTGCTTTGCTGTCGGCTTCATTAGCAAAAAAAAGCTTTAGCACCCTCTAGTGAGATAGCTGAACTACTGTTGCATCATACCAGCCGGCCTTGTGCCCCATTTCTGGGCATGAGCAAAACATCCTATGAATACCTATTTGTAAGTTGGAAACTTCACGGAGCTCGTTAGGAAGGGGCACGGTGCCAAACTGGGGTAGGCAAAAGCCCAGCAAGGGAGAAGAAAAAAGGCAAACAAACCTCATCTACGTAGCACAATAAGCACCTGCCTTTGGTGCGGGCGACAAGAGCTCAGTAGGTGATATTAGAGAGAAGAGAGGGATAGCTGAATAGAGAGATGGTTAGAAGCTGTATGGCTAGGATTTGGGGCCATTTGCGAGCAATACCAACGTCATACCAGTACAATGGGTATTGAATACCACAGAGAGCTCTCCTCAGCCTCACTCAGCACCTGGTACCGCAGATCCCAAGGTGATGGGGACCGTTGGGTGCACACAGGATACTGTGTGGAAGGAGCCAAGCTGCTTTATAAGGCCTTTTCTTTCCCCCTAATGGATCCTGTGACTTAGGAGACCAGGAAATAGCCAGGCAATTTCTTTTTTTTCATTTGCAGCCTTTAGTGATAGAAGACAATCTAGTTGTAGGACTTGCGTGACTTTTGCTCCTTTCCACTCCCTGGCCGGCACTGGGAAGGCCCTTCACTTCACATTGCTGGCCTGTCCGCCACTCAGCCTGCACGCCGGTGCGTTTCTGTTCGAGGTGGAGGGGTTGTGGAGTGAGTCAGGACTCGCTCTCCCCTGCCGAGAGGACTCTAGAAGGGACGGAGATCCGGTCGGGAACTGAGTCTGGTGATACAAAGCACTAACCGTTAGACAAGACAGCCAGCAGCTAACGATTTAATGCTGCATCATTTGGGTCTGAGAGCAGCATGGAAGATATTGAGAATCAGTCAGAATGAGGGTGTCCTGGGAAATGGCCCTAATTCATTCTTGTTTCTTGTCTGATGGGCTGTGTGAAAGGCACACATCTGTGACATGCAACATTAATTGTTTGAAAATGCAATGAAAAGAAGAGAACATTAAAGCTGAAGCCTCCGCTTGGGGAATTAAATGAAGTAGGAATGAAACATCGACTCCGGTACAGAAGCGTTGCAGAACGCATGCAACCCCCAATTCTGGTTGTCAAAAGGGCCTTTTACAGCTACCGATTCCAAGAGGGGGGAAGAAGTAATTTTATTCTAATATAAAAAGTGGCGGTGACCTTTCCAACAGAGGCTTTCATTATCCCTGGGAATATCCATTCTGGATATTCATTACCTTCAACTTGAGCTAAGTCTGATTTTCACAGGGCGTTGTTAACTGCCCTAAACTTTTGCTTCTCAACCGTTTTTATGCAGAAGTCAATTTTACTGCCAAATAATGATTCAACTTACAGCTAATTTTCTGTGAAACGATGGCCACAATGTTGCTTTAGGGGACCAAGTGGAATAGGCAGATGGATCTTTGAGGCATCGATTGTGGCGTATCAATACTTGCACATCCGTATTTCTCTTCCTGCGCCATGCAGTTAAGGAAAGGTGGTTGATATGGGTGTAGATTTTGATAACAGCTACTTCAAACTTCTGCTCCAGCTCTTATTTAATCACAGTCTATTTGGGCTTAGACATTTTGTGCATCGCTGCGTTGCATCCCACATGAAATTATTAATGATTCTACAAAAATAGAGTTGACTCAACACATACTTACTCTTTTCTGTCTTCATTTGACTCCCCAAATGCCATGTTTCTTTTAAAAAATTCTAATTTTATTTTTGCTTTCCTTGCCTAACAGTACTGCCTACTTATGTCTTGAACTTCCATTTATCCCATGATCCCTCCTTCTCTTCCTGGAGTCGTGCGACTACTTACAACGCTCTGGCCACCACTACAGGTAGTCTCTGGAGCACTCTTCAGTTGGTTTGTTCTTATTCGCAATCCTGCTGCTGCTACAGACACCCCTTTTCCAGGGGTCCCTTTGCATTTGCCGGTGGTGTATGAGCTACTAGGAACGAATGCATTTTTCCTCCAAACATAGTGCCACCTCCTCTCTTTGGGTGTGTTTGTAGTGAAGAGTCATTAAACAGTGCAGAAATTAGGTAGCAGAATAACAACACGTGGGTTCATTAAGGAGATAAGATTAATTCAGCTGTGTGTAATTGCAACCACTCACACAGGAGACAAGAAATTCCAGTTCTCTCTGTTTTCACAGAAACTCCACCCCTTTAAATCTCCAAGGCAGGTCCTAGAGTGTCAAAACACTAAACCAATGGGGAGAAAATACCGAGGCATCAGGTGATGAGAACAAACGTTCATAGGTGGATCGCACCCGAAGGTCAAGGCGGTGCTTAACCCTTTAGGGATGTTGCATACATTATCCTTCTCCCATCAGCCTCCATGACTGATGGACTTCATCAGCTCTCTGGTATTTGGGAGAGAACTGGTGAAGTTTTATTACCCTCTGAAATTTCTGCTCCTTAAAACACATCAACATGACGCTCCTGGCCTCCGGCAGTGCCTCTCCATCTCTGCTAGCCCAGCCGGCATTCCTCTCATACTTCTGTTGTCGCTGCCTCGGATGAAGTCATCATCTCTGCATCTTTCCTTATTCCTGCCCTGGTCGGAGTGTCATGGCATGCGGTTTGCAGACCAGCATGGTTGCCTTTTGGTGAGTGAAGGGTGATGCTTCTTCTTGTTGACTTTGCAGGCATGCATTTGGACCTTGTACCCACTTTCCTTGTTGGACGTTCAAAGTTTTTCCTATTGAGGGAGCACTCGTCTGAAAGTACCTGCTTGTTACTTGCTCATTCCAGCTGGTTCATGTTGAAACTTTTCCTTTGTCTCTGCTGTCTGCCTCTTCCACTGGCTGGTTCTTGGCCCCTCATTTAACATGAATTATATGGAGATTTCGGAGAAGCAAACTGTGACAGCCTCATGGGTGCGAATAAGAGTCTGTGCGTTTCATTCCTAACCGCGAGAGTCATCTTGCTGACTTCCACTTAGACAAGCTTTGAATCACAGGTGCAGATGAGGCTACTGCAAAATAGGACTCATCAAGGGGAAAGAGAACAATAAAAATAGCTCTGTGACCTGCGCCATGGTAGTACTGGCATGGTTTGATTCATGCAGAAGAAAACAGTGTTGTTGAGTAGGCTGAGCAGCAGGCTGGGAGCCAACAGTTCCTGACTCTGCTCCGCTTTCTGCAAGCCTCGGGTATGTTGCTTAACTGCTACGTAATTATTTCCCCACCTGAAAAATGGGGATAGAAAAGCTGTGGTGAGGATTATTGATAGTTAATCTGATCATTCAATCATGGGGGGGAGGGTGAATTAGGTGATAATTAGATAGAGAAGTCTTTATTTTACCGGCCTGACTTTGCAAATCCGTGAAAGCTTTACTTTAACATCTGTAAGGTAATAAATATTATTACTTATTTCCTTATGCAAGTGCTAGTAAAGTTGGCACGTCAGTAAACTTTTCAATCTCCATTGCTGAAGTTTGATGGACACTGAAGAGCACTTTAAACCCAACTGTAGATCGTTTCTAGATTTGACAAACTGCAGGAAAGGTTTCCTGTTTGTATGAAGTTGGGGGAAGTTCGTTTTCATCTTGATTTAGAATCTTCCTTGACACCGTTGCAAAGCCAAGCACGTCGCAGCTTTGTGCAGCTCTTGGGGAAACAGAAGTGGGTCTTATCTGTTTTTACCTTAACCGCGAACGGTGCTGCTGCTCCTTCATAATTACTGTGGCAGCAGAGACCTCAGTCAATATTCAGGCTCCATCCCAGCCAGCTTATAGTCCAGGTCTGTGAGAGATGAAATGGGTGAGAAGGAGGGGGGCAAGATAAACAGCTAAAGGGTAATGATTTTTCATCATGTGCAGTAGGAGTAAAGCTAACTGTGACCCGAGCAGCCTAATTTTCGTTACTCAGCACTTTGCCAGGGTTGTCTTAAGAGACACAGCATCCCTGCCTGCCTGATCTGATCTAACTGCCCAAGAGCAAGTGGACAAAGCCCTTGTGCTGCTCCTTTCGACTCTGCCTGGCCCCTTCGTTAGGGAGAAAGCAGCAAAGGCCAGTGGAAACAACAGCGAGCCAGGAAGCCATTGCTCTTTGCTGGTATCTGTCTTTGCCCTCACATCTCTGCTGTTTGAGGATGTGGCTTTCCTTGTTACGCCCAAGGAATCATTTTTCAGATCCAGTTTGCCTGCACCTATAATCCTCCCTTAATAGACTGTTACTTCAGTGATTTTTCAGACCATCCGTGTCATAAAGGAGAGATTTGGAGGTTTTAAGTTAATAACCTGCCGAGAACTTTGGGGAGCGAATAGTGCCCTGAGATACTGTGCGTCTAAGTCCCCCAGTCAGCTCTGATCTAGAGCCAATAAATGGATGAGTGAAGGTCTAATCCAACCATTTCGGCCAGCTGAAGGACGGTATCCAGTGTACGTAGAAACTCCCCCGCTCTTGAGAAAAGGGTGGCATTCGATAGCACTGAGTGCTTCTGGAAAGGTCGGTCTGTGGTTAGCTGCTGCAATAATGCTTTGCCCTCCCACCGAATCTTTCATCTGGGGATTGAAGAAAGACGTGTAGACATTAATTAATGTGGCCTTGCTGCCTGCCTGTGAGAGAGGCGAGACTTGCACCTATTTTATAGGTGGGGAGCCTGAGCAGCAGAGTGACAAGGTGCCCGAGGCTGCACTGTGAGTCGGTGGCAAAACCACAAGCCCGACCCTGGAGTCTTCCTTGGTCTTGTGCTATAAGACTTCATTTCGTCTTGTAGGGAGCAATAACGGAGCCGCTTCCTTCCGCAGGCCAGACTCCCAGCCCGAGATCCTGGCTCATCCCAAAGCCCCAGGTCGTTTCCCAAAGGGCAGGTAGCAGAGAAGGAAATAGCGAGGAGAGGCAGCCCCTCCTCGCAGCCTCTGCACAGCAGGCCAAATGTGGTCTATTTTCTGGTCCTGGATTGAAAGCCGTTTGAGCTTTTGGGGTACAGCCTTGTGTTGACAACTCTGGATACTCCTGAGCAAGCTACTCTGGATCCAAATAGACGTCGAGGCTGAGACGGGGTCTTTGGCACATCTCTACACCTCTCCCTTTGTGCTGACCCGTGTGGTTAGAAAATTAAGCAGATTCAGAGAAAGAGAAAAGGAGATGACCACGTGTTTTGACCTGATGAGCCATTGTGCTATAAGCCACGAGTGTTGTGACGGGTGCATGCAGGTGTTGTCCCTCTGAGCCCCAGGCTCAGCCCTGGGGACAGCACAGGGCTGTGTCGTGCACGCCTCGGGAGCCAGGGTTTCTTGTCGCTGCTTTTAGTTTAGCCCCTCCACTGCCATGCTCAAGCTGCCTGCGTGAGAAATGGTTTTTAATATGCCCATCCATTGTTCTGATGGGTCATTAAAACATGCAAAACAGCCTCTTCAGCTCCCGTGTTGCCGCTTGGAGAGTGGGTTCACAATGGTAGCAAGCAGCTTCTTTGTGGCAGTCCAGAAAAGGGCTTTGACCCCAGAATGGTGTGGGAGCGTCGGCGGGAGAGGTGGGAACACCGCAGGACTCGGCTGTCTCCTCCAGCTTCCCAATGCGGCCTTCTGCAAAGAAAGCAGCGCCTCGCTTGAAGTTTGGGCACGGGGTTCTCCGCGCTGTGAATTAGCTGCCCCCGGGATTTGGGATGGGCATCCCAGGCCATGAAGTTATCACTGGGCTGGCCCTGGTGCATAGCAAGAGTCTCATGCTCTCTCCCTCCGCAGTGGTTTGTTTTGCTTCTCAGCAAGCGTCCCATGGGATTGTGGCCGTTATTCGCTCCTCCCCAGGTCCAGCCAAGGGCACCGGTGAGAGCCCTTGCCAGCACGCGATCGCGGCAAATTGCACGTTGCCCATGCGATGAGGGCAGAGGACGGAGAAACAAAGGGCCTTTAAGTTGCATTAGTTATGTGAGGAGCATTGTTTCAGGCATTCGGGAATACGGCCTCTCCAGCTTTCAGTCGCCTCCCTCTAGCGCAGCATGCCATGAATTTCCCTTTGCAAACGGGGATTTTCTTCAAGCCACCTGTCATTCCCAACCGTGAGTTGCAGTAACGTCGTGGTAGCATTGAAGTGATGATTTTGCCTTGATGGCCCCAGAAATACTCAAGAGGTCAGAATTTTTGTGGGTGATATCTTCCAATAAAAGAGATCGCCCACAAGAGCTCTTGCCTCTCGCTGCAACTCATCCTATTTGTGAGCAGAGGGGTTCCCTGCAAAACCCTGTACTTGTATGATATTCACACCTGGCGCGTTTCTTTTCGTTTTCTTTACACTGGTCGTTTTAGAAACGGGGCAGCCCGGTGAAGCAGCTCCTCTGAAGCACCCCTTTCTTTTGCTTGGATGCTACATTGGTTAGTAAATGCCAGGACAGCTCTTTCAGACGCTCTTCCCTTTCACAAGTGGTGAAGTCCTGGGGGATTCTCCTGGCTGCTGAGATTTGTTAGTTGAGTAACACAAAGAGCGTAATGTGGTTTTATAACAACAGGCTGTAGAAAGGGAGCAATCTGGCTAAGTAAAGTTCCAGCCCCAGTGGATGTGAACAAATAAAAGAGCCCTTCAGAGTCGAGGTCGTAATAAAATTTGTCGTCTCGGCTTTCAGTTCATCCACTTCCTCCCTCGTGTACCTAAGAGGCATTCATTTGTGAGCAAGGTTGGAGGGCTGTTGTAGCCAGGATGGCTCAGAAAGTATTCAAGAAGCAAGGGATTTTTGGTAATATCTTTTATTGGATCAGCTCAGTAGTTCGGAGGCGCACAGTGCCCTCCCTCAAGTCACTTTGTTCCCAGAAGCTTGACCTAGCATCTTTCCCACCTATTCAGTACGTCCAATAAAACAGATTACTGAAAAACCCAGCTCTGCTTCCATTCATTTGCGAGGCGCTTAGCAGTGTCTAGCCGTGTATTCGGCTGCGTGTGGCTTGGTCACGTTTCAGACAAGCCAGGCCTAAACCTGACCTAGCGTCCTCCTCTGATGCTGTGGATTGGGTTACCCTCCCTGCTGACCGCTCCATTGCACCAATGCGGAGCACGTGTCAAGCCGACTGCTCGGCGGTCCAAAAGGACCGCTAGAGGATCTTGTGGCAGCGTGCGCCCGGCTTCTGTCTCCATCCCTGCAAAAAGGAGGCCTCTTGCTTTCCATTTCCAAACACTTGTTCGTCACTATTTCCCTTGAAGTGCCGGGTGCTCCTCTCGGGGCTTTAAATGCACTTTATTCATTCAAGTGCCACCTGGCTCTCAGATCATGGAGAAAAGCGCCTCTGAGTTCACGCCGCTCTCCAGTGCCTGCTTCCCTGCTGAAGGGCAGGTTTGCTGAAAGAGCCTCTACCTTCCCTGGGGTCAGAGCAAGAGTAACCAAAGACCCCACTGGAGACAGGGGCAGTTTGACCAAGTTTGCACCTGGCCAGGTGATGTAAAGCCTGGTTTGCTGTTTGGTCCATTTCTGCTCCGCCGCGAGAAGCTTCTTGCCGGGTGGGAATGGGCTGGGAGTATCTTCTGAAAAGTCTCCCTTTGTGCAGAAGTGGCTGTGATCCCACAGTGCCTCCGGGCTGGAGGCATGTGCTGCCACGGGAGGGCAGGAGCCAGCAGAGCTCAAAGCATCCAGCGCGCCCTCTCCGAGTGCTAGAAAAATGGAGGTGAATTGCTAATAGGGTTTGCACAGATCTCTCTGCTTTTTTGCCCCATGTATGTGGGCTCCAGCTGTATCCGTTAGCAGAGCTGGCCCATTATTTCTAGCCCTTTGACGTCTGCTTAAAGACACTTGTCTTCCGTATGAATCTTTGGCATATTTTTTAGGCCCTAGTCTGCAGACTGCGTCATCCCTGGGCAGGCTGGAGTGCCCCGCTGGTGCTTTACAATGCAAAGCAAGAGCTGCGTGGAGAGGTCTGGAGTGCAGGTAAAGCACCAGCACCCTCCTGTGGCACTTCGCTCATACAGCCACTTCCCCACAGCCTTCAGTGCTGCAGACGGGGTTGTGCATTTACCTGGCAAAGCACCACAGATTGGTTCTAGCTCTGCACCCTTCTCGGGACCCTTCCCTCCAGGCCTCCCACAACACCCTGTCAGCTCTCCTGAGTCCTGCTTCAGCATCCCCCCTGCCAGAGAGGCGCGTGTCCCTACCCACGGTGGGAAACCAAGACCTAGAGGGGTCAGAGAGCTTGTTTTTGTTCACAAAGCAAGTCACTGGCAGAGTTAGGAAGGGAACTCCAAAGTCCCAAAGTTCAGGGCTGTGCTTTCAACCCCAGCAGCTGCTTCTGCCCAGCCTGCATGTGCATGAATCTGTAACTTGTGCATAACTGCTGCTTAGCTTCTGTACCTGTTCTCCTGGCCCATCTCCAGAATGGGAGGAGCGGTAACGCCGGCCTCACAGGGGTGTCATTGTAAGTAGGAAAGTCCTGCTGTCGAAACGTGCACCAAGGTGCCTGTGGAACGGGAGCAGGCACGGCGGGGTTTCTTTGCAAGCGCGTCTGGAAGGAGGAAGCCATGCCTAACGTCCCCACAGTTTACATCCATCCCTGTGCTGCCCTGAGGTCCTGTGTGTTTGACTAATTGTCCTTTCCCTTCTTTGCCGTTCACAGAGTCCCCCCCGGACAGATCTGGGCAGAGGCGCAGCATGCCCAGTGGGGTCACGGAGAAAAACCCCACCATGGAGCCCACCGCGACCACGCCGTTCCGGGTCACGGTGAGTATCTCCTTCCAACTTCATTCCCTCTTGGGGTTTGGTCTGCATCCTCAGAGCAGAGGTGGGGTTGAGGGTGATGTGTGGTGGCCTATTTTTAAGTAAACGTGCAGTTACTAGCTACTGTGAGCAGCAAGTGGATGTCAGTGACTTCCCGGTAAGCTCACGGTGCTTCTTTTACGGTGCCTTGTTTGTGCGAGTTCACCTGTGAATGCTTTGAAGCACAGCATATGCATCAGGGCGTGCTTCAGTCTGGTGCTGCGCAGTACAGCCTGTTCTCCTTGCTCCTCGCTCTGAACACATGGAGGAGACAAGACTTCCTCCCACTGAGCATGAAACAGATCTCTACTGATTTCCTCCGCTGTCGTCTTTTAGGGCATCGCTGTGCATCGGTGCATCCTTGTGTACAGCAGCCTATGACCGAGGTGCGCAGACACCTGACGTGTTTCAGAAAGGCCCCGCTCAGGAGTAGGGGGCTAATGCTGCATCCCTGTCGCACCAAGGGACACGGAAGCCCAAAGAAGCAAAGAGATTTGCCAAAGGTCATACTGTGAGCTAGTGGCAGAGCCAAGCCTGAGCCCTGTGGTGGAATAGCCTTACCTAGAGGGAGGAGAGAAGCACAGCTGACAGCAAGTCCTCTACAAAAGCCAAAGGCAGACTTGGCCCAGACGAAGCACCCATGCTGGGACGAGCCTCTGTGTGGCTATAGCGTTAGAGTTATGTGCCGGATGCTGTCGGTAGGAGGCCTCTGCCTTGCCTCATGAGGTCTAAAATGAAAGGGCCAGATTAGACTTGTGTCTAGGTGCTAGGTCCCCACCTGCTCAAGTCCTTGAAAAAAGCATTAGTGGGCGAGAAGGGCTGGTCCCCTTCCTCCTTACTGCCTCATGTGAGTTATTTCTGAGGCTAAGATGTAAGTGCGTTGGACACTTTAGTTTCTCAGTGAGTCGGGCATGGAGGAACAGGATTGCTGAAGCTGCCTGACTGGTGGGAATCGGATTTGGCCCAAACCATCTTCATTCCTTCTTACATTACAATTTGCAAGAGGTCCCTGGCACTGTCCCCCTCCGTGGCCCTCGCTGGCTTAGCTCCTCTCTCTAACATCCTGTAGATTTTTTTTTTTTTTTGGTAGTCTTCTGACATAGATTTATCACTTCCCACCTGTGGGACTGGCTTCCATAAAGAATAAGATAAAATCCCGGTCATTAGTTAGTTCGGGCTACTGCTTTGTTGACAAATGGAGGTACAACAGTGGGAGCAAAATAAACTGTTTTTAAAGTAGGCAATAATGATCCAGGCAGAGACGCCAATTTTTTTAAATGCATCCTCACCCTGGACCTGCTTCTGCTTAATGAATAAGGAATGTGTGTGTGAAGGAAGGCAGGATTCATAATCAGCTGAGGGCAACCTCCAGTAGTAATAATTTATGAAATAAATATTTTCAGGTGCTTTCTGAAGAGGGCATATGCTTAAAGTGTAAACAGCCGGAGATACGGACTTGATCTCAGCGCTGACTGAGGCACGTTGAGGGGCACATTTTCAACAGGGATGTGGCTGTTGCATGCTGCATAACACTGTGCACAGGTATTTCTCTGTACAAGAGAGGCCGGTACTCTGAGAGCTGAGTACATACTTTCTCTGTCTGCCACATGGGCTATACAGGCCTGGGCACTCCATGGGGCACTTAGCTAGAGACAGAAAAGAAAACTTAATGGCATAAATTCATAGTTTCATAGTTTCTAGGGTCAGAAGGGACC
>NW_017729011.1:23246730-23247107 GCF_001723915.1 Gavialis gangeticus
GAGTGCTCGTAAAGCCGTGCCAGGGGACCTGCAATGACCATTCAAAAAATGGAAGTATCCCTGATTCGCTTGCAAAAATATGCACTGATGCTTGCAGCCCTGGTAGATTGAAAAAGCCTGTTTTGCATATGTAAACCCTAATTTTATGAGTGTATGTGGGCCTGCACACTCCACAGCTATCATATATGCAAGCGTGTGTATATATCTGTACTGTATCATTTATATAGTAATTGGTACCTGGTGGCCATGGCAACGGTTAGAGCAATGACTGCGCAAAAGAAGACCTGAGTTATTTTTCTGAGTGCTTATCCATATCCATATCTATATCTACACACACACACACACACACACACACACACACACACACACACACACAC
>NW_017729011.1:23252107-23261623 GCF_001723915.1 Gavialis gangeticus
ACACACACACACACACACACACACACACACACACACACACACACACACACACACACTTCTGAATGGATATGCACCTCGTGACCATTAGGAGTAGAATAAATATATGTACGGTAGTCGGTATACATATGATAGTGTGTGTGTATGTGTACAATACAGCCAGAGGCACTGCAGTTTCTGTATAGGTAAGTAACTTTTCTTTCTCTTTTTGGCATTGCCACCGACTGGGTCTGTCAGTTTGGGGTATGTTGTTTCACTCCACTGCCTTAGTTCATAGTTTCACAGTTTCATAGTTGGTAGGGTCGGAAGGGACCTGAGCAGATCATCAAGTCCAATGTCACATAGAAGGGGAGGATCACCTCCTTGGACCTGCTCGAGATGCATCTGTGGATGCATGACAAGGTAGAGTTAGCCTTCCTGACTGCGTCCCCACACTGCCGGCCCATGTTCATCTTGGCATCAGTGATGACTCCAAGATCTCTTTCTGCCTCTGCACTGACGAGAAGAGAGTTCCCAGCCTGTAGGTATGGTGCTGGCTCTTCCTCCCCAGTGCAGCATCCTGCACTTGTCAGTATTGAATCCCATCCTGTTCTCGTCCGCCCACCCCGTAACCTGTCCAGATCCAGTTGTAGTTCCTCCCTCTCCGAACTGGGAATAATGGGGAGAATGTTTGAAAAGCATTTTTAGACCCTCAGGTCAGGTGGAAGGCCATGTGAAATGGGAATACATTGATGTGTGTACATTTCTATATATATGGCATGTATATAAGTGAGCATTCTCCAGTTATGTATCCCGATATAAGCTAAGTTACTAATTTAGACTTGACAGCCATAGCAACTGAACTCTACCTCATGCTGGGTCCAGAGTGTACAGAGGACCTATACCTCTCCCTTTTTTGGAAGAGGTCATAGGATCAAAGGAAGTGATTCTTCCCCCTGCAGGGGGGCTGCAAAGAGGATGGAGCTGGACTGGTCTCAGTGGGGGCAGATGACAGAACAAGGAGCAATGGCTCCAGCTGCAGCAAGGGAAGTTGAGGTTGGATATTAGGGAAAACATGTTCACTAGGAGGGTGGTGAGGCACTGGATTGGGTCACCCAGAGAGGTGGTGGGGTCTCCATCCTTGGAGGTTTTTAAGTCCCAGGTAGACAAAGCCGTGGCTGGGTTGATGTAGTTGGGGCTGGTCCTGCTTGGAGCAGGGGGTTGGACTAGACGTGACCTCCTGAGGTCCCTTCCAGCCCCCGTTGTCTGTGAGTCTATGAAATACAGTTCTTATATCTAAGCTGGTCAAACACGTCTACACTTCACAAACACAATGGGATGAGTACACATGGAGCTAAAGGAGTCTTAGACGCTTACACTGGTAGTCTGAAGAGTTAAGTTAGAGCAAAACTGATAAGCACTGGCCCCAGCTAAATTCCTGTTCAAGCCAGGGAATTTCCAAGCTTTCAGAGCTGATCTCCTGCTGGAAAGATCACCTACTTTTGGCTGTTCTAATATGGAGCTTGTAAAGGAAAGGCTCTGTCTCGCTGTACAAAATAGCTTTGCCAAAAATCACTACAACCATCGTGGGGCTTCCCGGGAACCTCTGAAGGGAATTCAGACAGATTTAAGTCCATGGCATTCACTGCTGCTGGTTATATTTCCTGTTTCTCTTCCCCTTGTTGTAACTTGTGCTACTGTAAGAAAACAGGACCCTTGTTGAAGCTCCTGCCTCTTTTCCCCAGTCGCAGCCTGAACTGCACCACTGCGACACCAGGTAGGGGCTGCACAGACAGTGTGGACTGTGTCATGCCTGCAAACACGAGCTCAGGAGAGGGGGAGCAAGCAGGACTCCAAAGCAGAGCTAGGACTTTCAGCTGCACATCCCAGCTGTCCTGCTTTTTATCCTCATCTCGCTGACGCTGCACCTCTTCTTTCCCTACCTTGCTCCTTGCTGTCCTCTGCATCCCCCTTCTAATGGCTTCCTTGATCTCTGTTTCCTGTTCTCCAGTTTGCACCTCCGCCATGCCTCCCTGTAAGCTAATTACCCGTGCTCTGCTTTCTTTCACATTTCTCTTTAAAAAACACGACCTGGACAGTTATCTACATTGCCCCCCCTCACTCACCACCTCTCTGTGCTGCACTGCTGCCAGGTATATCCTGTTTGTCTGGGCCTGGAAACATTGATCCTTTGTTTTTTGTGTGTTCTGTTAAGCACTGTGAGCTACCTAATTAATGGCAAACAGCAAAGTCGGTGAACAGGGCCTGGGCTATTTGTTAGGATTCCCAGCAGGTGGGGCGGAGGCGCAGCATTTCTGTAACAGGCTGTGCTCAAGGTGCTGGGATGGTGCAGGCTGTGCTCAGTTAGGTCCAAACCCAGAGGGATCAGCACATGTGAAAGTACTTTCCCTCTGACATCAGTCTGGTGATGTCCACTTTGCTTCCCTGCCAAGAGAACTGAATTTCTTTCCAAAACCCTGCAGTCCTCAGCTTACTAGGTGCAGGCTACACGGACAACTGGTCTGTCTCATAGTCAGCTTGCTTACCCATCTCAAACTCAGGGAGAATCATGCAGAAGAAGAAAACAAAAGGGAAAGCTAACCAGAAAACCCTGCTGCTTCTCAGTCTCTGCTATTTTCACAGCAGGAGGCTCAAACTCCCTGCACCGTGGTGAGTTTGTACGTCTGATCCTCAAGCACCGCACCTTCACTGCACAAGGGTCCCTTTAATGTTTATGCATTAAATGGGAATGGGGTCCCTTTAATGCTGACGCATGGTCAGTGAAAATAGACCTCTGTTTCTCTTTATCCTTGCTCCAAGAGGTGGTGTCATGAATTGTGTTTTCAGTCATGTCATTCCCAATCTTTAGCCAGTTCAGGCTATTCTGTCGACACGGCTTGTCTATGATGTAGTGGCCTGCTTTGGGCTCCGTCTTCCATATGGAAGTATCAGCACGTAGGCCCTACACAGAGTCGGGTCTAGCCTTCATCTTCTGTGCGGTACCGTACGCTATCGTCTAACTACTGCTTCTGCTCAGCCCTCAGAATGTTACTTCCATTAATATGAATGGCTTCATTACATGCGTAGTTTTTATGGCCACCCAGAATTCAGCAGATGTCAGCCAGAAGAAATATATTCTGCCTCACCTTCCTTCATTAACCAGAAGAGGAACATTAGCAGTCAGTCCACTCCTGCCACTGGGAATAGTAATTAGTGCTTTAGTTTAGTAGTAATGGGATTATTACTTTTGAGCCTGCTGCTTGTAGGTTTTGATGTCGTAAGCTTTTCATATTTTACAGCTGATTGTTCTTCCCTGACATCTCCATCCTTCTGCTGCCGAGTCTCCATGGGACCCAAGTGTTTGGGAGCCAATGGATTTGGCTTTTTTTTCCCCTCTCTGTTGCACTTTCAGTTGCTTGAAACTCAAGCCAAGGGGGGGTGGAAACACCCCCTCCCCATGCTGCAGTTTGTCAGTCAGTCCAAGGAATTGGTTGAGTTTCTGCTCAGGCTCCTGCAGCAGGTTGTGGAGAGCAGGAGATGGGGGTGTGCTGGTTTCTTACTGTTTCGATGGCCGAGCACCAGAAGTTCCCTGCTTTTGAGGAGCTTTGAAGAGAAGGCCTCAGCATCTCTGCATTTCGGTGTTTCCATCTGGCCAAGAGAAAAAGGGAGAGACTAGCTGACCTTTTCCATTTAGTGCTTATGCTTGCATGAGTCTGCATACTCAGCGTCTGCGACATCCAAAGGGTTAGCTGTGCCCAAAGTCAGGGCTGCTTTCCAGTCTTTAGGAGGCTGCGTTTCTTCCTGCTGTATAATGTCAGGAGGATCTTCAGCCCATCCTATGATGGGAAGATCTTTTTTTCCCTGCTGATAGCCCATCTTGCTTATAGTGTTTGCTGTCAGAGCTGAGTGCAACCTCAGACGCAGTTTTACGACCCGTGCTTTGCCTCATCTGAGGCTGTTGTACATTGGACCGTCCCTCAATACTAATGCAATTCTGACTGTCTTGGCAGATTTGTGCAGCATAGGCACACATCAGGACTGCGTGAGTTCCCAAAGTATGTGCAATCTGTTAAAAATAAAGCCTGGCTGCTCATATCTGCTTCCTTGGAGGCTGTTTGGTGTGTGGTTTGCTGTGCTTCTCCCTTCGTGGCCCAGAGGACTTCTCTATAGTATTTCAATGAAGACAGTGAAGAATTCAGTGTGCAGTGTCCTAGTGATTGAAAGTGGCCTCCTAAGAATAGCAATAAGAAAATAGATTTCAGTGCTCCAGGCAGTGTCTTCAGCCAGCATCTGGTTAAGAAACCAGTAGTGTATGTTGCCCTGACCAGTTATAGTGTATGTGAAATGGGGATACCTTCCTGCCCCTGAAGCAATTACCTAATGTTCAGAGAATGCATTCAGTTTTACTTTTTTAGTTCAATCCTGGCCCTAGTGAAGTCACTGGGGGTTGTCTTATAGGATCCGACATATCTACGGAAGCAAATCTGTCATGGAAGCACGTCTCAGTCAGCTAAGACTCTTGCGGAGTCCAAAGTTTTGGTGTATCTCTCTCTTCTGGTTGCATATCTGCTGGCAGCAGACCCCTCCAACGAGGAATCCCAACCTGCTGTTGACAACAGTGTCTATAAAAACGGTACTTTGTGCTGTTTCTTGACTTGCTATTTAAAAAAAAAAACAACGCAAGGGGACTGACAGGCTCAAGTGACTGGCTGTAAGTCTCTGGGCTCCGTAGCAAGAGATGGCCATTTTAAAGTCTTGCCAAGTAGCAATCCTGAGATGTTCTCATCTTATGTCAGGTTGGTATTGGGCAGGGATCCATGTCATAAAGCTCCAAGGCCACAGGTGATAATAACTGGACTGGTGTTGAAAGCCCTTGCAGGGACTCCCTTCTTCTCCCTCTTGGTTGAGACTGAACCCTGTGCTGTGTTTAATAAACCAAGCAGGGGGACTGGAGAGCAAGCAACCCCACTGCACACAAAACACTGTGGCTCCGAAGTTAACCCACAGACCTGGCGGTGAGTTAGGACGGGATAGCCCAGTGTCAGAAGGTCACTCCTTCGCTCCCAGCTCATTAGCAGGCTGCTGTCTATTGACTGCTTTCATTAAAGCCTGGTCCATCTTCCTGCCCAGGCAGCTACACCTGTGAGAAACTCTTGGAAAACTCCACCTACCTTTTTTCTTTCAAAGAAAGAGTTTGGACAAAGCCATCATGAGTCAGAAGCCCGGCAGCCTAGGAACTAAACATGTAGCCTGTAAGCTAGATGCTCAGTGAAACGTGCATATGGAGAAGAGGAGGAAGCAGCAATCAGGACTTGTGGTAGGGGTCATGTCTTTAATTAGACCAACTAGATTTTTGCAAAAAAATGTCTTTAATTGCAAGCTTAGAGAACAGGAGGGTGTCTTATCAGAGAGGCAGCGACAGCAGAAGTCAGTGGTATAATTGCAGCTTCCATCTGGCCATTGCCAGGAGTGGTGACCCATGTCTCATTGTTTCCCTGCGCTCCACGGCCTGCCTGCCTTTTTGGCTCTTTCTTGTACCTAGACTGCATGCTATTTAGAGCAGAATTTGTCTTTGTTGTATGTTTTTTACAGCACAGTGGAGACCTTCTCCCAGGTGCTCCCACAACAGGAATGATAAATGATAATATTATACGTTCTGTTGATCTTTGCATGGGAGGTGATGGAAAGGGACCTTTTTTGACTTGAAAGAGTCTTCTCAAAAGTCTTTCCGAGTCCTTGTAGGATCTGATTGCGTCCTAGGAAAAGGGAATTTTGTGTTTCTCAGTAAAAATTCAAAAAGGCTTCTGCAGTTCAAACTGTTCCAGTCTCATTCAGGTCCTTTGGCAACACAGTGCTGCTAGTTGAAAACAGGTAGACCTCTCCTTGTTTGAGTTCCTCTGTCCTGCTTGCATGCTTAATGCATCTCTTGGCACTGCCAGTATCCAGCTGGGCTGTGTTTCACAGGATGCTGTTAGTAAAGCTGAAAACTTAGCCTTCCTCCTCACTGGTTTATAATTCCCTAAAGAATGAAATATTAAGTGCTAATGGCAGGGTACCACTAAAAAGAGACACCTGGAGAGATGAAAGCAAAAAACCTCTACTACCCTTCCCTTCCGCTGAACCTAATCTTAAATGATGACGTCCCAATTAGAACTGCTACGGGTGAGATATTAAAGGGATTCTTAAAGTTTTTGTCATACAATTTGCCATTTAGTTTCCAATCATTTTTTCTAAATGCGTTCATGGAAATTATATTTTAATAGCTTGACTTTTCTTGGGAGAATTTTCTGTCCTGTGTTGTGAAGAGCTGAATGGAGCGAACTGGTGCTTCCCTCTGCGTGAGCACCCTATCTTTAATTGAAATGTAATTGTTTACTAAACCATTCCAACTAGAAGGGAAAATTACTATCATTTTGGTCTGTGGCTGCATACATTAGAGCGCCCCTTTTACTGGGGATTGAATTTAAGGAGAATAGGAACATTATCACAGATGATATATAAACAGAAAGCTATTATCATTAAACTGTCAACGGCAACTGAATTTGGATAACGAGTGTTAGCAGCGGCGAGAAATTATATGTAAATTACTTAGAGAATTTATCTGTGGCTTCAGTCACCGTTTTGTGGAATGGGAGCTGCTTGGATGCTTTGCCTTTCTGGGCACTTTTGGGACGGGAAGCAAAAGTGTGGTCGTCTTGAGCTTATGCGGTTGCTTGAGCGTCGCTGTTTTGCAAGAACGGTTGGTGATCACCTGGCTGGCCGTCTCCCCCGGATAATGCTTTGCACTTACAAAGCCTCTTTCATCACAGGATCACCATGCGTGCTATCAACGTGGCTAGGTACCATGACTCCCAGTTTACAAATGGAACGACTGGGACAGGAAGAATTCAGTATTATTATCATGATCTCGCAGCCACGCCAGGACTGGGTCTCCTGAAATCATTTTCTCACTTTCTGATTCCCCATGCCTGATTCTGATATTAGCCTCACTGGCTTCTAATTACGTCTTGCCTCTCTGGATTCCCCCTGCTGCTTCAGGAGGATCTTCGAAGAATCACGCTGTCACATAGCGGTGAATGAGTGGCAGGTCTGGCATCCTGGTCTCTTTTCCCCAGACGAAAGTGCCCAGGTTCATTGCCTGCATTTCCAAACTTTTTGTCACTTTTTATTGAACTTGGAAGTCTCCTTATTTCCTGTAACCTGCCTTGTTAGTGTGAAGTTGCAGGCATGTTGCCCTGTGATGGCTCGTCTCGTTCTGCGTGGGCCTTTGCGACGTACAGACTGAATTTTCTTAGGTAAGGCCCAGGAGCTAGGTTTTATGTTAAAGGGAAAAAATGACAGAAACCTGCCCTTAAACAGAAACGACGGTTTCTTCATTACCTAACGCTGGCTGGTCAATCAGAAAGTGGAATTGGCGATAAAGAGAAAATGAAAGACTCGGAGAGCGTCCCTGTGCTTTCTGAGTGAAGTGCAGAGATATGTCTCATACGGACAAAGAAATAGCTGCTTTCATTTTTAATTACCTGTATTACTGGTGCCAATTGCTTTTAATTCATCAGGTGATGTGAATCCTGCCCTGTGCCTTTAAAGTTTTAGCAGGTGAACTCTGAGCTGCTTCCAGCTGTGGGAGCTCTAGCAGCCTGCACGGTTAAGGCTATGTGGGCTTGGGAGATTTCAGCACAGAGCTGCTGCTGAACCCACTGTGGATTTATTATGTGCATCAAACAGGAGACAGGAGTGACAGGATAAAAGACATGGCGCTATGGCCTGTTTCACTGAAAGGGCATAGCATGGCAGAGTATGGATTTTTTTCCCTTTTTGAACTGAACATGTTCCAGGGAGGTCTCCCCGTCAGGGCTTGCGGTTGTCCAGCGGATGCTTTCACAGAACGAGGAGACGTGCGGGCTTATCGACAGCAGCTGCTGAATGCAGACAGTGGGGCTACGTCTCTTTTAATGCATCGATAATCCTGTTGGGGTGGGCGATTCGGCGCTCACGAATGGTTTGGGGTTGGGACCCCTGGAGACTTGAGTCTTTCTACACGGGCAGGGACTGTCCAGACAGCGCGGTGGAGGATTTTGCCTGCTGTCTGCACTGTGTGGATGGCACAGGGTTGAAAATGGCCTGGCGCAGTTAGCATCTGATGGCTCTTTGGTGGCACCTGTGACTCAAGTCACTTGACTGTGATGGATTGGACCCCGCGTGCTGTACTAACAGGTGCGCGGGTCCCTGTACTGTCTGCAGCTTGGCTATCCTCAGGAGAAAGGCCAAAGAGACCGTCACTGTGCACACCAAGCTGACCTCTCCCGCCTGCCCTGGGGGTCTGAGACGCTTGGTGGGCAGGGGATGGGCGGAGGACTTTGCTTTCAAGCACTGGAATTCCCTTAAGAAATCAAGGCAACTTTAGCGAATGTCCCCTGGGATTGGAGGGAAACATCATGTCTTTGTCAGACTGGGCCAGTCCCCCAGTGGGGTCAGTCAGCACAGCTCTGTTGCCGTCAGTGGAACTAGGCTGATCTATGTGCCTGGTTTTCCCTTTTTGCAGAGCAGACCCCCATCCTCTTGGTCAGTTAAACCCACTGTCTGCAAAGAAATGTTGGGGGCTTGGAGGGGTTTGTTGGCAAAGAGGCTGCGGTGCGCCCAGCAGCAGCCCTGTCTGCAGAAACGTGGCCCTTTGCCTCCGGCAAGGAGAGTGGAGAGGCTCCGGTCTTGCGGTTGTGAAATGTTTGCCATCTTCCTTCAGGCCCAACCACTTCCCCACCCTCGCGTAGCACAGCCATTGTTGCCATGCCAGAAACACCAACTGTTCCAGATAAATTACCTTTCCATGGAAGGAGCCCATGGGGAGAGCATTTAAAATTTGGGCTATAAGTAGGGCTAATAGGAAATGCTAATTCACATTTCACTGTTTTGATCAGGGTGTATTGAATCATAATTACAGTAATAGCACTTGGCACTTCTCTAGCACCTTTCATCTGAAGCTTTTAATGTGCTTCACAAACTTGAATGAAGTCTGCCTTACAGCCCCCTGCGAGGCTGCCACATATCAGCGTGTGCATTTTACAGGTGGGAAAACCGAGTCACAGATTAAGTGACTCACCCAAGGTCACTCACCCACTCAGTATATGGAAGGACTGAGATGACATCCCAGGGGTGCCCAGCCCCTTTGGTTACTGGTAGAAACAAAGTATCCATGTTGAAAATTAATTAAAATTGGCAAAGTCCATCTTAAAGAGTAAATCTTTGTTTTTCTGCTGTGTTCACAGTATAATATAGATGCCATGTGTATCAGGTCAGATATTATTTTTGGCTTCCAAGCTCAGGGAATTTTAAAATACTTTTGGAAACAAACTAATAAACCCCACCCTCTTCCTGGAATATTTTCACATTACAAAACAATTTGATTCGTATAAAGCTTTTTTTTAAAAAAAAGATTTCCAAACTGTCATTTTAATAGAAATGCCTGGGTGTAATTTTCTAAAAAAAAAAAAAAAAAAATATAAAGATGTTTTATGGAAGTTGTTTGTCCTGGAAGAACAA
>NW_017729011.1:23261648-23270595 GCF_001723915.1 Gavialis gangeticus
AAAAAAAAAAAAAAAAAATATAAAGATGTTTTATGGAAGTATTTTGTCCTGGAAGTACAAGGACTACCCCATTCTTTGCCTGGGAAGAGAAGGGGGAACTGAACAGCCTGGCTTCATCTCTCTGAGATGAGCGAAGTGCAGACGATACACACAGACCCTGAATTTTGATCCCAAAGCCTTTGAAGACCTTAGCTAGTTGCTTAAAATAACTAACTACCATGTGGTTGTGTCCATTTACCTTTCCATCTTGGCCATAGGTAAGCGGTTCTGTTTCAGCTAAAAGTGGTGGTGTAGTCAGCTCATCTGGTTGAGGGCATTGGCATAGTGCTTTCAGGAGACCACTTAAATGGTGCCGAGGGCTACCTTGTGCTATTGTGGATGTGTTCATGCAACCCTGAGAGTCTCAGAGTAAGAAAAAGCCCGCCATCTCGAATGTTTTCCATTGCTTGCACTCAGGCATGATTTTGGTGGTTAAAGGGACGGATCGAAATGCACCTTTGAGACAAGAGAAAGTGATTGCTTACAGTTCTGCTTGAGAGCCCCGTGTGACTTGTTCACCGGTTGATTTTGTCTGCAACTTCTCCCTACATCTTCAAGCTGTTCCTGCAATGTTACTCGTGTCTTCCTAGCAGCTCTGATTGTACTCCGTGAGCTGTGATCTCTTTTGTTGGAGGAGATGGCTCACCCTGAGTCTCTGCGGGAAAAGCCCAGGTGCTGCAGCAGGAATGAAGGGGTGAGCTCTGATCCACTCGCAAGTGACCTCAGGTCTGTGCTTCAGACTTCTCCAGGACTGCATGTCCCCAAACGGTGCTCAGGGCCATGTCCAGCCCTGGGTGCTCTGTGCTGGCTGAGCTTCCTTTGGAGCCAGAGCCCAGCAGAACTGCCACTTTTGTCCCAAGCCAGGCACATGGGGTGCATTTACACGTTCAATTAATGCACTTCAGGTAATGTGCATTAAATCTAGTACCTCCATTGTGAGCTACTAGGAAAATGCACGTTAACCTGGCTTAATGTACGTTAATTAAAGTGCATGCTTTTTAAGTGAAGCTTAGTGCACATTAACTTATTTTAATGTGCATCAAATAAAAAGCTTTTTATGTGGCACTTTAATGCATATTAAAATAGGTAAATGGGCATTAAAGCACATGTGTAGATGAGCATATTAGTTTGAAGTGGTTTTCTTCCACGTGCAGCACCTCTGTTAACCCCCTTGATGCTGAGGTTATGTCTCTGGGGATGGGGCCCTGTGTCCCCAGCTGGGCTCCTTTCCACTCGGGCCCTTTAATGTGTGTAGTCGAGTAACTTTTGGCTGCTGGTTGGAGCGTGTGTGCGCATTAATGTGACATTGATTTCTGCATACTATTTCAAACTTGAGTTGCCATGGGAACAGGATTCACTTTCCCCTCTCTGCTGCGTCTTTTCCCCAGCTCTGCGCTCTCTGAAAGTACGAGCTGTATCTCTCCTCCTCCCCCCTTTTTTCCAGAGAATGCCAATAATGGTTGCTGAGACATCAAGGATAATTTGACAAAATGATGGTGGGAGCCATAACGCCTTTTCCAAGGTGTTTGCATGGCCCAAGGCCCTGAAGCTCTGCCAGGAGCCATCCGGTTTTTATCTCACTCCATAATTTCGCTGGATAGTATGTTACCTGCAACATCCTTCAAAACACACAGGGAATTAGTTCAGAAGCAAATCATGTCTTTATTTCCTAAATATTCCTCTGTGGCGATGTCTGCCACCCTGCTGCATGGGAGTCGAGTGCTGTGTACGGCCCATCTTCCCCCGCAGCTCCGGCCCCGAGCTCAGGATTGCATCTCTGTGTTTTCCAGAAATGAGAGAGGCTTTTGGCTAGTTATTGCTAAGAAGCTAGGTCTTAAAGCCTTTTTTGCAAGCCTTGAGAGCTTGGCTCAAACTCTTGGCTGTGGCTGGCATGGTCCGGGTGGCAAAACTATGTCAAACTTCACTGTGCATCCTGAGGAAGAGGAGAATTCATGCCTGTGCTTCAGGATAGTCTGATTTGGCTGCAGGTTGGTAGGGATGCTGCAGCTGTGGAGGAGGTGCTAGGTATGAAGAGGAGGCGAGCGGAGCTTGGGTCAGGTCTGCCTGGGCGCGGGTGTTACAGAGCCTGGGGGAGACTTGGGCTCTTTTCTTGATGATAATCTCATGTGATAGGCTTCTGTTGACCTTCTGACACAGCTGGACATGGCACGTACAGCTGCTGCAGAGGGAGGTAGGGAGAGCATGAGCTTGAAATTTTGCAGCCCTGGCTTAAATTCCCTGGGCCTTGGTAGCTCTTCCCCAGCCCACAGGTATGTTGGCAGGATAAATCCATACTGAAGGAAGGACTGTGATGCATAAAAATGTCCCAGGCTGTTTGCACTTTCCTAACACGGTGCACTCCAGAATCAAAAAGTGCTTTGCAAATATTAATGAGACTTCCTGCTGTTCATGCGAGGTAGGAATGTGTCCCCGCTTTACACACTGGGGACATGGAGGCGATGGGGTCCTTTATAATAAGCTGAAGCCAAGTGACAGCAAAGCCATTTTTGCCAGCTTGTCTTCTGACTGCAGCCATACTTAAAACGCAGCTCTCTCTGGTAATTACCAAGTGATTGGAGAACAGTGAAGGAAAGAAATAAAATAAAATAAATGAGAGGTAAATCTGCCTTCTCCAATTGAGAATTTCCTGCTGGGGAACAAAATCCTGCTTTAAATGTATCAAATCCACTACAAATAATTAGGTGGAAAATACGATAATCGCTGCTAAACCCTAACAACAGGGTCTGTACCTACACCCGCCCTTGGCAAAATCTTACCATTCAGGACGTGGTACAAGGCTCAGAAAGAAAGTGAAGCTAGGAGGAAAGAAAAGGGTGGGGAAATAGCTAGTGTGGAGGTTCAGGAGGTTTCCCCTAGCATTTCAACTTAGCTCACTGATTAAATATTTGCGATCTAACGATCATGGAAGGATGAGACCATCCCATGAGCATTTGCACGTTTATTATGTGGGTGGGGATGTACATAAAAATCTCCCCGCCTCTTACTTCCCCTGCGTGTACCGGGTCCATACATATTTTTTATTCCTTGCCTCGGTTTCAACTAGGGGTGGAGCTTGAAATGTTGGAAGTTGTCTCATAGATTTGCAAAACCACCCTTTTGTTTCTGTCCTTCTAGCCCAGTGGGTCCCTCCCCAGGTAAGTAGCCTGTGCTGTGTATTATTAGGAGCAGCAGACCCCTAACAGCAGCGCTGGTATTTGTCTGGGTTTGTCATATGTGCTGGAGTGGTTTTTTCACTGGGAATATGTTCTGTCTCCTTCTCTGCTTCATTTCTCAAAGTTGCATCTAAGCAGGAAGTGAATCAACTGATATTTGGCTTGAGATATTCCGTGATTTTTAGCTGAGATTTGAAATAAGTTCGTCTGTGTCTAAAGAAAAGTGTTTTCACTGTGTCTGTCTGGGGCACGGCTAAATAGTTGTTAAGGACAGGACCGGGCTGGTGTTTTTGGCTGAATTGCACTAAAGTTCAGCTTAACCTGACACAAGTTAGCATTCTCGTTTGATAGCAAATGTAATTGTATCTGAATACTAAAGTTCCAGTTCAGTTTTCAGAAATGTAGTGAGTGTTTCTGGAGCAACTAGCATCTGTTTGAGTGAGTAACTTCTATCGCAAAATTGCATAATGAAGCCTTATAGTCAAAGGGTGGCAATAATTTTTTTTATGCTGAACATGTAGGCCACCAACTGCTTTCTAAAATTTACCATTTTAACAGCTGCTCTTGTAACAATCATGTTATTAAAAAAATATAGGATTTGTCAATCAACATGCAGCCACTGAATGTTGCGGCCTCTGCATAAACTTGAAATCAGCAACCAAGACAGTGCAAATGCAAGTCCTACTTCCACCATTCACCGTGTCCCTAAATTTTCAAGATGGAAGAGAGCAGGAAGGCACCTGATGACTAGATAAAGCATGCAATCTGCATGATGCTCCAGACCATAAATTGAGGCAGCAAAAGTGACTATAAAATATGCTCCTGAAACATTTTATTCTGTAACATAGAGCAAAAGTGGACTTTAAAGAGAACATTTGGGTAAACAGATTTATGGAAATGGTTGTTTCCAGGATAGGTTTATTGCCCAGTTTGGGGAGCTCTGCGCACAGATCCTGATGCTCAGATTTCTAAGAGGTACGGTTAGTGGGCAGTCATATCCCAAGGGACCAAGGACTTGTGAGCTCCAGTCCTGGCTCTTCTGCTGACCTGCCATGTAGCCATTGATGAGGCCAGTGCCATTTTACAGACATGTACACCTTCTCTTTTCAAAGACACTTGTCTTTGCTCCACAGTCCTGCAGTGCATTGTCTGCTCTCTTGCACATGGGCTCTTTTGTCGTTTCATGGACTGGCTGTGTCAGTGCACACGTGCATTGCTGGTAATGCATGGAGAATTAGTTAAGCTAGTTCGTTGTTTCCAGAAAGCAGCATGCTTTGTTTCAGTGATGAAGAGGAGGGATTTGGCATTGTGGCTGAGCGTTATGAAGGCGATGGTCCTGACTCTGAGGTTAGGGGTCTGGTATATGGAACCAGAAATATTGGGAACCAGAGTGATTGTAACCAGGCTGCAGTTGGTGCAGGATGCGGTGGCCTGCCATCTGACCAGGGTGGGCCGGTAAGAGTGCAAAACTCCAGTCCTCCAGTGTCTGCACTGGCTCCCAGTAGCTTTCCGGGTGCAATTCAAGATGCTAGGTTTGACCTATAGAGCCTTAAACAGCCTGGGACCAACACACCTAAGGGATTGCCTTCTCTCCTGTGCTCCACTGCAATCCCTAAGGTCAGCCAAGAGCAGTCTCGTGCAGGTCCCATCAGGACACCAAGTCCACTTGGTCATTCTCAGCAGCTGGTCCTCAGCTCTGAAAATCCCTCCCTTTTGAGGCCTACAAAAACCCAAGCCTGGAAGCAGCGCAAAACCTTTCTGTTTGGGCAGCCACTCAGCAAACACAGTGAAGCCGAGGCTTATGGTTAGTGGATCTCACCTTATTTTGTTTTATTGTGTGATTTGTTTGCATTTATTCTAGTTGTCCTTTGCAGGTTCTGTTTCCTTCGCTGTAAACTTCCCTGAATCTCTGTCGGGCAGGCATAAATAAATAAATATTATTTCCCCGCAGTAGCAGCATGATACAGAATGAAATGTTTCAGGAGCATGTTTTATAGTCACTTTTGCTGCCTTGATTTATGGTCCGGAGCACCATGCAGACTGCATGCTTTATCTAGTCATCAGGTGCCTTCCTGCTCTCACTTCCATCTTGAAAATTTAGGGACATAGTGAATGGTGGAAGTAGGACTCGCATTTTCACTGCCTTGGTGGCTGATTTCAAGTTTATGGAGAGGCCTCAGCATTCAGTGACTGCATTTTTATTGACAAATCCTATCCGTTTCCCAAGGTGCAGCTCTTAAAAGCCTCTTTGCTGCTTGAAGCATTGAACGGCGCGGGTCAGGCTGTCAGCTGCCACATGCTTTAGGCTGAGTTACTTGTCGCAGCAAGCAGGACACAGGGTTATATCGTGCCACCTTGTGCACAAGGTTGAAGTATGAGGAACAGGCAGGTGGTTTCCCTTGGATGCCCTCTCTAAATAAAGTCTGAGTGATAGAAACCATTAATCTTTGCAGAGTTCGGTTGCTTTTCATGCCTGAATGGGATCACCTAGAATCCAAATACGCGTTGCTACCGCGTCCTATAAATTCTTTATTTTATCTGCAGTGAAATCGCAACTACATTTTAAAAGCAGGATGGACGTAATGATTTACAGAGGATATCAAGTGCTTAAGTCATTATTATGCTACAGAAAGTATTGTAGAAGTTTAGATTTATAGGACTGTGAATAATTTTCTGTCAGCTGGGGATTATCCCTTTTAATCTAAAAGGCACTCATTCTCTCTCTATCTGAGGCTTCAAAAACGTTTGTCTGATTGGAATCTATTGCTCTCCATTTTAAAATAAATCTCCTGTGTATACAGTGCATAGGAGACTGTAAATGTGAAACTTATTAGATTTATTGAAAGTCAAATACTCGAAACTCTTAATGTCATAAACAGTTGAATCTACTGAACACCCCGGGGTGTGCCCTCAAAGTGCTGGGGCATGCTTCAGCTCTGCAGCTCCTGCAGCTGGGGACTTAGCTAAAGTTTTATAGTTGTAAGGTCTTCATGGTGCTAATCCATTGAGGATGTTTCTTTCAAAAGTGCATGAAAAACCCTTCTGCAGTTTCTTAGGAGTCAAGTAATTGGTTTTCCCCCCTATTGCTTTCTATCCTGGCCGTGGCTGAAAAGATCTTACACCGTTCCTAGTGATAGGAGGGAGGAAAGACCTTTAACAAAGCTAAGATTTTGAAGAAGCGAAGTCAATGCAGCTCCTCTACAGTGCCAGACCATCAAGGGACCTTTAAATCTGTGCTCACAATCATCCCAGGCACCTCTGCTTTTTCAAGGACAGGAACTGGCATTTATGAATGGAAGCTGGGTAATTGCCCAGCTCAGGCGGTGGCTCCTTGACAGGTGCAAGTGCAGGGGTTTATACCTGCCTGCAGCCCACAGACCCTGTCCTAGTGGTCTGGGTGATCTGAAGTGAAGTATCAGGGCTTCAGATCAAGAAGATGCTGCTGAAATGCTAGCTGACAGTGTTGGCTTCAAATTCTGCATAGCATCTCAGTGACTCTCCACCTTTCCCCATTGCTTGGTCTCCCAGTTGTACAATCCAGGAGGCTGAGGATATTGCCAATGGTTTGTGCTAAAAATAAATGAGGGTATGCACTCAGCTTGCAGTGACTGGGGAAAATCATTTGTGAGCTCAGTGTGGGTTCATTTCCAAGCCTCGTATCTGCCGATGTGCATGTTCACCTTTACCCTGCAGCGGTGTTGGGGGTGGGAAGAGAAAGAGCCCTCTTTAAACATAATACGGGTGGTTAACGTGCTTCCAAACCCCTCATCCCGGCTTCCCTCTGCGCTGAGACGAGCCTGCTCTGCCCACTCAGGCTTCCCACACCTCACCCTTTTTTGATTTTCCCTTCAAAGGCAAAGGGGTAAAGTGAGCAGTTCCTGGAGCCCAGAAGATTTGATGGTTTCCTCTGGGTCTTGTCCTTTGAGAAACCTCACTAAGGGTGGATGACTTGTTCATAATGACCCGTTGTAAGACGCATTGTGTGAAGATGGGTGTTGCTGGCCAGCACGGCCATCCCTGGATGCTGCAGGGCTTGCAAGGGCTGGGTGGCCACATCCCCTTCCACTGTGTCATCTGAGATGCTGTTCAGGGCAGATTCCTCCATGTGACATGAGGATGGCCCGCTCTACCCCATCACGCCTGCTACTTTCAAGACCTCTTTTGCTGCCAGCCAGTGCAGCTTCCCTCCTGACCTGCTGGGGTAATGGCTATTGATGTCCTGATTTTAGAGAGAACTTTTTTACAATATTTTCAAAGTTCCCAAGTGACTTCCTTCCCTCTCCACCACAGCAAGTGCCATGCAAATGCCTGGCTTGTCAGTCCGCCTTTTCAAGCAGCTGCTGCCTGGGCTTGTCTTCCGGGCTGTGGTTCAGATCCAGTACGCAGAGTCATAGAAAATGAGGGTTGGCAGGGAGCTCAGGAGGTCACATCTAGTCCAACCCCTGCTGGAAGCAGGACCCAGGTACCTTTGTTCATTTCAAACCTGGTGCTTAGGAAACCAGGAGCTGGGCATCGTTCAGGAAGAAGGGGCTTCTCCCGCCACGTCTCTGCCATTGCACTTCTCCCTGGGTCTCTAGCATCTCCCATTATAGCATCGCTGCACTCCCCTGGTCCCCCAGCATGCCTGAATCCTTTTGCCTAGTAGCTTCTGCCGTTTCAGTGCTGGCCTGGCTGCCAGTTTTACCGCGTGAGCTGATGTCCACTGGGGACTACAGCGAAACCATGACACTCGCCTTCAGACAGTGATTCATGCTGGGATGTGAATCTCTGTTGACCGCATGCAGGCTCCAGTTAGCAGGTACGGCTCCAGGCGGGGTAACAGACTTGCACCTACTCCTGTTAGATTCCTGGCCTGATCAGCAAGTGCAGCACCCTGTTTCCTTCTTTCTTTGCACTTACAGGCTAGAAAACAACACTGGGGTATGCATCAAACATGCCTGGCTGTGGCAGATCCAATGCCATTATTGTTCAGTAGCTCAACTGTTCTCTCTTATTTTTTCCTTTATCTTATCCTGTGGCATCCACTCCAGAGCATCCATGCTGCCGTTCATGGACCCCAGGTAGGCTGAAGTGACAGTGGGATGTGAGAGATGTTTACTGCCTTCTGTTTCGGCTGGATTCCTGCACTGCCCATTGCAGACTGCAATCGAAGTGTGTAGTAAACACCTCCCTGAAGCCAGCTTCCTTTTGGCTCAAGGCGGCTTCACGTGAAGAGCAGCCTGGCAGCCTGCAATGCACTAAACCATCAGGGAGGAAACGTTCTCTTACTGCTTATTTACTATTCCACTTGAACCTGCTCTATCTCCTGGTGTGCTGTTTGCATCACGAGCTGCTCAGTAATTGCGATCGTGGGTTTCAGTGCACCAGACCGTGCCGTATGGTAGGGAAGCAGCCCAGTTCTTGGGGAACGGTGGAGATCGCTGGTTTGTTTGCATTTGCTCTTTCCTCACAGACTGCGCTATGTGAGTCTAGGACTCGGGAAGGATCGCAGCTTCACAGGTCCAAGGCCTGTCTCTAGGCCTGCGTTAGTGATAGCAGAAGCGTTCAGTCCTGGGCAAGCTGTTCGAGAAAATTATTCTGGCACGCATCCAGGAGGGGCCAGCAGGGAACGGCATGCTCAGGGGCAACCAGCACGGGTTCATCAGCGGCAGGTCCTGTCAGACCAACCTGGTGGCCTTTTACGACCAGGTCACTAAATCATTGGATGCAGGGGTGGCAGTGGATATAGTTTTCCT
>NW_017729011.1:23271159-23278400 GCF_001723915.1 Gavialis gangeticus
GTGAGGTGGTGCAGGCTCCCACCCTGGGGGTTTTTAAGAGGAGGTTGGATGACCACCTTATTGGGGTCATTTGACCCCAGTGCTCTTCCTGCCATGGCAGGGGGTCGGACTAGATGATCTGCTCAGGTCCCTTCCGACCCTAGAAACTATGAAACTCTTCCCCCATCCGTGTACCCTGGAGGGGCCTGCTGCTGAAGAGGAGGGCTCTCTTTCACACCTTAAGTCTTTGCTCCTAGAATCACCATGAAGCTGCCAGATAGATTTCGTAGACGTTAGGGCTGGAAGGGACCTTGCGAGATCATCGGGTTCAGCCCCTGCCCAAAGGGCAGGAAGTCAGCTGGGGTCAGATCACCCCAGCGAGGAGAGCATCCAAACATTTCTTAAAGGTCTCCAGAGTAGGTGCTTGCACCACTTCTGGGGGGGAGTCTGTACCAGGCGGGAGACTCAGACGGAGGAGTTAATTAGCTCCCCATCAGCTGTTGACCCACAGACCTTAGAGCCTGAAGAGAGGAACCGGCAAGGGGCGATGATGAGGACCAAGGCATCTGCCTTGGCCATTGTCCTCACTTTGCCTGGACTTTTGTTACAAAGGTGCACTGGTGCTCTGGCCCTAGTTTGATACCAGTTCTTTGAGGAGAGAGCAGAAGAGTACAAAGCCCTGAGCCCCTTGGCCTCTTCCTTCATTCCCCAGTGCAAGCAGAGACTGTGGGATGGGCCTGACCTGGTGAGATGCCAGAATAGTCCCTACAATGTGCAACGTGCCTCAACATCAGGAGTTGCAAGAGGTTCTCCAAGATCTTGCCAGGAGCAGGCTGCTGTGCCCATCAGAGAGCCGGTGTGGTCGCGCTTGGAGATCTGGTCTCACCTAGCACAGAAGATGGTGAAGCAGAGAAGAATAGTTTGGCATCAGGACAGTTTCCCCCGTAGCTGGTTGTCTCCCTGTGACTCCCGCACACCGACAGGAAGGCTGCGGGGAAGTGCTTCTCGGCTGCAGTGGGCACCACCTTCTGCAACAGGCTCTTCTTTTCAGGTAAATAACCATGGTTTTGTTCAGCAAGGTCACTCGTACTCTACCTGCATCACAAGTCCTGTATCAGTCATCCCCGATTGCCCAGATCCCCTTCTCCAGCCTTCCTCCTCAATATTTTTCTGCCTTGTTTGGATATGAAATGTTGACCGTGAGATCACTGTGGAACGGAGAACAAATAGCGCCGGGCAGGGCTGGGTTTGTTTTACTAGAAAAACAAAAGAGGCCAAATGGAAGCACTGGGTCATTCTGGGATGGTGATTGCCCCTACCCCTCCCCGGCAGCGAGTCCTTGTCTCGTTCTGGACCCCTCGCTGCAATATCTGGTCGCCACGTCTGCGAACTGTCAGGCCTTCAGACCTAGCCAGGAGCTTAATGGGTTTGATGTTACTCCTGGCCTTTCTGCAGGAAAAACAATGGAGATGCAAGCATAGGTAATGTTTGCCTGGTCAGCAACAGAGGAGGAGACGGCGGAGGTTGTGTACCCGGAGTTGCAGGTGCCAAGGAGACGGAGCTGCTTGCTGTGAGACAGCGGGGAGAGATGTAGCAGGTGGGCATTGAGCAAAGGACTTTTTCAGGCTGAGGACCAGGAAGAAGTTCCTGGCAGGGGAGGAATTTTTTTGGCAGCAAAATCCCTGGAGCGTTCTGCCTAGGGCGCTGGGGAGCGGATGGACGAAGGCTTTAGAGAACAGGCTGCAGGCACCAGCCCTGCCAGGGCTCTGGGAATGGAAAGGACAAGATGTGACCCGCTCGCTTTCCTCTGTGATTTGGTGAGACTTGCCTACATTAGTCACCCACCTCCTAATTAACCCCCAGCGATATCACTAAATGTCGCTCCAGTTTTCATGCCCCTGGCCAGACCCAAGCCAACCCTTTAGCGATCTCTGTGACACGGGTGCTTTTTCGTCGTCTATTTTTTTTTTTTTCCAATGGACTGAGCTAAGTATTTCCAATGACAGTGCAAATTTGATTAATCTCCACCATAAAAGGGCATTGTTGCTAGGCAACACTTAACAACACGCACTGTTTCTTGCATGCCATGAGTGTTTTATGGCTTGGCTTGCAGGCATTGACTTTGTACTCCTGGACTGTTATATTCATGGCTGTCCCTGGGGGTCCGGGTACCCAGGCACAAGCTGGGCTGCAGTGCCTGGAGGAGGCAGGCCTTGCCTTCCCTTTGGGATCCATCATCAGACACACCGAATTTTCTTGCAAATATTTTCCAGGCTGTTGGCTGTTTTCTTAATTGTGTGTGTGTGTGTATGAGAGAGAAAAGCTTTCCTTTTCCTCATCAAGATTTTATGAGTCACTGCACATTGTCTTCACCATTCACCTGGCTTAGGAACCTCTCCTTCACCTCCACGAAACTTTCCTTTATGTGCCCCAGGGGCTTGGAGAGGCAACTGAGTTTGATATATGGAAGTGTCACCACCGCCAAACAGGAGGGCTTGCCCCCGTGGATGCTCACAGATTGTCAGGGATTACGTGTCACCCTCTTCTGATGAGTAGGTGCCTGCCTTTCTAGGCCCAGTAATGTTAAGGTGCCTGTTTCTTCTCTCCAGCTCTGACCCCTGATGCTCTGTTGACTTGTGTGAAGCCCCATGTGCCTCCGCACCAGCATCACCTGTCTTGATCAGAGCAAATTGGACATTGGCCTGCCCTCTGAATCGGAGAGTTTGTCACCTGAGAAATATGCAGGCATGATTTCTGAGCTCAGCTCGATGGGAATTTTCCCCTGGGTGATGGTGTTTTCATTTCCCGGGTAGGGCTGCAATCGATATTCCCCATCAGGTACCCCAGCAGTGTGCCTGGGCAGAATGACTCTTGAGCACGAAGAGCCTCTGCGTGAGACACGCACGCCTGCAAAGGTGATGCGACGGAGGGTGCTTTTTAAATTCATGGACTGAGTTCTTTATCACTTTCGACAGGAGCAGAATTGGAAGACAGTGATGGGAGAACAGCTTTTAACTTACAAGTTCAAATCAAAAGAGTCAACAGTAATAAATTATATATGATCTATTTGAAAGGAGATGCACACACACACGGCACCCTCCAGCCCCTGCTTCCTATACTCTAAACAGACATGAAGGCATTTGATCCCTGAAGGTCATTGATCTACAAGAAATCCCTTGACTTGCTTGTATCCCGGAGTCCATGTCATGACTTTCCTTTGTTCTCAGACTTGCGGGATAAACTTTTAACGCCTGCTCTTACCTTGGGTTTTATCTGGTCTTTGTGCTCGCTGTTCGAGTCGAATGCAGACATGTTTTACAAGGCTAATGGTAGAGTTATGCACAAGATATCTTTGTCATGGTAACAAGCAAATAGCAAATGCTGCCCAGAGAAGAGCTTCCATTTTATTTCAGATTCTAAAGATAACGAGGATAATTGGACACTCACTTTTTTTGTTCATTTAAATTAATAATATCTTGTGATTCTGTAGCATCTTCCATCCAGGGATCTCCAGCTGCGTCACAATGCAAATATTAATTACTTGCTGTTGCAACCTGGTACCCAGCAGTGCTAATTTTGGTTTTCCCTCATTCTCTAATGCCGGGATGAAATGCCAGAGGCTGGACTGTGCCACTTGGCATTTCACAAAGCCACACCTTTTTTGTAGAGCCTGCCACATGGCATTCCCCAGTATAAGCTTGTGTTTAAAAGTAAGCAGCTGCAAAGGAAGCCTTTAGTTCTTCTCACTAAAGAAAATGTGGGTGGGATGCTGGGCAGTTCGCTTGAAACTCCAGACACCTTTCTGTGAGACGCGTGAGCTGTGCCACCTCTTCCTGCTGGCTTGCTAACTCTGAACAGACCCATGTTTGACAATCCCACGATGGATTGAGGTACGCTGGAAAGGGGGAGGTCCTAAGCAATAGAAATCCTGCTGTAAACAGTCCCGCATGGAAACAGTTACTTGCATTTCAGAGTAACGTGGACTTGGATGTTGTTCTGGTGCCTTCGGCGAGTGTAAGTGGTTCTGGGAACGGAGCTTTGCTTATGGGCAGAGTATGGGGTTGGGAACAGACATTGCATAAACCAGCTTGACCCAAATCAGTTAAGTCTGGTACTGCATTCAGCCAGGTTTATCTCAAAACGGTTTCAGCCATTTTCAGACGGGTTTATGTGCACTGAATGTCTGTTCTGTTACAGGCTTAACCCAGTTTATGTGTAATGTCTGTCCCTAGCCTAGGAGAGCATTGCTAGTATTTAGCTGTATTGGAACATGCATTAATTTGGCTTCCTTTTCAAATATCATCTGAAAGTTTAGCTTCACAGCATATAGTAGGGAAGGACTCTTATTCCCTCATTATTTACTCATAAATTGGGAGCACTTGGGAACCTTCATCATGTACTGGACCACATTATGGTAGGGGCAGTGGAAACCCCAAACTAAACGGTGGTTCCTGCCTAAAGAGCATATGGGCTCAGTAAGAATGGGAGAGACTCAGCTACCAAAGTGATTGAGCATGATACGAGTTCAAGGTAGACACGTGCCTTCTAGGCTAACTAAATAAAATGTAGAGAGAGCACAAGCTTTTGTAAACTGGAGCTCACTTCATCAGATGCTGTGAAAGGAAAAGGTTATGCTCGCTGTATCTCTTCTGTAGTTAGACTGTAAGGTGCATCTCTACCCTGCCTTCTGCCTGACTCCAGACTGACATGGATAACCACCTCTCTGTGCTCATGATACAAACACCCAGAATAAAATGAGACCCACCCCGGTTAAGAGACTTGCCCAAGATCGTAGAAAAAGTAACTTGGACTTGGACATCTGCCCTGACCACAAAATCATCTCCAATCTAGAAACTGGGCATCCTATGAACTGTCTTCGACCTCTGCCATAGCAGCAAGTGCTTATTAAATTATGGCTGGCGTTTTGCTGTTTGTGTGCCCATTTCTTGGTTACTTTGAGTAACTCATTTATTATAAAAAGAGGTTCACTCAGTGACGTGGGAGTCGGAAGCAAATTCAAAACTTACAAAGCAAAAATCAGACTACGGTTTGTGCTGCCCTCAAATCTCCACTTTGCTATGTCCATCTGGACTTGTACCTTGTCCAGTGAGAAGCACACGTGGAAGGACAGAGCTTCGACTTCTCAAAGGTTCTGATAAATATCCTCTGTCTGCTCAGTATCCGTGTGGGGTGCATGGAAATGCAGGTATTAGGTGAACCTCAATTATGGCTTTATATAGTTTTATGTTCCTATGGCTCTGAGCAGGTTACAAATACCAAGGTGGATGGACCCAGTGGTTAAAAAGAGAAAGTTCTCTTCCCCCATCTCTAATAAAGAGATGATATTTGATTTCATGCTCATCTTCCTACATTTCTTTTCCTACCTATGGTGTCTTATCTGCTTATGAATGGGTTTTGTCCAACCGCGTAAGGAGAAGGAGCTGAGATTTCATCAGCATTAACTGTCCTGTTTTGAAGTTCGCCTGTCTCATTTTCTGAGGCAGCGGCTGCTTCAGTGGATAAAGATAACAGCCACTCCTCAAAGGACCGCGATGCTTTTTTTCTCCTCTGGCACGCTGTTCTAGTTTCAGGCAGCTCCCTGGATTAGGACTGTTCTGTTCTGGGCTTGGGCTGCATGTGCGGAGACAAAGCAGGTAAAGCAAGGCCCTGCACTTATACAAGCTAAATCTCTTGGTTGCATAGCAGGGAACCGAGGCATCTTTGTATTTCTGGGTTAATGCATCTCTGTGCCTGTGCTCCCTGTGCAGGCATCAGCCTGGATGGCAGCTCTCTAGGCAACTTTGCACTGCTATATGCATCTGGCCAGAGTTGGACGGATGCCTCTTTCTCAGGCAGCTTTTCACTGCTGTCCTAAGGGCCATAGTGATAGGACCAGGTCATCTCGTCTGTGCTGGACAAGAGTCTTTCTTGGTTGTACCTGGTCATGCTACTGCACGATATGCCCAATGCTACTTTTTCCCCACCCATCAAGCCTTGACAAGAGTCAGCTGGGCTCAGCAGGGGCAGCATCTCCGCTGACTGCAGAGGAAGTGCTAAGCCAGATATTTGCAATCAGGGTGTCACAAGCTCCTTTCAAGGGTGCCACGGGGTGCTGTGTGCAATGTTAGCACTGCTAGGGGTGCAAACATATTTCCCAAGATAAACTCAGAGATTTCCAACAGAAATTCACAGCTGTGGGGGCTTCCTGTGGTCTTTGCAACAGAAAAATTGCTTGATTACTTTTCGGTAGTCAAAGGAAGAGTGAAAGCTAGAAGCTAGCATTTTCCAAGGTGGGGTGGAGGGCAAGTCTGAAAAGACTGAGGCCTTATGTGCTAAGCATTCATAGCATGCTGCAAGGCATGGCCCTGAGTTTGGTCCATCCTAACAGAGCCATAGCCCCGCTGCCTACTAGAAGTGCCAAGCAAGGTGGCCCATGGAGCAAGTGGAGACTTGCTGCGGACACAAAGGGACATTGCTACTGAGATAAAGCAGCAGATTTCTGGAGGGTGAGGAAATTGTTTGCTGTAACTGTTCAGTAGCATCACAGCCTGCAGAGCCCACAATGAACGACAGCGAGGGCGGGGGCTTCAAGACATGAGTTGTAGCTTCTCTTGACTTTCCCTGTGGCGGTTTCTGGAGAGATCCTGTTTGTGCATTGTCTTGTGCATTGTGGCCTGCTAACTGTCTTTGTGCGTCTCAGCGTCATCTTTTTAAGGCAGTAGCAAAATGGGTCCTTGTGTTTGTTTCTTAGTAAATTCTCCCCATGGCGGGGAGGTAGGGTAGAAAGAGCCCCTGCTCCCCGGGGACTTGGTGCACGATGAGCAGCGCACAAAGGGCAGTCAGACGCATTACTCGAGCTATTAGCACCTCGCAGCCAGCTGCAGTAATGCTAGGGAAGAGGAGGGGGTAGTGCAGATGGATAGACATTGCCCTGGTATAGACAGTGGAGTCCAAGGTCACAAACAGAGAAGCAGAGGGTCCCGTTGTTAGCTCACCATGAAAGCACACCAAACATGCAAGGTAAGTAGTGCTGCCTGGGGCAAAGTCACTCCTCTGTCCACGTCTGAGTTATCCACTCTGTAAAAATCAGGGAAGATAATAGCTCCCCACTTTTGCAGAGTTTCCTATCTATGAATGATACACACTCTATAAGTGAAAAGTGCTGTTATGGTGTGATAATTTACCAGCATTAAAATCTCTGACATCTTATTCTCCCAATGAAGCTGGCAATGAAAACTGAAAATGGCACAGTGTGAACTCCT
>NW_017729011.1:23283400-23296077 GCF_001723915.1 Gavialis gangeticus
AAAGTGCTGTTATGATGTGATAATTTACCAGCATTAAAATCTCTGACATCTCATTCTCCCAATGAAGCTGGCAATGAAAACTGAAAATGGCACAGTGTGAACTCCTTCTGGTGGCAATAAATGTAAAAAACAATGGGAAACAGAAGGGGTGTAATGTCTTATTGCAATCTTAAATTCTAATTTCCAAGTCCTGCTCGACTCATCTCACAATTGTCAAGATGTGAAACGTTAAGATAGTGGGAGAAAGCCATGATCATTTGTTACAGAAAATACACGTTTTCCTCCCTCTCCATTCCCTGTCCAGAGTTAAAAGCTGTCACTGGATTTTAAAAATTGTCTGGATAATGTTATGACATATATTTCTAGCTAGTCTGGCAGAGATAAAAACAAGCCAGTCTCTTGCATCCAGGAAAAAGCTGATTGCCATCGGAGTTGGGGAAGAATACACAATTGGCCAGTTGCATTTTTTCCTTTGGCTTAAACATCAGGTATTGCCCGTTGCCAGTCACAGGCTACTGGATTTAATAGAGACTTGGTCCGATTCGGTGTCGTAATCAAGAGAGCATTGCTGCATCTTTCCTCCAAGGGAAGAGCAAAAGGAATAACGATGCCAGGAAGATTATATGACGTGGCAAAATGATTCCTCCTCTTCCCCACAGTAGTGCGAGGAAGGCAGCGAGCGGACAAGGTGAAACCGCCGCACAGACCAAATTCTCTTGACTCCATACATGGGTGAATCTCACCCGTTAGGTGTAATGCCCTTGCCTGCATGCTGGAAGGACAAGACAATGAAGAGTAATATTAGCAAGTCAGGGGAGAGTGGTAGGGGCTCAAGAAAGCCTGTAGGCAATGGAAGGAACATAAAATCAGGTGAGACTTCATGAAAAAGCAGATCCCAGGTTTACTGCTCCCATTCCTTTCTGGGGGGGCTTCCTGCTGCTTCCCAGTTCCATCAAGGAAATGCTGCCGTGGCTTTTCTCACAATCCAAAGGGTTTTGTGGAAAGGCCTCGGTGGTCTTGAGCAGCAATTTGTGTAAGGTGAAAGGGCTCCAGCATCATTTCCTTTCAGTCAGGCCGCTGCATCTGAAAACATCATTTGGCTCATGAGTACGATGTTGCTCTTCCTTGGTTGTGGGGCAAGTCAGAGACACTTTTGGCTCTCTGTGTCTCTGGGTTTCTTGACACTTGCGAAGTAGGGAGTCCCTTTGGGGCTAGGAGCTTGCACGTGATGCGACCGCGGCGAGATCTGATCTGCCCCGTGGACGGGGTGTGGGTGTCTCTCTGAAACTGGACAAAATGACGGGTTGTGTGTGGCTAAGTGGCGTGTCGTCCTTCTTGCCAGCAACTTCCCCAGGGGCGGGGAGGCCTAGGGTTGCATGTAGGAGCCCCCCGAGGAGACGGCAGCGCAGATCCAAGGATGGACTAGAACAGCTTGTAGGCTCAGGGCTGGGACGGATTAGGGGCCTGGCGCAGTTACCTGCGTGAAAGGGTGATGGGGTTTTTGCTCCTTTTTCCTCGTGCACGTGAGAGTGCCTGTGTGGGCCAAGCAGGCTGCCCCCCCTCGGTGCACGAGGGAAGCCCCCGGGGGGTCTGGGCTCAGACTGAGACAGGCTCGGTCTCCGCTAGAGCAAGAGCTTGCCAAGCTGTTGGTCTCCCGAGGGACTCAGCCTCCCCTCTGACTGCCTGGGCTCCTATCCTTGCATTTTTGGTCCTTTCTAAAATGCTGCATTGCTTTCCCAGGCCACCCTGCCTGGACCCCGTAGCCCATCCTCACGTAAGTGCTGGGCACCATGGCTGTGTTGTTTTTTTTTTTTTTTATGGCCTTACTTAGCTGAGAGATTAAACGTGATGTTCAGATTATGTAGGACATTAACTCTGAACAGTAAGCAAAAAAATCCATTAGCAGCCCTGCTATGAAGATGTGGAAGGCTAGCTTTGCTCTAAAGCACTGCGGGAACCACAGCTTCAGGTGGAGGTGGGACGGGGAGGCTGCCCAGCGTCCATCCGTCTGTCCAGCATCGGGCTGCTCTCTCCTCCCGGGTGACCTGCTCGGGAACTGCACGTTTCCAGGCTGCAGGAACGGGGGGAGGATTTTTTGCACAGACCCCTTTTCACGTAGCTCCGTGGAAGTCCCCGACCTGGCTGGGGGCTTTGCAAGCAGGTGAGTCCGTGCTCATCCGTCTCTTCGTCCCGGTCCCCGGCGTGAGTCCGCGCTTGAGCCTGGCAGGCAGTCCGGGCAGCGGTGCCAGGTAGAGCCGGACAGGACCCCGAGTCCTAGCTTTGCATCTCGCCAGGAGTTGCAGCGCGCTCGTCTTGTCTCTCAGACAGTATTTTTATGTGAGCTGATGGTTGCCAAGGTAACGGAGGCTTAGGGGAGTCTCGCGTCGACGTAGCTCCCTGGCCTCCGCGAGCGGTGGGAGCAGATGTTGGATGGAGTCCGCGGAGCCGGGGCTGACAACAATGAGCGACGCTTGCAGCCGCTGCAGATGAAGGGAGCTGGAGAGAACAATTTGCTGAGCCGCGCTTGGGTGTGAAGCAGCAGGTTCAGGGCTCGTGCTCTCTCCCCCCCTTTTTTTTTATTTGTTTTTTTTTTTTTTTTTTTTTTTTATTTTTTTTTTTTTTTTTTTTTTTTTTTTTTTTGTTATAATTTAGTATTCTTGTCTCACCCCACAGGGGTTCCTCAGCCGCCGGCTTAAAGGCTCCATCAAAAGGACAAAGAGCCAGCCCAAGCTTGATAGGAACAGCAGCTTCCGGCACATTTTACCTGGCTTCAGGAGTGTGGACAATGAAAGGTAAGAGGACGCTTCTGTGCGCGGACGTGCGCGTTGCATGCGAATGGGAGAGAATAAGGGCATTGCTTTTCCTGGGCTAGCTAATGTGCTGCACACATTGCGTTCGGAGCAAGGGCCAAATATGCAGTCGAGGTTGGTTTGCTTCATCTCAGGAAGGAGGAATTTTAATTTGCTGAAGTGCGCGCTGTGCAAATCCCTCCCCCCTTTTCAAGCCAAATAGCATGTGGTCAGGAGCCCATCGACTCGATGTTTTTTGTTGTTTGGTGGGGTTTTTTTAATAAATCCTAAACCCAGGCACCGGCATGTAAATAGGACGTAGATGCAGCTGCTGAAGCCTAGTGATGTGGATGAGGAAGAGAGGGAGGTGCTTGCAGACTGTGCTACATTAAGCATTACTGGGTCACACACTCGGTGAACAATAATATTTAACAGTATCAACTGTATTCTCCATAAATCCTCTTCCCTTTCCCGGCCCTGGACCCCCTTCGATTCACTGGGCTAAATTCTCAGTATGTGGCTGGGCTGGTTTTTTTCCGGCTGAGATATGACAGGATCTTTCAGTTGGGAGAGGACGTGTTGCAGGGACCATGCGGATAGATCGGAGAGTGAGCGTTTGGCCCGGGCTGGCTAGCGGGGAGGCAGATGGCCAGCAGAACGAGAAGGGCGAGCTCCGTTTCTGATCTGCACTTCATCCGGAGCTCGGCGAGGTTAGAAAGCAAGATGGCCCTTTATCTGCTATGTAAGTGTATATGCGGGAGCGTTTCTCTCCCTCGTTCCCCCGCACACAGTGACGCATATTGTCTAGCTCAACTTATTTGTAAGCTGGCACTCGCAGACTGAGGTCAGAGCCGGGCCAGTCTGACTCCGTTAGCAGCCGCAGAGACGAACCAAATGTTTGCTTGCGAAAGAGGGACCTTTCGGCTTCAGTGCGAATCTCTACGGGGAGTGAAACAATAGTAATAAAGTGCCAAGAAAGCGCCAGGCGTGAAAAACAGCAAAGACCAGGCGCAGAGCAGGATGTAGACGAGCGGCTGGAAATGTGCTGTCGCGGCTTCACCGTGGCCCAGGCGTCGCTTTGGAAGCCGCCGTGGAGGCGTTTCGGGTTTAAAAGCTAGTGGCAACTTTCCCGTTGGGTTTCGTGTGTGTTTGGGGGGCGGGGGGTGGAGGGTGCCATCATGTTTTGAAGCCCCCGGATGCCAGCCGTCCGCCTGGACCTGTCTGTGGCGGGGCTGGTATTTCCCCTCTGCATTGTGAAAGTGAAAGGCTTGTGCTGGGCAGCGCAGAGCAGTATTTCAGAGGCGGCGCGGCTTCGCTGCCTCGGCTGGGATTTTGCACAGGCTCTAAGTAGGGCAGCGTGTTGTGCGTGGAGCCAGGCAGGGATCGCTGAGGCATCAGGGGATGTGCCTGGAGAGCGGCTGCTGCTCTGAGCAGGAGAGCTGGCAGACGTGATGCTGCTTTCTCTATACCTCGAAAATCGAGCTGGCAGGCTTGTTTCTATATGGGAATCGGCTGTTTCTGGCAGCTTGGCAGAACAGGCTAGAGCCTCCAAGATGTCACCTCAATTTAAGCCTCACAACTTGCATGCCCTTTCCCTTTTGTGGATAAGTCTCTCTTGCAGGGCAAAAGTGCCAGGGCTCCCCGGACATTAGTCTGCTCTCGGTTTGACCCAGACCCACCACAGCCCTGGTAGTCGCAGGGTCGCCGAGTGGCTGTTGGAGGCTTTGGGAGCAGATCAGAATGGGCAGGGGAGATTAAAGGTGATATTCGCTAGCCGTGAGCACCACCCCGGGGATTTGTGTGCGTGCGAGCTGAGGAACCGAAAACTAAAGCCTTCTCTTAGTGCAGGTGGCACTTCTTAGCCTTTGTGCTCTCCCACGTGTCTGCCCTGGTCCGTCAGGGTCCATTAGATGATAGCTTTATTTTGATCGCTTTGAGAGCAGGGTCAGATGAACAATTTAAGCAAATAACATTTCACGTAGGGCACTGGCTCTTGCAGAGGTGAAAGAAAGCACATGGCGATATCTGCCAAGCCCTTCAGCCACACCCCAAGGGTTTCGTTGTGACGGTTCACCCTCCTGAACACCCCCGTGTCTCCAAAAAATGCAGTAGGTGGGGTTTGGGATGTACGCATTTCAGACCACGCTTCCTCCTTGGGTTTTGTGAAATGCAAGACATCCTTCAGAGGAGCATCTTGTGATTGTTGACTGCACCTTGCATCCAGGCGGCTGCTCCCCGATTTCTGTTGTGTATTTGCAGTAACTGTGCACCGTTTGTGGGTGTCAGGACTTCCCAGACTTCATACAGTGAAGAGGTGCCCTGACAAAAAGGAGCAGTGAGATGCATACGCTTGCAATCTGTGCGGCTGCAATGTTTGGGATAGTAGATTGTGAAAGATTTTCTTACTTTGCTTTTCTGTGTCGGGACCTGTGCTGGGAGTTATGCCTCTTTGCTCCTTTTCTCCTTTAATTCTCGCATATCCTGCCTATCCAGCTGCACGCAGCGTGTGTGGATGAATAGATAAAGTGTGCGCCTACGCATATACCGATAGCCAGCTAGGAAACGATTCGTGCACGATACGCATATACCGTGAATGCAGGGAGATCTAAACAGATCTACCATATGTCTTTTTTTACTGAGGAGGATCTGGAATAGTGCACGGGGGCAAACTTGTATAAATGATGCAAGTGTAAAAGCAGCAAGGGGTGAATTACTGGAATAGGGGGAGAGTGTGAGATTTATTACAGAATTAAAAAGCCAAACCAGACCCCATTTCTGAACACAGGACATGTTGGCGGGGGGTTCACTGGTGCTGGGGCAGAGTTGTCTCGTTAATTTGACATCAGCAGCCTGGCTTTTTCAGACTTCCTCTTGGTCAAAGAGAGCTGCGTGGGCACCGCTTTGAGACGGCTGACAGTTTGGAAACGTGTGCTCCTTCGTTGCCCGGGGCTTACGTGGCATATACCAAGGTTGCCATTTCTGCTTCTGCTTCCACTTCCATTTCCATTTCCTGTCCACATTGCTATTGCCAGGCATTTATTTGTGAATTTAGACCCTGCTGTGACTGTGTTTGAAGCAATGGAAGAAGCGCAAGGAAGTATATCTGAGTAAAATCCCGGCCAGCGGTAGAATATCTGGCAAATCCAAAGGCCGGGGTAAGAAAAGCGTACCTGAGCTAGGCAGACAAGGCATTGATTTGTAGCAAAGGCTTCCTGCGTTCCTCGCCCTGCTGGATTTTGCATTGGCGGGGAAGCGGCGAGAAGCAGCTCCCGCCTCCTGTTGTGTAGGTCTGGAAAAGGTGTGCTGAGGGGATGTCCGGTCAGGTAAGAGCTTTGCCTAACGGGCCAGATTTTGCCATTTTTATTCACCCTCCATAGCTTGTTCTGCGAGAGACCCTGTTGATCTCAGTGGGACGACTGATAGCGTATGGTAGCGCTACCGATCGTGAGCCAGCGTGGCAGGATCTGACCTGATCTGAACATTAGGCTGGCACAATCGGTTTGTAAAAATGCGAGGGCTAAATGAAGTCTGTGGAAAGAGCTCTCCTGTCAATTTGTTGGCTAGTCAAATTGCTCATTAGAGCTAAAGGAGGGTTCATTCAGTTAAAGCAGCTGTTTGTTAACAAGGTTTCCTGCCTCTTGATTTATTACCGTGGCTGACAAAGTTTTATCGTGGAGTGCCGAGTGTTCATCTTCATAGTGGCCTCTCCAGATCCAGCCACAAATCAAGCATTTGGCACATGGCTGTCCTTAATTGGACCCACGTTTCTACAGCAAAGTATGTGACGAAGGACACCGTCGAGGACAGATTTGGGAGGGCGGAGCTGGAAGACCCAGGGGGTTAGTTTGCTGTGGTCGTTAATGACTGGTCCTAAAATATTTCTGATGACTTTTCCAACGTTGACCTTTTAAAAGCATGTTCTGCAAGGGACTGGGAGAAGAGTTTGTGTAGGATTTTTAAAACTGAAGTTTATAAGCAAAGGGATTGATCCTGCTTCCTCTGAAATCCATGTCAAAAGTCCCCTTGAGTTTTATCGTGAAACGGGCCTTCGTTGTAGAGGGGAAAGCGATCTGTGTTTTCCTTTGTTTGGTGTAATGACTATTGCCAGCATCCTGAAGACAGAGCTTTACCTCGCAGGACTGGCTTGACAGTCTCCGACTTCAGGAGCAAATGATAGTCCACAGCTGCTGGGTGGTCGTTTAGTGGAGGGTGGGCCATGGTGGTGGGAAGCTGGATTTACTGGTATGGTCATCAAGAAATTGAGGACAAACAGTGCCTTCCGCTAACTGGCAAGGCAGCCGAGCTTGCTCACATCAGGGCAGGCATGCTTGGTCTGTCTTTGAGCTGAATTGCAATAAAAATGGAAATAATTAACCATCTGTTGGTGTGCGACTTGCCTACAGCTTTCATCCTGAGCAGAACGAACTGTCGTGTCTCCTGATGAGGGTCTATGCAAGTCCCCCATTTGGCCACTGAAGGGTTTTTGGAAACGTGGTTGTTGTCACAAAGATCACAGAGCAGGGTCTCGTCACCATAAAGAAGGATATTTTAAAAGATCACCCTGTCCTAGTGCTGGCAAAGACGCCGCATCGTCAGCAAAGCTGAGGGAGGTTTTCTGTGGTTAGTACAGACACAGCGTAGGCAGAAGTACCGTGAGTTTTGCACCGCCCTAAGCTGAAGAAGCCATCCCGAGGGGGACGAGGTCTTCATGACTTGTCCCAGCTTCGCACGTGAGCTAGCAAGGCAGCTGGGGTAGCTCATTTCTGTGCAGCCGCCTAGTTCTTGGGACCTACGATAAGACCTGCCCGGCGCCTGCCGTTTAAACAACCAGAGGGCTGTCCGGTAATGATACCGTTCCGGCTTTCCCAGGTTAGGGTGAATTCAAAGTGGCTCCCCAGAGGTGAAACGGGCCGAATTTCTTTTAATGGTGGCCTAAATTATAAGCCCACGCTAGACTTTTATTTCAGCAAGGGGAGTCGCATTTTAAAAAGGAAGAACAAACTTCAGAGGTAGTAAATCCCCATAAAAGACTAACTCGTAGATGTGGTTTTATTCCAAATGGGGTCCCGGGAGGGTTCATGGGCTTTGGGGGGCATGCCTGTAAGGGTTTCATCACTGGAGCTGGGACTTTTGGCTGGGGATAGTTTTTCTTTTTACATACACGGATCATGGTGATTTAAGCGGTAGCTGCAGCTGAAACTCCACATAGGACCAAGTCCCTTGACTTCTCAGCCCATATTTCCTATCTGCAGCTTAGATTTATATTTACCTCACTGGAAGCTAGAAACAGGCGGGCGCTAGGGCAGTTTAGTCTTCGTTGCATGAATACTCTCAGATTTTACTGGCCTGGTGATACACAGTTTCTTTCTTTTTTAATTTTTTAGCTTCATTTTTTCTGGCTCTTGTTATTCTGGGATAAACTCTAAACTGTGTAATTACTATATTGATCTTTCCTGAAGATACTATTCTGTGTGTGCCTGGAACTCATTTAAAACTGAGATGCTCTAAATTACTAAGGTCTGTGATTATTTTGCAAGTTTCTCTGCATAATTCCAGGAGATAACACTCCATTTATGCTTTCTCTTGGCAACATGAAAGTCGGAGCATATGGCCGATTGTTAAATGAGCCTCAGTCTTGGAAGGGATACGGTGATGAATTAATAGCACCAAAGACTTGCACTAGTGTTATTCTCCCCCCTAATTTATTTTCTGTATTAAAGCTTTTTATTTGCTACCCCCAGAGAGGGAAGTCTGTACAACCCGTGAACTATGACAAGTCTAATTCCTAGTCCTATGCTAGAGAGGTCAGTTTTGTGGGTTTTCAAACACTCGAAAGGCTCCTTTTGATTCTGCAACGTATGATGTATATCCTTTTAAAAATCTGCACCGGGTTAGTAAGCTAAGCTTATAATAGAGATCGTTTTAGATCAAGTTCTTGTGTGTTTATTCTTCCAGAATATTATAAGTCAAGGTGAAATTAGTTGGGCTTGATGGGAATGTGGTGGCCTCTGCCCTGGCACTGCAAAGTCTCAGAAATTCATTTTATTTCCTGTGCAAAGGAGGATGATTCACAAGGCAAAACTAGGCCACCGGCAGACCCCAGAATGCATGAATGGCTTTCAGATCCATGCTAGGAAGTGCGATTAGTGCACTCTCTCTCTTTGCTACCACCTTCAATAGCATTAGCCGGTGAGGTTTTTCAGGCAGGTACAGTTATAAAAGCAGGGAGCCCAGTAAAGAGTGGACTAAGCCCTGCAAACGGGCCCATGGTTTTCATGATGACAAGCCTACTTCCAGCAGGCGTTGTTGAGGCTGTCAAACGTGGTGGGGCCCTACGTGGAAAGCATTTAGCCCTATCGACAGCAAGGGTTTGAAATGCAAAATATAATTTTTTAGGACAGTAAGGAACAAGGAGGGTTTGGCAGATAATAGGGCCTGTTTATCATGCACTAGATAGTGTCAGCTCCCACCCTCCAATCAGCGAACAATAATGTGGCGGAGATTCAAGGACAATCACAAGATTGCTGGCCTCCTATCCTACCTGCATTTATTTCAAGGGAAACTTGTCTTGGAATATGCAAATCAGCCTTTTAATGTGATTCCTTTGCAAAATATTTCTCGAACCAGAAAGTTAATTACTGGTCTCTAATTAATGGTTATGTTGGAAGGCTAGAGCAAAATGAACAAGGGAAGAGCTTTACAGAAGTACAGGAGGGGACGCTGTCTCTTCTCCGCCGAACACGTCACGTTGCTCGTGTTTGGTTCTCGTGCTATTAAGTAAACACAGAACGTGGGTCCTCAAGTACTGAAAAAGCAGCGTTGTTCTTAATAGGAAGGAGTTGTTTGCAGCTTGATTTCGAGGAGCCCTGAATCAGAAACAAAGGCAGTCCTTTGTAAGGAAGAAATACAAATCGTCAGCTGTGTAAGATGCACTAAACTTCTCCTGCACCAGCAGCCTAGGTTTCTCCCATGTCGACATTGGCATTTATTCCCCTTTGGAATCGATTTGATGCTGTGGTTAATGATGGATGACGGGGGCACCCCTTGCTTAAGTTAAGTTTCCTGGTTGGAGATTCATTGAGGGAGTGCTGCATGTGGAATTAGCAGCTTCATTCTTCACGAGCAACGACGTTGGGAGCGTTTGTTGTCAGGGTGCCGGGGAGCGGAGATCAGCCTGGTATCAGCATTGTGCGCCTTTAATTTTTTTTGACTAAAGGAACCAAGTGCCGGCGGGAATGAGCTTGGAAGGGCACAGATTGGTGCTCTTGTCACTCCTCGTAGGGACACGGTTTTTGCATGACTCCCCTCGGGCAGTACAGCACCACCCTCTGCTAATGCCAGCTAATAACCTCGAGAGAAGCCGAGACCGGCTAGGAGCAACAAGGTGCTCTACCAGATCTCCCAAGGCAATGGTGGGTTGTGCGTCTTCCCCTTGTTAAGGTGGCACTGCCTAGGTGTGTAGGTGTGCGCGGGCGCACGGGCGTACGCCAGTGATGGGTGTCCGAGGGAAGCCCGTTTGACAGTCACACGCAAGTAGGTGGGCGCTTCCTTTCCATTCCTCACTCGGGTTGACTTCCTGCTCCGACGGGGAGTTTACATCCGGTGCATTTGAGTAAAAGGCTGGGTTTCTCTGTAGCCCATTTTTCAAGCTGAGCTAGATCATCCCAGGGAAGGAAGAAAAACAAATAAGTGGAGGGGATAGGGGGAATTATTCTCCCAACCTCCCCTTCTGCCATTTGTCTCCTTTCCAATTTCCTAGCAGCCCAAACAAAGCGGTGCTCCGTGACCCCATGGGGTGCTCTGCTGACACTTTGACTTGACTGGGAGGCATCTAGCAAAATGATGAAAACCCTTCCCACTTCGCCATATGCAGTGCGACTGTGATAATTGGCTTCACGCATCTTACAATTAGCTTGAAAAAATATGGTTTGCATCCCTGACCTTCTCTCCGTAAGCAAGGCCATTGTTTCAGTGTCCTGCTTAATTACAAAATATAGAGTTGTGCGAGGATATAGATGATACCCTTGTATTGTTGGCTGTAATTTGATGAGACATCATAATGGGGAGTTTTCATACCGAGGGCACCGAATTAGCGTAGCGTGAAGCTACGTTTCTCCGAACCCACTGAATAAGGGAAAGTTAATTCTATACTCTAACTTTTGCACATTTGTAATCAAAGCATTGTATTGCAGCTGCAGATGGCTCGCCTTGGATGAACATTTGCTAAGTAAGTCCAGCGGCGTGCCTTGTTCCTGCAGTGAGGTATCTGGTCAATCCACGTGTTGACTTTCCTTTCCTTTTACATCTTTAGAAATGTTGACCAGACCTGTAGCGCACTGGACTTGAACTGCTACTGCCAGGTCTTTATTCAGCCACCAACTGGCAACCGTCTGCTCTTACCGTACATCAAGCCTAACCTGGAGGGTTAAAAGAGGTTAAGCCCATGTCCATCATTCACTTTGTCCTCATCCCTTGAGCTAAGAGTCCGAAGCAGGCAGTTGCCAGTGCCGCTGATGTTTTCCTTGAAGTCCTCTATAAAATTAATTTGCTTTTGGTACAAACCAGAGCATAGCAGTGGCTGGCTTCGTTTTTTGTTGCTTGGTTTGGGCTTATTAATCTCGACTCTGGAAATAAACAAATTTGCTTTGAATTATTTTACCCACCCACACGGGCAGTCAGGGGCATTATTATTTATGTTAATAAAGGTGAAAATTACAGAAGAGGAGGACTTCATAAATGATTCCCCCGGAGCTGCAGCGGTGGAGTAACGTAGCTTCCCTGCACCATCGCTCTTGCAAAAGGCTTTTGTCGGTCTTGTATTTCTCCGTTAATTGGTATCTTTATTTGGGTTTTAAACAAAAAGCATTTCTACCCGGGGCCCAGAAACATGCATCATCCCTCATCGTTCATACCTCCACGGTTATGCTGCTCCTCGCACTTCACCCAGCACGGTCCTGTCTGAAAACCAGAGTCTTTCGAATGACAGGCGGGAAGACGGAGCACTTCCAACCTGCCCAGCCCTGCGGTTTCTCCACGGGAGGTTGAGGCGGGCAGTCCCTTGGGCATTCGGCTAGACCTGTCTAGTGCTGTCTCTTCCTGTTGTCTTTCTACCCGGCTGAAGAACAGAGCGGTCGGCCGTTTTGGAGCCTGTTTGCAAACCCGCCGCTTGTCCTGGAAAAGGGGTGAGCGTTGTTTACACCAGTTTCTGACAGGCAACTCCAACTGCTGCTTACACGCTGCATCAGCTTAATGATGAGGGATTATTTCCGGTGTGGTACACGACCAGCAGGAGGAGGCTTCTTTTGCACTGCTTCCTTCCCTGCGCCACGCACGTACAGCCGAGCCATGTGCTGCCAGCTCCTCTCGAATGATCTCATGTCTAAACAGTGGTGCATAAAGACAGTATCTTTGGAAAGAAAAGGAAACCGGCTGGGGGGAGCTGGGCTTTTGCCCTTGTTTGTGTAACTTCTTGTTGCCGGATTGCATCTGGACGTCTCGAGAATTACATTTGCCAGGCAAAGGTTCGACCGTGCCTGGGAGCATTTGTATACGCAGTGCATGCATAATCAGATCATTATTTTACTGATGGCAGTAGGCAAGCTGGCATTGTGCTAAACAGGTGCCGTGCGTAATGGGATAATGCAGCAGTTAGGATGAGCCCTGGGGACGGCCAACGGGCCTTGAGCATCCCAAACCTCAGGTTCGACCCCTTGCACTGCCGCTGGCTCTGTGTAGCCTTAGGCAAGCGGGTCGCTTTGCTGATGTCTGCCTCTTTGAAATGAGCTGCCTACCTGATAGGAGGGGCCGTGTGGCTTTATGCGTCAGATTTTGCCTTGGTTTACCCAGTCATTTCAATCGGCAGTCTCTGCAGAATTTGTGAGCACTGTG
>NW_017729011.1:23296191-23307951 GCF_001723915.1 Gavialis gangeticus
TGTGTGTGTGTGTGTGTGTGTGTGTGTGTGTACACTGTATTAAACAAATATACCCCTGGTCACTTGGTGTGGCTGGTGCTTGTAGCCATGCTACTAGCTGACCCCGCAAAAGGAGGCAAACCAAATAGCATTTTAATAGCACGATTAACTCTCGGGTTGTTGTGCAATGCCTCAGTGGTGGGAAAAGGGGCAAGTGTGTTCTTGACCCTCCTGGGTGCCCTGGGAGGGACTGACTTGAACCAGTTGCAGCAGGGGAGCATTAGCAGTTCTGCCTCCTTCTCTTCCAGGGGTAGTGCGGGGAACCGCATCTTGAAGAGGCCCTGGCTGGAGCCACTGGGAAGCCGCTATCTTGCTAGATGAGTGCATGAGCGCAGCATCTTAGCTGGGGGCGCGTCTACACGTTCATTCATGCGCAGTGGTTGTTCGGTACTTGTTTAATGAAGTACTAGCACAATGTGCAGTAACTACAGTTAGTGTGCAGTAGTGCTGGCGCATGGGGTTTTTGTGATGCTTACTGTGCAGTAGCGTATTAGCATGGTTGTTGACCGGCATACTACTGCGCAGTGTTATCAGGCTACTGTGCAGTAAGCGTCTCGTGTCGACCGCCCTCGCAGTGGTTTCTGAAGTGCATGCGGTTAGCAGAGGTGGAGTGAGCTGGGGCTCTACCCAACAAGCCAGCCAGGCTTCAGTAGGGCACCTGGGCTGCGGCCTGCCCCACAGATGTGCTGGTGCTGTTGGTTTACCTGTGCCCTGGCAGGACAGCACAGGGGATGCTTGCCCATGGGCTTGTGCCCTCGCACAGCAGAGCTAGAAGCCATTTTCTGCTTGTTTTTAGGCATTCATTTTTAATTAAAGCTTGAATTCCTCAGAACCTGATGCTTTGGTAATTAATTACTCTTAACGATTCTGAGGGCCTCCGCTGAAACCCCAGCTCAGCTTTGTCCCAGTCCTCCTCTCATTTGTAACCTGCAAACGTTATTAAGCTTTGCAAAATTATCCAGTCCCTGTTGCAATGATCGTGGTTCTCAATCTTGCTGTGGTCCTTCCCTGTGAATCCAGCCATGGCAAGCGTCTTGCTGTTTTGGAGAGAGGGGATGCGTACGGTCAAGTTTAATCTCGTTGTTTTCTCTTCTGTTTAAATTCCACGGGACCTTAATTTGTGCAAGGGGGGGAAAGAAAAAAGTTGCGAATGAAAATCTAGCAATTGAGCCAGGGCTGTGTTTGCAAGCCTTTGTTCAAGCTTCTTCCAGAAGACGCAGATGCTTGACATGTATATCTTGTTATCCAATTTCATATAGCGGTGGCCACGCACAGAAATCCGTTGATTGTAGCTGGAGGCAGCCTGGGCACTGAGCTCACTGCCGGCTGTTAGCTGTACAGAGCGCCGGATATAATGATGTTCAAGACTTGTGAATATGAAATAACTGTGTCAAGTTCATCCATCAACTGGAAGGAAAAGCTGGGCAAAAATTTCCTCTCCCTCCCCTCCCCTCCCCGCACACATTAACAGCACGGCCCTGTGTCTATTATAGGGCACCTCTGAGTTGAAATTATCATTCGGGAGATATCAGGTGAATCACGCTACAGCAGGGGTAATGTTCTTGTAATAAGATGATGAGCTCGTTTTTCCTGGCAGTGATATTTGTGTTTATTGTCCTGCTCCCATTCTTTTCAGTAAAATTCAGACCTCTGTTTTCCCAATGACAAAGAGAAGCAGGAATTTAATTTAATGATGCCAGTGCATTGAGCAGGAATTCAAATAGCAGCCTTTAAAACCACTTACAGTTGTTTTGAAACAAGATCAGAGGCATGAGTTGTGGTGAGCTTGGCTTTCGTGTGCCCCGGCTGCCTATGCGATGCAGTTCGTATCGGACACGTGCCACAGAAACAGTGAGGTATTCGTAATGATAAATCCACAGATGTTTATGTCGGGCTGTCTCGTTTCACATACATTTACAAGCATCTCTGGGATTATGCTGGCTCTGTGAAGTAGCCCTGCGATGCTGTGTTGCCAGTATGTGAGAGTGCCCCTTATTCCAGGCATTTGGGTCTTCCCTCCCCGCAGAGCCCCTCTGCACACCTGTCCTGCAAGGGTTGTTAGCAAGGGATTTGCATAACTGTCATAGCCTGAATAATTAATATTGTACTGTCCTTGCTGGGAGGGATCTCTGTTCCACCATGGACATGTTTGCAACTAGATGCTAAACTGCTCTGCGAGCGATTCGGTTTTTTGAGAGGTTTTTCTTCTCCCACACTTCCCTTTGAGAATTAAGAGCAAGAGGTCAGGGGGCATTAACTGCTATTAGCTCATGCCGCTGTGTTGGCTGGGATCTCATCAGATGATGGCATCCATTGTCCACCCGGTGTGTGTGCTTGAGGAATCCTCCCGGGCATTAACGAAGGCCAAGTGCCGTCTCTGCCAATTAGCGAGCAGGCGCCTTCGGGCAGGCTTTGTCTTTCTTTCTGGGTCGGAGCGTGACGCTTCCCGGATGAGGAGTAGCGTCTCCTGTGCAGCTCCCTCCGGGCTGCTGCGCCTCCCACCCTGCCACCCTCCGCACTTGGGAGGGTCCAGTCTGACCCCAGCGCCGAGGGAAGCCGGGCTATTCGGAGCCTTCTCCGCGCTGTTCAGGTGCCGTGCATCTGCAACCCGGTGCTGCAGATTCCCTGGCAAGAGGCTGTGGCGAGAGTAGGACGAGCCCGGCCGTTTCTGTGTCGCTTCCACAGCTCCAGTCCTGGGCAGAGCTGGAAACCAGAAGTGAGCGGAGTAAGTCCAGGTGTTCAAAACCCTGGTGCTTGGACAGCTGTGGGCCCTGAGGTTTGGGACGGGACACTTACAAAGAGAGTAGCCACCTCCGCGCTCAGCCAGCAACACGTGCAGGCTGCCCAGGCTCTGAGCTTTGCTAACCGTGACTGCTGTTATAAGGGCAGGCACTGCATGTTTGCAGGGCCAGGGTGTACCCATTCCCCCGTCCTCCAGGTGGGTGGTGAAGTGACTGCTGCTTACACGCTCCCCACGAATGCCAGGGATTAGCTTTTAGCTTTTGGCACAATGACATTTCGTGCATGGTGTTTCCAGGCTTAAGAGGATGTGACCAGCAGGCTGGGTTTTCCCCACTGAGCGATACACGCCCTTGGGCACTCACTGGGTCCCTGCATAACGTTACCCTTCAACTTCTGAACAGTACGTGGCATCGGCAGACGCTCTGCATGGAGTCTCTCTGCCGCCCCTGGAGTTTATTATTCATCATCCAGACCTTATTGATTAGGGAGCAGGGCAGGAGGCTGGCAGGGCATGGGCAGGAAATGGAGCAATTGGGGTTGCTGTTCAGATTCTGGTTGTATGCTTATATTAGAGCCTGGACTTTAAAATTGAGCAGGAACGTAGAGCCCCGGAGCGGAGGCATCCCACGCAAGAGGAAGAATCAGCTCCACCGAGACGTTCGGTTCAGACAGTGCTGCAGTTAGCCCTTGTGGGGAGTGAGGCTTGCTTACCGACGCATGGGGAAGAACGGAAAGGCCGTAGCCCGGCCTGCCAAAGTAACCACAGCCTGTCCTGAGATAAGGAAGCAGAGTTTCTCGGTTTCATTCCTCGTTCTGATGTGCCCACTGGGCCATGGCCGAGTTCATTCGCGCTGCCCTGTGGCAGCCCTGCAGGGCTAATCAGGATGATAACAGACACCGAAGCCTTCTCAGGTAGGCAGCAATCTACCTGTCTGCAAGAGTGTCACCGTGCGACAGATTAGAGAAGTGCAAGGACCGTGATTCTCAGTTGAGTAGCTACAGAAATGTTGGCCAGCGGCTCAGAGCCCGCTTCACTAATGTGAATCCTTGGGGGCTTTGCTTGATTACACCAGTAACAGCAGCCTGGGCCACACTTGGAGATAATTATCCTGATGGCTGGAAGGACGCCCCTCCAAGGAGAAACCCAGTTGTGTCCCGGGGGGACGCATTGGAAGAGGCTGGGAAACCTTCAGTGCAGGGAGATTTATTGCTTTCACACCTCCTTCTTCTGCTGGGAGCTCCTTGAGGCATCGAGGGCTGTAGGTCTGGCTAACGGTAGTCCCCTCAATCCCCCACCCTTTAACTAGTTATTCCTGGCTCCGTTTCCGAAGGTCAGGAGAAGGGGGCTGAGTGTCAGGGTTCCTTCAGTGACTTTGCCTTGTGGTTTTGGGCAAGTCCTCGACTAGCTTCTTTACTTGACTTTTTTGCCCCTGTATAATGTACCCACCCCAGATGTGCTGGGAGGCCCCTAAATGAATATGGGCAAAGCACTTCTAGATACACCAATGAAAAGTGCTAGAGATGGGCAAAGGGTTTGGGTTTTTTTTCATCCCTCAAGATGAACCTTTCGTGTGTCTCACATATGCAATGGGCTAGCAGCCTTCTCAGTTGATATCCTTGTACTTAAAACCTGCTCTTCCTCCAAGCAGAGGCAAGTTGCTCTGCTCATCTTTTTACATTGGTCTGTCCGAAGTAGGAATGGGAAAACGGACTCAGGGTAGCGACCCATCCAGTTCAGTGCCTGGTAGACGCTTGCAGCCCTTGAAGAAAGCCTGCACGCCGAATTATGGAGTAACGGCACTGCAGGAAGAACAACTTCCTAACCCCTGTCTGTTAGCGGGCGGCGTGTGCCCTGCAGCGTGAGCGCATCACGGTATGTCTTCTAAAAGAGAAATGGGAAAAAAAAAGCACCCCAGATCATAACTGCAGATGTTCTCATTATCTGTATAAGCATCTAATCTAATTTTGAATCCTGTTAAACTTTTTGTCCCCAATTACATCTTGTAGCAATGAGTTCCACAGGTTAATTATGCATTGTATCAAAAAAATCATTTTCTTTTATCAGCTTCAAATTTGCTGCCTTTCAGGTTTATTGTCTGTTCTCTCCTGCTAGGAGATGGTAAACAGAAGCAACCCATTTATCTCCCATATTACCATTCATTATTCACTCAGCCTCTGTCACAGCCCCTCTTATTCCTTTTCTCTTCCAATTAAACAGCCCCCTTCTTTTCTCTCCCTCTTCCCGTGGAAAGCTTTCCATGGCTCTAAGGTTGGGGTTTTTTTTGGTTGTTTTTTTGCTTTTCCTAATAAATGCACTGCACGCATCCCCCTGCATTGGCTGTGGAGGAAGCATCTTTTCTACACCAGTTGTTTTGAAAGCACTGACATATTTTTGGTTCCTGCGTGCATGGAAGTCAGGTGCTTTGGCTGGTGCTGGGACTGTTTTTCCTTGCAACTGCCTGCCTGCTTCGTGGCCCCAGAGCCCCTGAGGTACAGAGCTGAAACGGAGAGCTGGGTAGCGCAGACACCTGCACGGTGGGGAGAAAGCCAGGAGATGGGGAAGTGCAAAGCGTGAGGCTGGGCGAGAATGGCAGCTATTCTCCCGGGGCCTGCAGACAGCAGTGGGATGGCTAGAAGAGCAGCTAGCAAGGGGACTAGAGCTGCAAGACTGGGAAGTGAGCTCTTCCCAGACTCTGTCGTGCACTTGGGGTTTAGTCAGGCCCGGCACGTACAAGCAGACGCTAAGCTTGTGTAGAGATCTGGATGTCACCAAAGCTCCTAGTTTCAGGGGTCTAGTGCAGCGTCCCGGACCCAGGCAGGGCTCTCACCATCCGGGCGGCTTTAGTGTTCATCTGCAGACTGTTCCAGTTAGTTATTCGCAAGGGCAGGGACTGAATGGAGCATGTCTGGAGGAGTCCAAGAAGCCTTATCGCAAAGGAGAAGCTACACCTTGCTCCCCTTCCCAAAGCTGTCCTGGTGCTCGCTCCTCGTGAGTTGGGCCCCTTCTTGCTTGCTAACTGTGGGCCGGCTGTTGCTGTCAGACTGTGACTCTTGCTGGGAGCCGGTGTCTTGCTTGGATGTCGATGCAGGAAAACCAGTTGATGATGCCAGCGTGCTGGCACGAATTGTGATGATGATAAATAACCGCGCATCAACGTCAGTTTGGTAGTGCCCTGCCCCGAGGGCTCAGGTGCCTGAAAAGAAAGGATGGGGAATAAAAGGTCAATCAACAGAGGCTGCTTTGCCTGTAGAAAGGCCGCGCCAAGCAAATCCAGGGTTGTGGGCACCTCTCTCCTTGCCAGGTGTTTGCCACGGGGTGTGAGGATGCGTGGGAGCTGTGGAGGCAACTCGGGGCCGGGGGCAGGAGCAGATCGCATCGGGGTGATGCAGAGCCGCGGCTGGGACCGCTCTTCCCAGGGCGCGGGCAGAGCACCAGGCTTGAGGGACCGGCTCAGGCCGATAGCCGGCAGAGGCCGGATGGGCGAGCTCCCCGAAGGAGCAGGAACAGACGGTGCGTGCAAGGGGATGGCAGGAGGGTAGTTGGCCGCATGGGGAGACCTGCAGCCTGGTCCTGGTCTGGCCCTTTAGACACTGAACTGCCCCTCATGTGTCTCCCCCCTTCTCTCCATCTCTGGGAAGTGCCAGGCCTGCTTGTTTCAGCGGCACATATTTTTTCATTTAAACGGAGTGATATGGAGCCAGCATTACACAGAGGGATGAGTTATAAAATAATGGGCCTAATAACCATACAAAATAATCTGACTGTACAAGAGTGCAGTCTATGGAACAGCAGCTGCAGAAAATATATTCAGGTTATCAGTGTGTGGCTATTCTGCACTGAAAGGGCTTAGGCGTAATGAGAGTTACTGCATCGCAGGAACTTCTGACAATGAATAGTGACATTTTCCAAGAACAACTTAAAAAAACCCCTGCGCACAGTGGGAATTCAGGGCTGACTGACAGGCCTGCATATGTTCCTCTCTCTACGTTCCAAAGAGGCACGCTGGTGGCGGTGAAAAGGGGTAGCGTCCCCCATCCCACCCAGCCAGATGTGCCTTGACCCAGGCCTGCGGGGACCGGTCGATACAGTGATACCACAGGGTCAGGGCAGGAGCTTTTTGGGGAGGGAGTACAGTAGTGCCAGCTGAGATGGGGGCTCCATGGTAAGGCCCTGAGACCCAAATGCTACCCCGCTCCCCAAAGTGACTTCCACTCAGGTGACCAAACAGCCATCAGATGATCATTTTTGACCATTTCTGACTCAGCCTGGTGACCTCCTGGAGCCCAGGCCACTGCAACCCATTGCTCATAGTCTCCCTGGGGTGATCTGATCCTGGTGTCAAGGTTTGAAATGTCAGAAAATTAGCTTTCTGGGATGAAATTGCAAAGCAATCCAGGACTCAGAGTCCCACCAGTCTGCTTCCCTGAATCACACTGAGAAGGGGAGTTGTGCAATGGGTCTATCCTGTCCTTCCCTGTTCGCCACTTGGCTCTCCATCCAGGTGTGACATCCTGTCTTGATCTCGGCTGTGTGCTTTTGAAATGGCCTGGGGTGACGAATTGATACCTCTGAGCCTGGCGTGCGTTGTCCCACCCCGATGTCTGGCATTCTTGTATTCTCAGGTGTAATCTGTTACAACCGCCAACCTTGTCGCTTAGAGGCTGTAAAACTATTGTTGGCACCTGGAGTCGTTTTTCTGGACACTTCCCTTCGTGCTACATTTTCTCCCCTTCCTCTAAATGTCAGTCCATAACGCTCATGGGCTTAAACCAGGGTAAGCGCTTGCGCTGATTCCCTTTAGCGCCTGCTCTTGGTGCTCGCCATCAGAGGAACAGGGATGCCCCATTTCAGTTAAACCTGTGATTTTTTTGCTGATTGAGTTCACCCTTGGAAATGAGTGAAACCACATTGCGTCTCCCAAGCACATGATGTGCCTTTTGGTTTGCACGATACCCTGTGTGGAGATTAGAGATGGTTGAACAGTGCAAGAAGCAATGAGCAAATATTTGCACTAACATAGTGAATATTTGCACTAATAAACACAGGGCTCCACTTCTGTCCACGTGGTCAGATTATTCATTGCTGTGGCAGCTGTTGTACTTGCCAATCCCAAAAGCTTCGGCACCAGCGTTGGCTCGCACGAAAATCTGTAGAGGAAAGTTCCTCCCGTTCCTCGTTCTCCTGTTGAAAAACATATACTTCGGTCAGAGGAGAGCAGCGGCACAACATGACCTGAGTGGCCGACTCCACGCCCGTGCCATGGGCATCAGTGCTTTAATTGAGCTGTTTGCAAAGATGCTGTAGGCTGGGCCTTTCTGTCACGTGCTCGTTATCTCAGGCTCCTTAATATGCCCGTCTTTGCAGACATTTGCCCCACGTGAGGGTCTGGCTCCCTGCGCTCCTGCTGACGATGGCTTTGTCACGGCCTCCTGCTCACGCAGCTCCTCCTCGCCAGCCCACGCTTCAGGGATCCGTGGAGGCCGCCCCCATGCCAGGATGTGAACTCAAGGGAGGGTCAAACCAAAACTTTCAAAAATTTTGCTTCCGCCAGGACTCCCGATCTGCAAATACCAGCGGCTCTGGCCACTCTGTCCTATAACCCACGTTACAGCAGTGCGGCTTGTTTCTTGCAAAGTAAATCATCAAAAGCACACGGCCCTTTTTCTGATGGTGAGCTGGAGTCAGCCGTCGCAGCGCTATTGAAGTCGGCGGAGCTCCAGCTGTTGGGATCTGCCCCGTGAAAAATTGTGCGTACAGTATACCCAATTATGGGATGGCGAAGGGAAACAGCCTGCCTTTCACCGCTTCCTTCTTTTATGCAACTTTGTTTCATCTAAAACAGATGCCGTTGCCCTAATTTTCAAAGGGGGGCTGGGGAGGAGTTGCAGGCTGGTGTTCTGGATCCGGGGTGTCTCTTGGACAGCGCAGGAAGGTGGGCATCTCCCGCACGTCCGCATCCCGCCTTCTCGTTCCATCGCTGTCCTTGCTGCTCGGCGTTCAAGGGACCAGTTTTCCACAACAACAATCAGCACTTACAGCTTTCATCTTAAACGGCACCAAAATAAGGCAGCCGGCTTCCAAATGCACTCCCACTTCGGAGCCCGCATTCGGGCAATATTTTGAATCCTGTTTTGAGTAATCGCTGTCGCTAAATATATAGCGGCAGAAATGGCGGGGGGCTGCTGTTCTTCACGCCGGGGCTCGGGTCTTTGGCGAACGCTGCCGGCTCCTAACGGGACCCAGAGACGTGGCAAATCAGAAAGATTTCTCCACGGAGATTTCTGCCGTTTGCTTTGTCTCTGCTTTGCATCCCTGTTCCTCACTGCTGCCCTTGCAAGTCCAATAACGGAGCGTATACAGGCAAAGTGGGACGCGTCTGAATGGCTGGAAAATCCCTTCACGGCAGAGGAGACGCGATGATTTATTTATTTATTTATTTATTTGATTTTTGGCTAGTGTGGCTGGAATACAAACGGGGCTTTAGTGCCTCGGGGCTTTGCATCCTTGAAGTAATTCTTTATGGCATGTGTCAGGCTCTATTTTATTCAGGTGGGTGGCATGATACTAAACAATAAAGCAGGCTCACGTTTCTCTAACTGTATTTCTCTACACACGCGCCGGCACAGAGGTGCCTATTAGGAGAATGTCACATCTGCACTGGATGTAGCCAGTCCGAAGCATTTTGCAAAGACCCATGTGGGCATTAAGAGAAATCGTCTTAAATCAGTCAGATCAGCTAACCCTCTGTTTCCCCTTCCAGCATCTTCTCTGCTTTCGGCCTTTGTCCAAGCCGAGATGAGGCTGCGAGGGACGTTCCTTAAGTAATGCTCCAGACACAATGATGTTTGCGTCTGAATTTCTCTCACTTAGAAAATCAATATTGCGTGGCCTGCCTAATTGCCTTGCTGCTGTTAAATGAGTCGTTATTGGGGAGTAGGGGGGAGCGCAAGCACAAATGCACTGCGAGCTAAATGGGAATAGCTGGGAAATGACTTTGGTTTGTCTCCTAAACGCTGCGAGGGTGCTAATGTGTGGAGCTCAGCGAGCGGCGTAAGGTGGAGTCGTTTCCATGACATGGGCAAGCTGTAAGGGCACTTTATGGAACAAATGGGACTTAGCAATGCAGCAGGCCTTAGCCTCTTTCCCAGCACAAAGCAGCCATCCGGCTTGAAATATTAATAACGTTGCAGCGAGGGACAAAAAGCAAACAGCAAAGCTATGCTATCTTATGCACTAGACCCCTGGAGATGGGTCAATCATCCTGAATCATCTTCGTCCGTCTGCCTGAGCTCCTCCGGGCTCTGAAACGCAGAGTGGTCTTGTCTGCTCCTGCAGACCCAGGCATTAGAAAAGGGGTTTTGTGCGTGTGATGTGTGTTTGCTGCTTTATGAAAGCTGCCAGATGGACTCAGTTTAGACATGAAGAAGTCTGTGGGTGAACACATGTGCCAGCGTACTACCCCCAGCCTGTCGGGTCAGGGCCCATTCGCTCTTTTGGGCTTGCTGCAGAGTCTGAGCCAGGGCTGCGACTGTGCCCGGTTGGTGCCACTGATGGTGGTGGACTTCGGGGATCGTATTGAGGGCTGCAGCCGTCAATTTAATCACATCAGGGATGCCCCCCTGGTTTGCCACTATCAACCCATGGATTTGCCCTAGATCCTAAGTGCTCCAGGCCCCCTTATACCCATTCACAGGTGGTAGTCACCTGGGAAGGAAGTCGAATAGGACTGTTGCTGGGCTGGGTTTGGGGAAGTAAAATACAGCGTGTTTTTGTGAAGTCTTTGTCATGAAGAAACTTATGGGAAGTGTGGCGACAGCCCGTTGCACATAGCTATCTAACTAGCAAATATTTTCTAATCCAATTCCAAAAAGTACAACATGTGTTTGTGGGTTCGAACACGTCCTCTTAGGAGAAAAATTGCTTCTTTAATTTTCTGAAGATTAAAATGCCAAATCAACTAATTACTTTTCTTTGAAAAGCTCCACCACATAAAACACGTATTCTCTCAGTGAAGTGATTTGATTTATATTCAGCCATTAATTCTTTATAGCCCATAATTTGCAGAACAACAAAGCTTATTGGAAAATGCACACTGTTAAGGGATAGGCAGCTTTCTGAATGAGACAGATATATGTTGGCAAGGAAAAGAAACGTGGCATGCTCAAGCTGTGTTATCCGTGTGCAAAGGGGACTCGGAGCACAGTTCACTTGCGCCACTGCCGAGAGACGGACTCGAGATGCTTTGCACAGTGTCCCGAGATGGCTAGCACAGCCGCTGGCATCACTTCTTGACCTGTATCTTCTCTTCTGTGCTTGCACTGAGCAAGGATGCTCAGGTAACAAAGTGATGAGAGCAGTGCAAATGCTTAGACAGCTAGAAAACTTCGTACCATGGGTGTTCCTGTTCCCATGGAGTAATCCATCCAAGAGCCTTGGGATACAGTTCATGTCTACCCTGACCACATTTCTTTCTGGGACACATTGCTGCCAGCTGAAGAACATTTGGGGCTCTCTTTGGATAAACCTGTTGTGCTTTGGCATCGTCCACGTAAGACGACTCTCTTGATTGCTTTCAACAGAATTCAAAATAACCAAAAAGCTAGACTAGGTCGGTCACCACCCACATCACTGAAACGAAGATTGGAGCTTCATGTCTCCAGCTATTTCAGGGTAGTTATAAAAGAAGGGGAGAATAAACCGTCCACTGGAGAGCGACTGTTGCCAGCTGCGTGTCCGCGTTCACAAGTTTAAGGGATTGCCTTTGTCTGATGGGGAGGATGCTGCTGGGATGGTGTCGGTCAGTTGGAGCGTGGCTGTAAGGAGATCTCTCTTATGGCCAGTTTGGACTTAAAAACATACACAACTGCCTGTTTTTTCCCCCAGCACAAGTTCTTCTATGTCTGGAAATGTCATGTTTTCCTAACTTGGCCTTGTTGGGAACTTCCTGATGTTTTATGGTTCTTTTTTTTTTTTTTTGT
>NW_017729011.1:23307965-23317397 GCF_001723915.1 Gavialis gangeticus
TTTTTTCCTAACTTGGCCTTTTTGGGAACTTCCTGATGTTTTTTGGTTCTTTTTTTTTTTTTTTGTTCTTTTTTCATTAGGAAACATCTTTTTCCACAGAGGGGAAAAAATAGCTTGCAAAAAAATGTATTCTCTAGGCCAATATTTGAATTTGGGGAAATTGACTCTCTTAAAAATGTTTTAATGTGGTGATGAGCACATTAACAGACAGTCTGCACATAGCAAGGGGTTATAATCCACTGTAAAAAAAAAAAAAAAAGGTGTTGAATCTGAGTTGGAAACTATTTTGCTTGCTTGGCTCGGATGTAAAGCGGTTTGTTGTGATGCAGGATTATTTGTCAGTGTTTCCTTCTATATTTGCCCCCACGCTGTGTCTGGTTTGTATATCACCAGGGGTCACAAGGGGCTCCGTTTTCCTGGGGTAAATTAGGAGTTACTTCTCTAAAGCCAGTGGTATTATGCTGATGTAAGACTGGCGTAGGAAAGGTCAAAACAACAGCAAAAGTAAATAGCAGTCTGGATCGTGGCCTTGTGAGTAGCACGTAGGAGTTGGGCCCTTGGGCAGGTCTAGTTTTACCACTGAGTTTGAGTAAAACTCTGAAAATTATTGTGCCACTGGTAGCTTAGGTTGGCAATTTCTCACACCCAGGAAATTTAAAAAAATGAGAAATCATCTTAAAATAATTAAAGAGAAAAGAAAACCGTCCTTTCTCAAGCAGGGAGAAATGACAGAGGCTCCGTGAAATCCACGAGGACTTTGCTGTTGCTGCAGACGTGATGGATACGGCACTCTGCGGTGAGGGATGGCACTGTAAAGCCCTTGTCTCCGTGCCCACATTGCGCTGCTCCCGGCGTCCCTGCGGGGTCCAGCCAGTTACACGGGCGTCGTGGTGCTTACACCAACATGCCACGTTTCTGTACTGAATGTCAGAGGTGTCTTGGACCAGGACGTAGATCAAGAGACCAATGCCTACACTATAAATTGTACTGATGAAGCTACTTCAGTATCAAATCACATCCCTAACGGAAATAATGGCATCGGCAGAGCAGGAGAAACGAAGAAAGAGACTAGAACCAGGCTATGGGTCAGCTCCCAAATGGGCGAAGTGTGGCTGATTCTTTTAATGCTTTTGCCACCTTTGCTTGGCCTCGGCACGTTTTATTTATTTCCTTTGAATCTCGCAGAGCGCGTTCATGGACACTTTCTAAGGAGCATTTTCTTAACCCTCTAATTCAGGAATCAAATGCTGAAAAAATGCCATTTTCTTAGGACTTTTGCTTCCAGTTGTGGAATATTTTGCAACGTACTTCCACAGGAGACGGGGCACACACCTTGCCGGGGTTATTTGACCCCCGCAGTCCTTCCTGCCCGGAGCAGGGAAGCTGGACCCCATGATCTCCCGAGGTCCCCTCCAGTCCTAAACTTCTGTGCATCTCTCTACTAAGTCCTCCTCCTCATTAGAACAAGACAGCTTTCTAGTTTTTTCCCCCCCAAAATCCCAGATGAACGGGAGATCAGGTTCCCCCTTGTTTTCCTAATGCCAGAGCAGCCTTCACGTATTAAACCAGGCCTGTATACAAAATGACTGTATTATTTGTGTGCAAGTGTAGTTAGATGTAAGAGCGGACGAATCTTAAAGACACACTTTCAACAGAGGAAGTAATAACGGTGTAAGGTTATATATAATTGAAGCTGAGGACCCCATAAATTTGGCCTGCTCAGTCCACCGTGCTTCTCTAGCCAGTGATTTGTGTGGCCCGCAGGAGCAGCTGGGTCCTTGTTGGTGAATCTGCTAAACACCCGGGATCTCTAGAGCTTTCCCTTCGGTTTGCAGCTGGGGAGCGGCTGGCTGGGGGGCCGCCTTTCTTTCCCAAGCTGGGATTCTTTTGAACTCACCTTTGATTGTCATTTTGTTCATGTGTAAATCAGGTCCTTTTTGTCCTTCCACCATGAAATCTCTCTGCAGCTTCCTTTGCTGGACCGAGGGGAGCGGAGCAGCAAAGAAGGGGGGGAAGATCCCTTGCGTGCTTCAGGCCCCTCCGTCACTCTGTGCGTTGGCCTTTCGGCGGTCCAGCTGCCCGCGCGGAGCCCATCTGGAGAGACTCCGGCGGTGCAGGAGTCAAATTCCAGGCTTATGCGCTGTTCAAGGCGCTCTCCCCTTTTTACTTGGCAAGGCTTATTTGTTGCTGTTTGAACTCGCAGGCTCTGAGCACGGAGGAATCGATCCCCCCGCGAGGTAGCATGTTCAGCAACTGTGCTGACATGCCATTTGTTTTTTGTTTCTCTTTTTAAAGAAGTGATCTCTCTTTAATGTCTGAGGGGCGCACATACTGTGCGCCTGGCATTTCGTGGCAGAAATAGGCTTTTGCCGAGTGCATTTAAAAGTGCTGCGTGAAATCAGACTGCATTAACCTCGTTCCCAGCCGAGACTGCTTACGCAGAGATTGCTCATTTAAAAAAAAAAATCAATTTTTAATAATGATGCTTTTAGTAGTCCTCTTATACTCGTCTTCCAGTGTTTCTATTTTCCCTTCTCTGCGCTGGTATGATAATTGAATGTGATTGTTTTTAAATGGCTGGCTTTTTCCCAGTCGTTTGCAGTTTCTCAATAATGTGTTTGCCGGGCTGCTGCAACGGTGTTGTCAGCGTGCTCCTCTCGGAGACTTAGTGCGCATGCACATGTGCGTGTTCACCAGTGCCACAAGGAGTTATTGCGTGCGTGCCCGGAGAAGACCCTCCACCCAGCAGAGGACACGTGAGGGCTTGGCGTGTTCCTCGGAGATGCGACACGCTTTGCTATACGCGCTCCTAGAAAACAAAACGTTTTGGGAGATCGCTCTGCACCCTGTCCTAGCTCTGTGTCCACACCCACAGCACGTTATCAGAGAGCGAGCCTGATCTAGTGGTTAGGACACTTGCCTAGGGTTTGGGAGAGCAGCGGTCTAGTCCCCGCGTAACCTGGGGAGGATCGCTTAGCCTCCCTCTGTCTCCATCCACCCTCCATGCAGCGGAAGGAGTAGCACTGCCCTGTCTGCCTCACACCGGTAAATCTTGTGTGTAAATACTTGGGAGATGGCGAGGCCCCGCTACAGTGGTAATGGGGCCACATAAGGACCTTGGTATAGTCAGTGCAAAAAATAAAGCGAAAACATGAATGAACCTGGACCTGCAGAAATGAAAAAGTAGGAAAGTAATTAACTAAACGAAATGCAGCCTGGGTAGGAAGGACGTGATCCCAAGCACAGAGCGGTGCTTGAAATCCAGTCCTGACAACAAAAACTTAGGTGTGGGAGTATTTAACAGGCTGGATAGGAGGCAGCACAGCAAATTTTTATTAAAAACAGATCAAAACGAGCGAGAAAGGTGGTGGTGTCTGGTGCTGCAGCTGTGGAGGCCTGAACATCCCTCGTCCGGCAGTGTTTATATGATTGTAGGTGGGATATCGGATGTGCCTTCGTATAAATCAGACCTGGACAAGTTGGGAGCATGTGGAAACAGCAACAGAAACTAGTGGGTTTTGTAATATAGATGGGCTGCAGGATAACAAAGGGTGAGTTGCATAAGCGTCTATTAAAAGGGTGTCGGCAGTGAGGAGGTGGAGGAAATTATTTAGGGTGGGTCATGGACAAATAAACAGCGGGACGAGGTGGGGAAGGGAAAATTGAGGCAGCTGGATGTGCGGATGTTTTCCGAATGCTCGGATTTGTTAGTCCGGAAAAGACTGCCAAAGGCAGCGGTGAAAGCGGTGGTGCTGCTGCCAGAATTCCCAGGGATGTGCTGGAGAGGACATGTCTATGTTGTCCGGAGGATTCGGGCATCTAACAGGTCTCTTCTGTCTCTGCTTGCTCTGGTTATTGTTGAGCGGTTCGTTATAGCACGTGCGGTCCCCATCACTTCTGTTTAACTTTCGTGAAATGTCCCAGCCCGAGCAGCGTTGCATTGCGCTCCATTATTTTGGCTTCTGGCATCGTCCGTTAATTGGCCCCGACTTCCCCCCCTGCATCCGGACTGTTGCAGCCTGAACAAGCAGGTGTGCTGCCTCTACCTCGCAGGAGCGCACGTGGTTTGTTTTACCTAGAAATCCTTCCTCTGTCTGATTGCAGTGTGCGCGATTTGACCTCTTGCCTAAACAAAAAGCTTCCCACGTCAGGCCGATCTTGTTTATTGTACCAGGATTGATAGACTGATGAGATCCATGGAGTCTGGCAGTTAATTTTACCCTCTTTCCAAAACACCTGCCAAAGAAAAAGATGGGCCTGAAGCATCTGTGCTGCTGGCCCTTCTGGAGCTGTTCACCAGTTGTCCCCCCTTGTAGGAGGGGGTGAAGAGGCCTCCACGGGGCAAAGAGGCTGGACATGGTCTAGGGTAGTTCCTGCGGCTCCTTCCTCCTCACCGAGCCCCGCGCGTCAGTGCCGTAGGGCTGCACGGGCTTGCAGGCTGCACTCCTAGGATTAGTAATGGACCCGAGATCTCATCCACTTGCACGTAGCACTGTGCCTATTGAATTAATACTTCGGTATGTCACACAGCTCCTGGCTGGAATTTATCTGCATGTAATAAAATGAATAAAACTGAATTAGGAATGAAAACTCCAGTAGGAATGGTCACATAAATTTGCAGCCAGCGTTATAATCTCTAATAACCTCAGTGTCTTTTCAAGGAGATTATATATATAAACACTGTAAAAATGACCCAAACCTTAAGTGTTTCATTGGAAACCTACCGTCCTGGCTTTGCGCTGCCTAAATTTATGACTTAGTCCTCCAGTTTATCTGTTTAAGGGCTTTATTATAGACTGTGTTCCTGCCTAACACCAGGGAAATATTGATTTTGAAGAAGCAAATGGCCAACTCTTTCTTGCTACATTTGCTTGTAGGCTTGACAGCAAAACAGGTTCAAAAATGAATGTGTGGGGAGGGCTGCCGGTGTCTAGGGCTTTGGGAAAAGCCACTCATTTATTCTACCAGCAGCAGACGTCTCCTGACCTTGTTACCGGTCTCAGAGCTCCCCGGCCCTGTGGTTGTTTCGGCCTCGCTGCATTTTGCTCGTGGTTAGCAAAAGGGGAAGGCGTTTTGTACGCCGCGTGCTGCAAGGTTCGGTGCTGGACCCGGGCTTGTTCACGACTGAGATGGAGGCAGGAGTGAAGAGCAGATTACAGGAGCGTGCAAGCCAGGGAGCCCACAGGTAGGGAAGGCGAGGGGCAGAGACACGGGAAAGGAAATCGCGTGAGGTTCAGCTCAGAAGAATGCAGCTAATAACTGACTCCACAGATACGCGGTGGGAGGGAGACGTCTGAAAACCATTAATAATAATGCTTCTCATTCCTCTTCCTCCCTCCCTCGGCTGAGGATCAGAATGAGGAGACCATGAAAAGCCCAACCTCTCGCAAACGAGCCAAACTCAAAATGAACATTTAAATGACTAAGGACCCTATCTTCCATCCGCATTCACAGCACGCGACCGCTCCCAACCTTTCTCTACGGACGTATCTTTCGCTCTAGCCTAGGTTTTCTTTCTCCGGCTAATTATATTCAGTTCCAAGGTGATGCTCTAGATGTGTCTATATTTTTGGAAAGGCCAGGTCACGAACTAAAAACCGTTTCCCACAAACCCTCTGCGACCTTGGAGCACTGTAGAAATGTTTCCTTTTCTTTTGTTTTAAAAAAGTTTAACTTCTTTGAAGGGGGACTTTGAGCCCCCCCTGAGTTGAACTGTCTCTAAAACACACAGTCTTTAAAGATTTGGTAGCACCTTTTAAGTCTGTGTTGGAAAATTCAGGTTTCGGTTTAGTACAAGCTGTCTCTCTTTGGGAGGACTGGGGGGTGGGCTTTTGAAGCTCTTCCAGGATTTCCACAGGCTGTTCACAGAGCGAGATCCAGTCGGTGTTGTGCTAGTGTAAAGTCTCGCCGCGCTGTGCATATTCTGGGAGCTAAATTTTCTGTTGAAGTGGAAAGCATCCCGCGGGGGGTGTGCAGGATGCTGCTCCTTGCTTCTGACGCCCATGCAAAGTCGTTTGTGTGTACAGGATGTGTGGCGGCTTTGGTTTGTTGTTTTAAGTGCCTGTAAGCAGGGCTCAGACCCAGAGATCTCCCGCTCCAAATGCTCAGCCTGAGCTGTGCAGCGACGAGGCACTCCACCAAAAACTGCAGCGTCCCACGGCCTGGATTGAGATCTGAACTTGTGGCGGAGGCCTGTCTCCGTTGAAAGCTGGAGAAGAGAGCGCGCGGCTGCTCGGTGCGCTTGTAGTCACGTTGTAATTAATCACATTTTTCGCAGCACGCTGCCAGCAACCGTCAGGAAAGAAGAGATGCCTCCGATCCAAATCTGCAACCGTTACAACAACAACAAAACAACCTCCCGGGGAAAATCCAGGCCAATAAACAGCTCCATCTTTACAGACACAGCACCTTCAACTGTGGGGGAACAGACTTCCTTCCCCTCCCGCTCCCAACCAGAGAAGTTCCACTTTCTGAACAGAAACAAATGCCGAAAGCCTGGCACTGCCACCCCGCTGTGAGCAAGCGATGGAAAGGAGAGGAGCTTGGCAAGGGGACGGATCCCGGTTTCAGGCTTCCCAAAGGTTTACTCCAAACCAGGTGTCCGAACGTGAGCCTCCCTTGGAAACACCTGTTGCACCTTGAAGTCCATCTGAGGTTGCATGAGGCTGAGAAAATCAGCGGTGCGCTTGATGCACGGGGAGAAGGGGGGCAAATAGCCCCTCTGCCACCATGGGACTGTGCATTTCCAAGTGTCCTACTTTTGAAAATAAGAGCTGTAACCAAACTCCAGGAGGCTGACGCTCCCAGAGGGACGGACGGGAGAAAGCTCGGCGGCCCCTGCTTGGGTGGAGGGAGCGGGATCCTTCTCTGTTCAAGAGGAGCTTGAGCACCCGGCACTGCGTCTGGGCTGGCTTTTGGGGACCAAACCAAGGGAACGGTGTTCTCCCCCAGCAGGCTGCGCTGGCCCTGCCTGTGGTCTACCTGTGGCTCTTTATTTCTTTCCCCTCTCGCCGCTTGTTTTCTTCTTTCTTTGACAATTAAATCTCACACCTATTTTCCTTTGGAAACATCAGGCTCAAGCCTGTTTGCTGCCAAGTATGCCCCAGAGGCGCCGAATGCCCTCAGGTCCCGGGAGGCAGGGGCACGACGCAGAAGCACAGACTCTTTGCTTTGGCCGAGGCCAGTCCGGTCGCAGGGAGCTTTGTGAATCCTCCCTGGAGTTTCCCCTCCTTTGTGCCGAGGCAGCTGTGAGCGTGTTACTTCTCGCCTCTCATTTATGGCGGTGTCTAACGTACCGTTCTGTCGCTTTTGTGCCCTGACACTGTTCTCGTGCCTCTGTGCGCCGCGATCTATAGCAGCACCTGCTCCCAGAGGCAGTGAAAGGGCTGCGGTGCAGCTGGGTCTGGGGTAATTAGGAGGCTGCAGAGCTGCTCTTTCGAGCCAGGCCTGCGTGACCCCCTTTGGCTGATAGCACCCAGCATCTCCGAGGGGCTGCAGCCACCGGCCCCATCACACCGCAGGTCTTATGTGATTCTTCGCTCATCAGCAGGAGGAACCAATATTTCCAGACACCATCTTTTAGCTCCTGCTTGCCAGGGCAACCAAAGAGAGTGCAACTCCGAGAGGGTCCTTTTTTGGCAGCGAGTGTATCAAGCTGAGCCTCATCCAAGGGGACAGCAAACCAGGTGTAAGGCCCAGCTAGTCAACCAGGGCTCTGCCCTGAAGTCTGCGGGTGGATGCCATGGGGGGCTTCATTGCCTGGGACAGGTGGAGATTAAGCAGCCTGAGGAAGAGCAGGGAGAGGGGAGATGAGCAGAGAAGTCTCTGGGGAAGAGAGGGAGGCTCAGCTGGCTGGTATTTATTCACTTGGATTTGGGGTGCACTTTCTAAGCACTTAATGCAGAAAGGTCCCAGTGACAGGACCTGTACCCCTCAATCCTGTGGTCCCAGAAGGGCTTTTGTTAGCGGCGGAGCCGGGAGCCCACTCTGCATGATGAGGGGTGTCCCAGGTGGAGCAGCTGGCACTTGCACCATCTCTTCTGGCAGTGGCATGAGCAGCATCTGGAAATACTGCAGTAAGCATTCGCCGTTGCTAGCACCTTTCACCGTGGGGTCGTTGGGGGCTTTGTGAAAGCTTGTTCCCCACGTGCATTGTCACTGGGGGTGTTTCATATGGCTGTGGGCAAAGGGCAGCAGAGGAGTCGCTGTGGCTTCTGGAGAAGTAGCTGGGTACAGAGAATGGGTACGCCCTGGAGTGGCCTGGCCTGTGCCCATCAGGCTGGGGCAGAGTCTTACCCATCCCCTGAAGACCCCAGTTGGGAAGAGCCACATCTTGTGCTGGATCCAAGTGGCACCTTTTTTCCTCCTCAAGGATTTGGACCGTGGACCTGAGGGAGGTGCCAAGTATGACAAGCGTAGGAGAAGTGAGGGAGCGCTCACATATCATAAGGTCAGAAATCATTCCCAGGGCTGATTGAGGCCAATGGAGCGGGAACAGAGAGAGGCAAAAATACCTTCATCGCAGGAAAGGGACAGGCACGTGCCTCTGGAGAGAAGCGCGTCATGGTTTACGGACCCGTCGGCTCCTTTCTGCCGTGACGCTCAGTCCTCAATCTTTGCATCCTCAATCTTTCCAGGGGGCTACCTGGGCTTTGAAGCAGAATCCAGATTCAGCCCTTTATATCTGCTCCAAGGTTTCTCATGGGTAGAGCTTAGCAGGGCAGGCTTGTGCTATACTGCTGGGGTGCAAAGCGATGGAGATGGAGGCCCTCGCCGAGGCACATTGTGCTTGGAGAGTTTTCAGGCAAGGCATAAACACCATGAAGTCCATATGGCCACCAGTGCTAGCTATGAGAGGGAGGGAGGTGTCAGGATCCTGGATGTCTGCATGTGTGCGTGCCCTGGGTGGGGTGGGGTAGGGAGAGCAAAGGAGGAGATGCTGATCCCAGTTGTCTGGCAGCAGTCTGAACCAGGCTCCCGATTCCCCAGAGCCAGCCGGGTGGGAAGGTTCATCGATCTCCCAAACACCCTGCTCAGGAAGGGCCAAGTGGGCAGAGGAGATAGGAGCGAGGTTCAGTGCTAAGCCTGTTGGAGAAAGCAGAGCTAGCCCAGCCCCTGCAGTAAGGGCTCTGCCACGTGTTCAAATAAAAGCTGGATAGAAACCAGCTATCAAGTTCTGACACATTTTCAAGCACTAATTTTTGTAGTTGATTGGCTCTCTGTATAGCTGGCTGGACATTTTTATGGTGTGATCTTTACTTTGCACTTATAGTCGGTCTAAATTTATTGTGCGATTCACCAGTTAATTGCATAATATATGTTAACGTGTGGCAGGCACCCAAGAGAGGAACTGAATGTGCAGGAAGGAGGAGAAGAGAAGCAAGCGCAGCCCGGTCATTGGGTTTTGCATGTGCGGGGCCTGCAGTTTCTGAG
>NW_017729011.1:23322397-23325991 GCF_001723915.1 Gavialis gangeticus
ACCAGCTATCAAGTTCTGACACATTTTCAAGCACTAATTTTTGTAGTTGATTGGCTCTCTGTATAGCTGGCTGGACATTTTTATGGTGTGATCTTTACTTTGCACTTATAGTCGGTCTAAATTTATTGTGCGATTCACCAGTTAATTGCATAATATATGTTAACGTGTGGCAGGCACCCAAGAGAGGAACTGAATGTGCAGGAAGGAGGAGAAGAGAAGCAAGCGCAGCCTGGTCATTGGGTTTTGCATGTGCGGGGCCTGCAGTTTCTGAGACCCTCCTGCTACCCAGCCCCGACATCCTGCACACCCTGGGAAAAGTAACCAGAAAAAAGTCTTGCTCACCTGGAGGGATTGCTGGCCGGGAGAGGGAGCAGGGTAGAGCCAGGCCAGCTCTGTGCGTGCTCTGGCTGCACCATTCAGCTCCCATCGGTGCCAGCGGTCACACTAATTGGCAGTGATCTGCCTGACTTAAAAGCAGTGGCTAGAAGTGTCAGTGCTTCCAGGAGTTGCCATGTGCGCAGGAGGGGAGGCTAAATTAGGTGAAAGCTGTACTGTCAGCAGGGCCTGACACTGCCGGATGGGTTTGGGGACTGTCTGGCCTGAGCTCCGAGGACTGTTCATTACTGCAATTAGTGTCACAGGAGGAAAAAATGGCCTGGACTTGTCATCTGCACTTTTTTGAAACACTTTCCTTCACCTTGCATCACCCTGGGGCTGTGAGAACAAGTTGGGAGGGAACAAGCCGCCAACCCTTTTCCACTTTAATGCCCTTCCCCTTTTCCTGGCTCCTTACTGGAGATCAGGAGACCCCAGCCTCTCCCGGGCCAGAGGCCGCAGTACTGACTGAGTCGTATGCTCCTCCTGTGATTCAGCTCTTCAATTTTCTGTGCACCTATCCTGTCTCCCCAAGGCCTCCTGGATCAGTAGCAAGGGATGGAGATCTGAAGAAATCCCTTGTGCTGGGCAAGGAAGGAGCAAGGGGACGGGATCTAGCCAGACAAGGCAGAAGGGTCAGAGCGGGGGTGCTCGTCAAAATGCTTTAATAGGGGCATTGCATGGTCAGTGCTGCTACCTGTCCTTGCAACTAAGAACGGGGCATTGCTTTTCAGGGCTTTCAACGCTGCTAAAACTTAATTAAAACAGTGTTAAGAGAAACCTCCGAGGAGTGGCTGTAAAACACATTGACCTTCAGCTGGTGAATGCTGGCACCGTGGTTGTCATGCATTGCTCGCACCCCTGTTTTGATGGCGTGCCCAGCAATGCGTTCCCAGCTCTTTCGTCGAGAGGACGTGGCCTTTTCACCGGCCAGGCAGCAGGTCCTGGGCTTTGCTGCGGGTTGTTCTGCGCACCTGGAGGGCGCCCGCAACGGCTGCCTCCGTTCTTTCTACCTGCCTCCATGACATTGTAAAGGTGACGGTCCCCAGAGCTTGCCCTGTTAGACTTTTCCTTTTGTGCCTGTCACTGCCACTGGCCTCTCAACGTGCTCCAAAATACCTGAGATGTGTTTTTTCCCTCCCTGTTTCTGGCTGGTTTCATTTATTATTTACTAATGACATCCAGAGGACGTGCTGGTGATGGGTTCAGTTATGATGACTGCAGTAAAACCACTTGCTTATACTAAATTACTGGAAAGATAATACATTCATTAGCTGGGCTGTGGGATTCATTCTGCGGAGCTGCTGCCCTCCTCATGTTACTGAGTTACATCGCTGTGAATTTTTAAAAAATGATTGAGTAATGGGTAAGAGTGCGAGACAACAGAGCCGAGCCAGAGGCTTCGGAGCTTAAGGTGCCTCCACACAGGACGGACCATGGCCCTCCCGTCTCTGGCTCACGCTCCTTGGCCTCTCTGACCAGCAAGGGGATATGTATAGATGATGTAATGACCCGTTTCCCCAGGCTGGGACATCTCTCATTTCATACAGACCACTTATAGCTGTAAGGAGGCGATGATGACTTTCATGTATAGCATCCAGGACTGTATCTGAACCCACAGTGTAGTTGTCAAGTGCCATAATCCCCTCCGCAGTTCCCTGTGCTCCTCAAGGCGCTCGGCAGCCCCATGTCAAGCAATGTGTGCGTTCGCGTAGCTGGTGGCCCAACACAGCCTTCTGTCTCTCCTCTCTCGAGACGGGGGGAGGCAGCGTATGAGGAGCCTTTCTCTTTGTGCCCAGACACAGATCTTCTGCTAATGCTTCTGGTCGGTCTGGACATTGCTGTGGAAACTGGAGCGCCCCTGGGTCACCCCGGCAGCCAGCGCGCCTTGCCAGGAACAAATCTTTGGCAGATGAGGGGTGGTGGCAGCTGAAAAAGGAGCAAATGGGGGGATTGCAGTAGGCTTTGGTAGGCTTGTGTCCATGGATGGCCTGTTCCTGTAGAGTTCAAATCAGTGGGAGTTTTGCCATTGTCTTCCATGGCCTCAAGTTTGAGCCATTCATTTCCCAGTGGCATAGGAGTTCGATGCAGTGCTTGGATACAGCTGAGGGCCTTTGAAGCCTTGAATTTGGGAGCACATCCGAGAGATTAATCATAGTCACAATAGGCACAGATGTCTTAACAGGCTGCCGCAGGCTCTGATTTGCCAAACAGTATATCCAGCTTGTTTGCAGCCTTCACACACTTTGTTCTGGAAAGTTGTTCTCCGGCAACATTAGCATCAGCCCTAGCAACAGAGAAGTGCCACTTGCATAATTATATCAGGGCCAGTTTTCAGAAGTGGCTCCATGAGTTGTACCTGGTGTATTTGAAGGCAATTGCATCTGCGAAGCGGATGATTGTGCACGTTAGTTTGGGTAGCAGTGTGCCGTAGAGAGGTTATAACAATGCTCACCGTAATTAGGCTCAGCACATTAGACCATTCCTAATTCTCAAAGGTGAATCAAGAGAGCCAATTGAAATCTGATAGGCCCTCAGTTTTCATGGAGAATTTCATCACCGTCCTCACTGCGTGGGGGGAGAAACGTGTGCGGAGAACTGAGTCTCAATCCCACTGCAGCCAGCAGCAGAGCTGAGATTATAGCCTGGTTTCCTGGCTTCCGAGCCCAGGGCCAAAGTGCCTTCAAAACAGTCAAACTGATGAATGTTTTGCTTCTCAATGTCATTGAAAAACCATCCCGTCTTCATATCGGCTGACTTGGTGTGGCTGTTTCTTTTAATTGTCCTTGATGATGATAACGGCAATGTAAGAATAGTGTCAAATGATAAGCGTGTGCTATCCCTTTTCTTACGGTCAGTTCTCTTTTTTTGTGTGAGGTGCAGGTTGTAGCCGTGTTTGTCTAAGGACGTAGGCAGACAAGGTTCTTTGGGTAAATGTGACATCTTTTATTAGACCAACTCAGATAGTTGGAAAAATTCTTCTTTGCAAGCTTTTGGGTTTAAAAATCCTTCATCAGGCTGAGGAAGCCTCTGCAGTTGGTGTGTGCTCTTCCTGGATGAAATGAGGAGTAAAGAAGCCAGCGCCTTCCTTTTGCACCCATAAAACCATAAACCAAGAGACACCGAGAGTGAAGTCTCAGTATATGAACTGGGTGAAATCTTGGGAATGTTGTGCTGTCTACACTAGGGCTAATGTCTCCCCCGTCGTGAGTCTCCCCT
>NW_017729011.1:23330991-23344909 GCF_001723915.1 Gavialis gangeticus
GGAGTAAAGAAGCCAGCGCCTTCCTTTTGCACCCATAAAACCATAAACCAAGAGACACCGAGAGTGAAGTCTCAGTATATGAACTGGGTGAAATCTTGGGAATGTTGTGCTGTCTACACTAGGGCTAATGTCTCCCCCGTCGTGAGTCTCCCCTGGAGCAGGCTGCCTTGGTACATGAAATGGCAGGTGTCTCTGCAGTGGTGAAATGAGACTGTCCCCATGTACAGGTGCAGTCTGCAGAGGACAAGTTATGGCGGATACTAAGGTCTTGCTTGTCTGAGGGTGAAGGGAGCTGGAGAGGGAAGGGGTTTCTGCTATCTCCTGTCCTCACTGGAGTGCTAAAGCAGAAGCACCCAGCACATAAATGATGGCAGTCTCCCCAAGCCTGGGCACGCTTCTCCCATGAAACTCTGGTTTCATGCAACTCCCCTCTTGTGTGCTCAGAGGCATTGGGAGATTTTGAACGTTGCAAATGAAGTTTGAGTCTGTGCCTTGGCTCATGTTTGTGTGGGTGCATGCATATGCATTTAGCTAGGTATGTCAGCAGACCTCCCTATATTTAATGCATATATAATATACACACATTATATATAATATAATATACACGCACACAGACATGCACGCACATACCCACAGGCGCGCACATGTGACATCGAGAAAAACCTCTTTGCTCCTTTTAATGAAATCTGACTTCTTTAAAAATAGAGGCATTGGTGCGTACGTGTATGTGTTGTGTTTGGGGGATGAAGATGTTGGTTTAAGAAACAAAATGCAACAACTTTTCCATTGTTTACCAGTGTCAGTTATGCTTTTTTTAATTAGTCTCCTTGTTTGATGACTTTTCCCCATCTGATTTTCAGCGCTGGCAGTGTCAGCTCTCATTAGAAATATTGAGTCTGTCAAGTGGTACGTTCACTCGAACAGCTTTAGCCTGGATTAATGAGAAATGTTTTCTCTTGATGGCGGAAGGCATAGCTGGGAGCAGGTACCACTGTTGGTTTTCAATGCTCTCTCCTTGGGCTTGTTCAGCAGCGGAAGGAAAATTCGCGTCTCTGCAAAGGGCCAGGATAAGGCCAGGAAACCTGCAAATCCTGCTTAAGCCCAACGAGGGAGAAGGGATAGGATGAAAGCATCCGTTGTGGCTTTAAGTAGGACTTAAGTGGTGCACGGGGCTCGGGCTGGACATCTGCAGTGGCAGGAATCTCATCCCAGCGACTTTCTTCGGATCAGCTTGTTCGTGTTGCGCTGCGGCCGGTAAGGCGCCTTCCTAGCCTTAGGTCGGGGTGTCCTTTATGGAGTTGTCTGGAGAAGCTGGACAGCTGATGGAAAGGCGGCCAAGTGTCAGTCTGTCAGGCATTGCTGGGGCAAGGTTCTCCAACATCTCGACCACATCTTTTTCCTTTAGTCTTTTCAGTCTTTGGCCAGAAGAAGTCTGTCCTCAGCCAAGCTGCTTCCCCGGCTGTTGTGTCTCCTGCTCTTGGGAGTTGTCTGCCTCCCACCCCACGCCACGGCCAGCGTGAAGGGGAGCTGGCGAGCGGATGGCAAGCTGGCTGTGCCGGGGGGTTGCCCAGAAACCCATCCTCACAACTGCTGCATAGCATCCGGCTATTGATTTATTTTTATTTATTTATTTTTTCTTTTTTTTCTTTTTTCTTTTTTTGTCTGCACATGTAAAACCTCCCCACAATGCACCTAGTGAATTGTGTCCTGCCTACGGTGTGACACACAGCCGGGGAATCCTTCCCAATAACATTTCTGATCATCGGGTTCCTTGAGGGCCTGGCTGTCATTTAATCCGAGCCGGTGGGTGAGACCACAGGATAATCAAAGCAATGCATCTTGTAGACAGTATTCCCTTCCAAAAGGGCTTGGCTGCTGCCCATCTACCAGATCTTCTGTCTTAAAGAGCTGGAGATGAGAGGGAGCCTCTGTGAGAGGCCTTTATTTCCCAGGGCACACTGTGGCTCCGCGGCAGTACCTTTTGGGCTCATGAAGAATGACTGTAATTGTCTACTTGATGCACTTAGGAAGCAGAATACAGCATACATAGTGGAAAACTACAGCCGCTGCCTCTGTATGTGTGTGCACCGCTGCTTCAATCAAGCTGTCAATAGGGTAGGCTTTGAATAATTCAGGCTCTGAGCTTACAGCTTGCAAGGTAAAGGAATATAAAAAAGTGCCTGCAGCTGTCTACAGTGGCAGTAACTCTCTCTGCCAAACTTCAGTAGCCAGCCTGCTCCTACCTGCTGGAGTTTTTAGACAAGCTAAGTGACCCAGATGCCCCTCTCCAGACTCACGTTGGTTTTTCTGCTGAATCCCTTCACTGTTGGCATTCGGAGTGCATACACCTCCACTGAACTCGCCGCCGACTTTATTTATCAACGTGTCATTTTGCTCAGGCTTTTTTTTTTTCTCCCCGTTGCCTCCCTTCAGCAGCTTGCTCAGTTGCGTCGGCATGTTCCCTTTTCGAGCCAAGCTAGTAGAAAGGTGCACGCGTATGAAGTGAACACCTCTGCCTCTGCCCTGACTCTCCAGCGGGGGTCCTGTAAAACAAAGCCGGGTCTTCCCTTTGGCAGTGATGTGGCATCCACACTCTGAGCCACTCACGGACAGATGGGTGGACAGACACGCGGACTGGACCTAGGAGATGGTCCAGCAACTTGGAAGATGGGATGGATGCACCCTCAGCAAGGTTGCAGGTGACACTGAGCTGGGGGGAGTAGTAGATATGTGGGAGGGTAGGGCTAGGATTCAGAGTGACTGAGACAAATTGGAGGACCGAGCCAAAAGAAATCTCGTGAGGTTCAACAAAGACAAGTGCAAAGTCCTGCGCTTAGGACAGAGCAGTCTCATGCAGGCTGGGGGCGACTGGCTGGGCAGCAGCTCGCACAAAAGGACCTGGGGTGACAATGGACAGTAAGCTGAATATGAACCAGCAGTGTGCCCTTGCTGGGAGGAAGTCTAACGGCATCCTGGGCTGCATTGGTAAGAGCAGTGCCAGCAGACTGAGGGAAGTGATTTTTCCCCCTGTGTTTGGCACTGGTGAGGCTACATCTGGAGTCCTGTGTCCAGTTTTGGGCCCCCACTACAGAAAGGATGTGGACACATTGGAGAGAGTCCAGTGGAGGGCAGTGAAAATGGTTCAGGGACTTGTGAGGAGACGTTGAGGGAACTGGGCTTATTTAATCTGCAGAAGAGAAGACTGAGGGGGATTGAATAGCAGCCGTCACCTCCTGAAGGGTGGATCTAAAGAGGGTGGAGCTGGACTGTGCTCAGTGGGGGCGGATGACAGAACAAGGGGTTGGAGCAAGGGAAGTTGAGGTTGGATATTAGGCAAAACTTTTTCACCAGGAGGGTAGTAAAGCGCTGGAACAGGTCACCCAGAGAGGTTTTGGAGGCCCAACTAGACACAGCCGTGGCTGGGATGATGTAGTTGGGGCCGGTCCTCCTTGGAGCAGGGGGTTGGACTCAGGAGATGTCACCTCCTGAGCTCCCTTCCAGCCCCCGTTGTCCGTGATCCTATGACTGAAAACTTGCCTTAACAAATAAGATCGGTGGTTATGCTTCTGCTCCAAACTGCGGGCATGCATCACAGTATTCCTCTTGGAGTGGCGCTTTATTAAATTACTTTGCATTGTCAAGTTAGCTGCACATAGTCCTGTCAGTTGATGGCTTTTGTTTCCCCCCCAAGGGCTTACAGCAATCAAAGTGAAATTTATACATGTCTGTAAATAGTCCAGTACCATTCCTGTACAGTGATAGCCACTGAGTTGTGTGGGGTGATGGGTTAAGTAACTGGTTAATGGCCTCTTATGTTTCTGTGGTTTGTCCCCAGGCCTTGGAGGGAAATGTCCTACCTGATGCTAGTGTCTGGGTGCGCTGCATATCCAGGCAAGCAAATCTTGAGAAAGATGCTCCTTTCCCAATCCGAGCACCCACCGTATTTGAATTTCTTTAGAGCATGCGCACTCACTCCTCTTTGGGGAACTGTCAGGAAAAGTGCGAGTTTGAAATGTCCCCCTGAGCCCTGACGGTTGGTCATCAGCAAGACTCGAGATTGCCTTTGGCAGCACGAACAGCGCGTTCCCTTTCTTTCTGAGACGGAGATATCACCACAGAGCAGGGATGCACAGCCCACAACTGCCTAGGAATATCGCATCTTCTCGGACATGAACTGCCCCCCAGCTGTTCCACACCTGGATCCGAGGGCTGCAGAGCAGCGGTGCGGCGGATTCAGAACATCTGTCTTGTCCTAGGCCCAGTCATCCGGGAACACGTCTGTTGGACGGACTTTGTATCGCCAGCCTGTTGTTTTCTCTCCGCCTGTCCTCGGTAAGGTTGCTGATTGCTGCCAGTGGGCCCCGTGGAAATGTGAAGTCATTGCTTTGTATCAGAATAGCGAGGCCTCTGCTTATATCAGGATTTGAAGAACGCACCGCGTTTGCAAGCTTGTCCACATCTGTCCCAAACATGCAGTTAGTTCAACCAAAGATATCACCCACAAAAGACCTCGCCTGTCAGGATTTGGGTATATTCTGCAGCTTGATGGAGAAATAATTCTTCTTTGCTAACAACCCCGAGGTGTTAGGCTCTATATTATGGGTACCCATTTCAACACCCAGATCTTTAGGCTTTCCACTGGTTGGCCGTCCTCTTGCTTCCTTTTTTGCCGTGCTATCAAGCGAGCCAAATACTTGCAGAAACCAGGACTCAGTTGAAGCACGGTTCTTGGGCCAGTGTTTAACAGGCCTTTTTCTTCTGGAGCATGGATAGGGCTTCAGCTCAGGACGGCGCCACATGACAAGGCTTCGGGCATCACGGGTCCCCGTTGAACGCAGGGAGTGGCGGATTCTTGGCATCTTGCAGGACCAGACTCGGCTCAGCTTTTCCTGAAGGCTCGTCTCTGCTTAATACTCCTCCTTCCTGAGCGGGGGGCAGGAGCCTCCGGCTAGTCGTCAGCCCTGCATGAGTGCAAAGGCCCTTCCTCCTCATTGCCGCCTGGCCTTTCTGATCACCTCATCCCTCAGCTGGAAAAGGCAGCTGATTGTCCTGCGGGAACAGAGGGCATCCATTTTCACTCTGCCTTGGAAATTTTCCTAGCCTTTGCCCTTTCTGAATTACGGTGTCCCTTCCTGTGAATCAAGCTGAGCCTACGCTGGCACATCCGCAGCCCTGGGTGAAGGCTCGCGTTGGGTTTGAGTCCAGTGCAATTTAACAGCTGTCTCTGACAGTTTTGCAATCAGCCACCTACACACACTTCCCTTTAAAGACCGGATCTGGATTTCCACTGCAGTGGTCTGGATGACGGACAAGGACTCCACTGTCCTCCCTCTTCCTATCAAGTCAGTCTCAAGAGAGGTGTGGTCTGGGGCCAGGACTGAGCGTCAGGATTTTTGGTCCTTTGATTTACATCCCCCGACCTTCTGCAGGCCTCCGTAGTTTCTCCACTGGTAGGATAGGGATTATAACAATATCTAACTCACAAAGGTATTGGGCAGGCTAATTAGGTGATGGCATTCAAGTGCTGAGCATTATAATAATTACTGGGTTATCGCTTATTTCTGTTAATTATTATTGGTCCATAAATTATCTCTGGTATTTGTATTTCAACAGCACATGCAGCTCTGCTGACCTCCAGAAATTACCCTCTCCCCGTACACACACGGGGTTGCTGGCACTGTGGTACACGGGCACGTTTCACTCATGCTTTCCATTGCTATATGGGAAACTACGGTCACTGAAAGTCCTGGTCTCGCACTGAGCCTGAGAGTCGATTTTTGGCTATAGCAGAAGGATGGGGCGAGGCAGAAGGTGCCCTAAATCTGTCCCCATGGCCTCTTGCCAAGCGATCGGGCCTCAGATATTTAAACAAAAAAGCCCAGCCTTGTGGTGAATCCATGTGCTGTGCCTCAGTGTCCTCTTGCTGTCGCTGTACCCACAGGCGTGAGTGTGCCACAGGGCTCCTGTGGCCCTACCCAAAATGCGGAGGGCAGCAGAATTGGAGGCAGGCCTTTCGGCAGCCTTTGACTCGCTGTGGTTTGAAAAATCAAACACTGTAGGCTACTGCAGTACATTCCTTTGAGGAAAATCATGAGAGACTGAAGCAAACCTCAGCACTGCCAAGCAGCTCGTGACACGAGACAAAAGAAGATTCCTTCCCTCTGCCAAAAACCAGGGGGACGCGAGGAAACTCTTAGGCCCCGGTTCAGGAAAGCACGTTTGTACAGAAGGATGCATTAGCCTCTGCCTCTGGCTTTTGCTGGTTTGGCGACCTGCTGCTGGCAAGGTCGTGGGGCATGCCTGGCCCGGATTGAGAACCCGGTGTAGAGCCCCGATGTCACGCAGCGGACGACAACGGGACCGGGTACGTACTCGGATGTGGTCAGAAACCTCTTCAAAGACAGACGACCCGCTTCCCGACCTGCGTGCTTAGGGGAAGGCGCTTGCTGCCATCCTCGGGCACTTCAAGAAGTAGCGGGACTGTCGGGTGCTGCTTTGGCCAGAGTTCCAGGTCTGCGCCTTTTGTTTGGGAATCCTGGTCGGGAAATGTTGGTCTGCATGAATTCAAACAACAACAAACCCCAAGCAAACAACAGGGATAGGTGCACCCTGCATCTGGAAGCCAAACCTGTCTGCGTTGGGCTGGTGCCTACAGCCCGGAAAGCACAACCGGACTGGCTCCCAGGTGTGTGGAGTGGCCCTGGAAGGGCACCGGTTTAGCTGGGAGCAGAATGAGCCCACAGACCGCACGCTGCAGGTGAAAGACCAAGCTGGTTTCACCCTCTGAGCTGAGGGAGAGGCAAAAGGTGATTCTCGTCGGTAAAACGAAGTTCTGCCGCAGTCATTTTCCTATTCGGTCGGCTGCCAGGGTAAGGGAGTGCTCCAGCATATCCTGTTGATCTGGTTCGAGAACATCCTTTTGTGCCCTGTGTGTGTGCAGCATCCATCCCCGTGGGGCTTCGGAGCTGGGTCTGGGACTAGGCATCTGCAGGACGGTGACAATGGCGGTAGTGACCCTTTAAAATGAATTGGAAGAGATTTCTGTATCACCTGCATCGGTGTTGTGATTTTCCAAATACCCTCAGACAATAAAAGGGACGAGAGCCCCATAGGTGTGGGTGGCCAGCTCTATTCTACCTAGTGGCTATTGGGGCAGCTGCTGGGATTTGCAGAGAATTGTTAAAAGTCTAGAAAACGAGGTGTAAGGATTCGCACAAGCTCAAGCGAGTGGCTTTTCTGTTTGGCATCTCTGCCATCCACTTGATCCAGAAACCTCAGCCAAATCTGCTCCTGCTCTGATCATGGTGCATATGCTCCTCTTGATTAATCCTTTCACTAGCTGCACAACCTCTGCAGTTTTAGGCACTTGTACACACTCCTGACTTTGCATAGATCAGTATATTCTTTGCGTTTTTTGTCCTGCAGCGTATCACAATGATTCCCAGTTTCAATCCCCCTCTTTTCCTTCTCCCCAGGGTCCTTCTGCAAGGATCTTGCTTTTCCCCAAGGTCCTCCCTGGCTTCAGCCTGCATCTCGGCTCTGACTTCTTCCATCTCAGTACCCCTCCCTTAAAACTCATTCAGTTTCCTCTCTTCATTTCTTCCTTTGTTTCCTTTCTTACTTAGAGTCATGTTCTCTTTGCGTCTTCTTTCATGGTGCCCCCCAGGTTTGGAAGCTGGAGCAGGTTAGGCCTTGGGATCATCCCCTATTTTGCCAACATGAGACGTTCCTTTCCCCTCCTCCAAAGCCGTCCGTAACGTCCATTTGTCCTCTGATGTCCTCGAGCTCTGATGTCCTCCCTCGCGCTCTCTGCACATCCCATCTCTGCGTTGTTCATTTGCTTCCCCATTAGAGCGAGATTCTCTGGACCAGCACCTTGCCTCTCTTCCCACTTGCAAAACGCTCTCTGTAGTTAATGAAGGCCATTAACACCACATCCTAATGCACTACCACGTGAAAAACTTCCTCCCAATGAAACACTCCACTGGCATCAGCAATAAAAGTTTTCAATAAACTCTTATTTTACCCAAGTACTTTCAGGGTGAGAAGAAACCTGGAACGGCTTACACACACAAAACACTTGAAGGCCAGAGGGAGCGCGCAAAGCTGTAGTCATTTAAATACAATTATTTTTCAAGAAGACAAAAAATTACTTTTTTTGAACTGGGTCAGCGCTCTACATCTGCAGTGCTCAGCCATTTTACACATGACACAATCACCCACTCTGTTTATCTTTCGGCAATATGCTCTCGCAGACTGCCAATTAATTGCATATTGGTGCCTGCTCTCTCGCAGCATTCTGGATAAACACGGGGACGCCGGGATGGGAAGGAGCCTAATTCTGACTGCTTAGAGGAATGAAATCTGTCATTGTCTTAGCCTTGTTATCTGCTATGAAGGCAGACTTTTAACAGAGTGTTTTGCTTGTAAACACCCTCTTTAAGCACCCTCCAAATTTACATAAATGGCATGTCAGCCATTGTCAACAGCAAGGCATCAACATTTGAAAGGTAATTGCTTTCCAAAATATTTCGTGAAGAGTCCTTGGCAAAAGGCGTGGACCGACTGCAGGTGAAATGCTTTCAGCCAAGTTCCTCCCCAGGAAAGGCTGCAACCAGGGCGAAACAACCCCCAAGGAAGCAGAGTAGCTTGTTCTGATTTAATTCCTCCCTGGGGATCATATTTACCTCCCCGCAAGCGGGGAGCACCTGGCAGGGGAAATACCAGGTGGTTTTCCTACTGGCATGGGAGAACCGCGAACGTGGCAGGGGGCTGCGCCCTGGCCAAGGTAATGCAATTAAAATGGCACTGTGGGGTGCAGGGTCTCTCCCTTGTCTGCTTGCAGACAGGACTCCCTACAAGAGCTTCCCGCTTTGCCTTCCAGTGGGAGGATCTCGACTACACACCGACTTTATGGACGTGGGTGACTCCTCCCTGGCTTGCTCCTGCGGCCGTATGGCTGGGGTGAGGAAAACTCGGGGGCATCTGAACCCCAAGCCTCCGGGCTTCGGCCTGCCTGTAGGATGCCCGCCAAAGGATTTGGAAGTATCGGGGTAGAGGATGCTGGCCGGTAGCAGGGCTACATATGGTTCTTGAATGATTCACGCGGATTTGGAACGGATCTGGCTAATTTGACTGGGGGGACACACAAATTTTGTTTAAAAAAAAAAAAAAAGTATTTTAGAGAGCGGTCCTGGTCAGCAGACGACCTGTTTGGGAGGGCTGCGGGTTCAGGTCTGTTGAGGACCTGCTGGGAAAGCAAAGAGGCTCTTCATTCTCTTGGGCTCTAAATTAGCAGCTTCTCCTACCGAGATGAAGGTAGAACGGACACAACAACTTGGGGCCTGGGCCCGCGGACCCGCTGACTTCATAGTTCTTATCCATCACTAATTTCTGTGATTTATAGAAAGCCACAGGAAATAGGCTGAAGGAGACCATCCTTCCTTGGCCGGGGAATGCACTCGATATAACCTAGTTGGCCATTTCTATTTTTAATATCTAGCAAGTTCTGAAACCAAAATAAAGAGGCTCAGCTGAAATCTAGAGTGGCTACAGAGAAGCAGGACAAAATCTTCTCCTGGGGCAATCCTCAAGAGGATTTTAAACTGCCATCTCAACACTGACTTGTTCTAAATTAACTGTTGCCTCCAGGCAAAGAGTGATGAGTGGTCTGCCGCGAGGAGATACGAATGTGTCTGGGCACTTTCTTCCTGGACCTGCTGTGGCACCAGCGGCTGGGAGAGGGTCCTAGGATGGGGGGTGCCCTGACATGGGGGCAGTTCCTGCTGTGCTGTACCAGGATGAGTCCTGAGTACGTCGGTAGCATCCGTGTAAACACCAAGTGCATCAGTTCACACCAGCAGGAGTGAGAAGAGAAGCTGACTTTTTGCATTGTGTGTTCATACAGCAGCGCCATGGCGCACAGTTGTGTGCTACCTGCATGCCAGGACAGCCGTCCGCCCCAACCTTCGTGCTCCTCTGTTGTGTTGCACTGGTGCCTTAAGGCCAGTATCGGGCTGAGTCCCACTGGGCCGGGCTCTGCAGTGAGCTCATAGTCCGTGCACAAGGGATACGGTGCGATCGCTTTAAGAGGTGCAAGGCTGGAAGCAGAAAGGGCTGTGGTGGAATAAGAGAAGACCGTCTTTGCTGGTTGTTGCCACTGTAAGTCTGACTGGCTGCATGCTTTCATGCCAGGGGCTATATTTGGTAACCCCCAGCTCCCAATGGCTTAGACCAGTGCACAGATCACATAGAAAATTATATGCAAGGGGCCTTCAAACTGCTGGGGAGTCAAAACATTGACAGGGGTCACCCCTGGGGGTTTGCAGACTGTCTAAGGGGTCTGCAAAAGACGACTATGACCAATCAAAAATATGCGAATACCTACACTTACAATTCAAAGGGGTCTGCACCTCCATTCAGAATTTTTTTAGGGGGTTGCAAAAGATGACTATGATCAATCAAAAGCATGGAAATACCCACGCCTACAATTCAAAGGGGTCCGCACCTCCATTCACATTTTTTAGGGGTCTGCGAATGAAAAAAGGTCAAAACCCACTGGCTTAGACATTTCCCATCTGATTTCATTCTCCATGTCAGTGCAACCCCTTCCTTAGCAGGCACCCATCTGAGGAGGAAAACAGTGGGCCATCTGTGAACCGTCGACGTTTTGACTCCCCAGTGGTTTGAAGGCTGCTTGTATGTCGTCCTGTGCAATTCCATTGCATCGAGGCGAAGCATCGGCATGCCTCGAACACCTAACACTTACGGCGTAAATTATGCTAATTGCATGTGCTTGTGCTTGGAATTGTAGCTATGGTTTGTGTTCACAGCACCTGGGTCAAATAATTATAATTTATACACGCTCTTCATGACTCCAGTAGATTTTCCTGCTCTTCAGGCTAATAGGAAATTGTTACTTCCTTCTCGACGGTGAAATGCCCTGTTGGTAGCGTTCCAGATCCGTGCCAGTCGACGGTAACGGCAACAAGCTGCTTACAAAGGGCCTAATCCTGCTCTCAGCGGAAGTCAGCGGGAGCTTTGCCTTTGACTTCAGCGAGAACAGGCTCTAGCCTGTCTGCTGCTAGGTTGGTGCAAGAATTGCAGGCCCCGCTTGGCTGCTTCTCATTTGTTATTCTGCAAATGCATCCTCAGAAATGTTGTTTCCTTTTCAGTTGACCTTTTCTTGCCCTTGTTGCCTCATTGCGAGTATCTACAAAGACGGTTTTATTTCTTGTCTATCAGCTTGGGACACGGCAGGGCTCTGGTGCCAGAGCAACCAAGCTCAGGTTAAACACGAGTTGGAGGCGAAGGCCCGTGCACCCACGTGTCTTGCAAATGTCACGTGCTGAGTTAGGAAGTTGCCTCGTCGAGGTTGGCGGGACGGTGAAGCGCCGGGTGGGCTCAGCCGGGAGTCTCGCGTCATCTGCTGAAGCCCGGTCAGGACGTTGTGCAGTGCCGTAACAGAAGACACCTCGGCTGCTTTCTCCTTCCAGCTCCATCCTCCAGACGAAGGCAGTTCAGCCCCCAGCACCTCTGCTCAGCAGTCTCCCTGTGGCAGGATGTGTTGTTTCCTAGTCAGAGTCGAGTCTCAGCTTCCTCCTCCTTCGAGCTTGCGTGGAAGGTGCAAGACAAACTAGCAGTGCCAGCAACCGGCTGTCAGCACCAAGGGGGTGGTCTTAGATGCCTGAGATGGGACGTGTGACAGTCGCGGGCTTTGCCTTTTGCTGGGGGGGGGGAGCAATGGGCTCAAGCTGCAGCAAGGGAGGTTGAGGTTGGATATTAGGAAAACCTTTCTCACGAGGAGGGTGGTGAAGCATTGGGACAGGTCTCCCAGGGAGGTGGTGGGGTCTCCATCCTTGGCGGCTTTTAAATCCCAGGTAGACCAAGCCGTGGCTGGGATGATGTAGTTGGGGCTGGTCCTGCTTGGAGCAGGGGGTTGGACTGGATGTGACCCCCTGAGCTCCCTCCCAGCCCCCGTTGTCTGTGATTCTGTGATTGTGGGAACTCGAGCAGGATAGTCCATTTTCCTTTTCCGCTTTTGTCCTTGGCTGTAATTTCTGAATTGATGGAGTGAATTAAAATCTTCTGAGCGGAGACAGCCTGCCTGGCTATTGGACTGCATTAGGAAATTAAACCGTGGTGCACAGGAGCAGTCTGTCTTGCCACTAGAGCTGACGGTTCGTTGCTAGTCCGGGTGGAGCTGATAGGAAAAGTTTGGGTTTCGACAGGGTTTTGCTGGAGAGGGGAAATAATTTAGGCCCTTCGTGAGAGCTAACCGGGGCTCCCTTTAGTACTCAGCTGACCAGATGTAAGTGGGGCTGTCCCCACTCCAGGACAGCAGCAGCTAAGGCAGGACAAGGAAGGGGACTTTCAAGCTGCTCTTGTTGTTTCTCTGGTTCCCAAACCTTGGATATAAGCAGTTCATGCGCTGGGCTTCTCATCCACCCCGTTAAACAGGAACGTGCCATCAGAGACTGTCCCCATCCTGAGCACTGCACAGTCCTAGCGGACAAGACAGACCACATGCAGACACAGGAGATATTAGTAACCCCTTGTGCAGAAGCACAGCAAGGTGAAGAGAAGTGACCATGGTCACACCGGCCAGCTGTGCCAGAGCCAGAATTGAGCCGCAGCCCCAGAGCAGTGCTGTAACCACAAGACCACGCTTCCTTCCCATCGGGAGGCTTTCCCTGGCACCTGCCAGTCCAGTTAGCGCTCCGTACCTGGACTGGTGGCACCTTCTGTCATTTAAAGGGTGAATTACAAACAGCGGGAAGTAGGCCCTGCACCCCGCATTTGTATGGCGCCAGCTCTTGAAGATGTAAGTATGGTCAGGACATGATGAAAATGTGCCTGCCCATCCCCACACAAAAGCGTGGGCAAGAGTCTCGATGCTTTACTGATGGATTTCAGGGGCAAGCGCCCACTTCTCACGGAGAGTTTGGAAACATGAGCTGACGCCGCCTTCCCCCAGGAGCAACCAAATCCCTTGTTATTGCTGTTGATCAGTCAATTATCTTGGGCAGTGATGGAGATTTCCACATTGGAAATGGGCAGAAGTCTATTATCTAATGGCCTAATGGAAGTCTTTAGCTCCTGGGAGTTGTGCAGAGCCTAGCGCGCCTACATGTGCCTGCCCGCAGAGCCATGGGCAGGTCCCCCTGCTCCTTTCCCCGTGTGTTTGCTGTACCGCTCTAATTATAGACGATACAAAAGCAGGCTAGATTACGTTTAATTAGAGCTGAGCTGCTTTGTCACGTAAATTTGATTTGCAATGTGGCTCATCCAGTCTGGACCAGAGCCAGTACCTGCGTGAGCGCCTCGGCAGCTGGGGAAAGGCTGGGAGCAGATGCCTCTCCTCCCAATCAGGGAAGCTAAAGAAAGGGTTTGAATTACAAAAGAAGGGACGGATCTGGGCTTCCCTCGCTCTCCCGCACCTCCCTTCACAAAGGGCAGCAGTCAGTTTACTTTAATAATCCGGCTATCAGCTGCAGAGGAAGTTGGGCAGTGCTGGAGTTGGAAAGCAGGAGGCGGCTCAGAAATCCGCTCATACAGGCAAGGCAGAGCACGGGGAGCGCGGGCATCGGGGCTCTGCAACGAGAGAAAATGGACCCGTGCTGGATTCGGAAGAGCTGAGTGTCCTGGGAGCCCATGGTCCTTCCTCTGCCGCACGCTGGTTTTTCCATCCCCAGAACAGTTAGGTAAGTGCCCTCTCGCTTCCCTCTTTCCAGCACCGCCCTGGAGCTTGTTATGGAGGCAGGGAGTGGGAGAACACCAGGTGTTGATTTCCTGCACCCTCCGGACCTTGCTTTTGATTTGAAAAGTGAGTGATTTATTTAGAGTGTTTTGACTTCGTGGTTTGGGGTTTTGGGGTTTGTTTCTTCCTTGAAGAGCTGCCGGTGGTTACAGCCCCCTG
>NW_017729011.1:23349909-23370156 GCF_001723915.1 Gavialis gangeticus
CGGCCTGGAGCTTGTTATGGAGGCAGGGAGTGGGAGAGCACCAGGTGTTGATTTCCTGCACCCTCCGGACCTTGCTTTTGATTTGAAAAGTGAGTGATTTATTTAGAGTGTTTTGACTTCGTGGTTTGGGGTTTTGGGGTTTGTTTCTTCCTTGAAGAGCTGCCGGTGGTTACAGCCCCCTGCCACGGCTGCAGTCCGGAGGCTCGGTTTGCTCGGCGCTGGGGTTTGACTGAGTTGAGCAGCCAGTTCCACGATGCAGATGTTTGTGCTGCTTCCTGTGAAATCGGCCTGTGGGGGCAGAGGCAGCTGCACTTCCAGCCAGCCTCTGTGTTCAGCCAAGGAAAGACGCCTTCTCCAGACATGTTCACTGGGAGGGAGGGAAGCAGGAAGGGCAAGGGGAATAACCGTGTTAAAACAGCTTGCTTGAGTGGTGTTCCCCGTGAACCTGTAGGGAAAGAGGCACGAGCTTGGATTTGTCAGCGTGTACGCACATGCACATGCACAGAGGGGGACATGGGCTGAGCGAGCAAAATGCTCTATACGCAATTCGGAGAGTTCAGACGAGGTGGACAATTCCCGAGACGGTGGAAGGGGCCGAGGACTTGTGCGCACGCTGGGGTTTTGCAGGTGGGTACGCTCGTGGCAGCTGTCCATAATTTCTGACTTTGAAGGAAGGCAGTCGAGGTGAAACTCCTCCTGCCCTTCCCTAGCTTTGTGGGTGCCTCCGGAGACTCCGAGCCTGGCTGGGATCTTTCAAGCCAGGTTTATCCGTCGCCATTTGTGCAGTTTGTTTCCTTTCCCACTTTCGTTCCCAGGAGGGCAGCGAAGTGAGAAGGCTTCCCTCCCCTGGCACCCCGTCTCGTATCACTAGTCGGTCCCCATCCCCCTTGCTGTGCTCCCAGCACTGCAGGAAGGTGAAGATTGAAAAAGCAAACGGCAAAACCCGGGGTCTGCATCATTAAAATAAAAACAGTGAAAGTTTTGCTTTGCATTGGGGTTTGCACCGACTCTCATTGAATTTAAATCCAAGATAGGGGAGTTGAGAAAAGTGGCACCACGGCAAAGGCCTCTTGCAGAGTGATGCGTGGCTGGACTGTCTTCATCTTTGTGGTGTTTGCTCTTTGCCAGAAGTACCCAAAACTCACGGAGGTGTGAGGATCACGGGTGTTTCCCATGATCTGTACAGCTGAGAGACTAAAAGCAGTGAATCCCGACCTTGAGTCGAACCCCTCGTGGGAGCCGGTGAGACGCAGGGCCCGGCCTGAGATGCGGGCCTGAGCATCGCCCCTCGTATCGGGATGCTGGTGCTGCCCCCGCGAGATGAGCCCGTGGGGGCCGAGGCCGAGGCTCGGGGAGGGGGGGCAGCGAGGGAAGCAGCAGGCGTCAGGCGGAGGGGAAGGTCACAGCTGTACTTGAATTTGTTCACATTAAATCGCAGCCTGGCATTTCCAACCATTCGTTTTCGCTGGGCAAGTGGTAATTAATAGTCATGTTAACGTTCGGAAGCAAATTGATTTGACTCCACTCGCTGTCTCTCGGCCATCGGCGGTTCGGCGCTTCTCCATGGGCCGGCGTGCCCCGGTGTGCGCTTCTCCGTGGGCCCCGAGAGCGTGGCCAGCACCCACAGCAGGACGGGAGCACGGCGCCGTTGTGCTGAGCGCCCCTCCAGCTCACACAGGCCCCAGGCACAAGCCAGCTTGTAGCAATTAGTATTTGCTGTCCCTGGGAATGACCTCGGCGCTCGTCTCCACGCTCAGGCTTTAAACAACAACGCAGACAGACTCCTAAGAGGCCGCGCTGCCTCGGGTGGCCTCATTAGTTGACAGTATTAAAACGAGGAGACACTTGTGCAGCGGGTGCAAAAGCGGACTGGTAAACAAAGGGGAGTTCGGCGCTCTCCAGGAAAATGGTGAGCTCCCTGCGCGCTCCCGGGAGCCGTGTGTGCGCGACTCTGTTCCTTCCCCAGGAGGCCCAAGCTGCTGCGTGCGTGTGCAAGCGCCTGGTGGTTTTTTCCCTTATTTTTCATCCTAGCAGCTTCCTCGGATTGCGTGGCCCTAGGGTGCGTATTGCAGAGACTGGGACGATCGTGTGCGGGGAGAGGAAGCGCTCGGTAATTTTGTGAGCTCTTGTTTGCTTTTAAAGTGACAGGAAAAACACCTTTTCTTATTCAAAATGCTCCCTTCGGCTCTGCAGGGTATCGCATGGCACCGCCCTCATCCGCGGCAGGCTTCGAGTTCCACCGTTTCAGGCATCTGTAATTTTGATGATGGATTTAATCATCTAAGATGCAATCGCCCACTGTGGTGCAGCGCTTTTTCCAAAGAGCTGCTCCTGCCTTGGCCGGGAGGGGGAAAGATGCCCGTGTTTTCCGAATCAGCCACCAACGTGGGGGTGCCTCAGCTTTCGATCCCCTGCACCTGTTTGAAAGGCGCAGGCGCTGACCACGCAGGGATGGTGGGTGCTCAGCACCTCCAGATATCAGATCTGGGGGAGGATGAGTGAAAACATGGGCCCCAGGTTTGTGCCGCAAACGGTTTTTGGCTTGGTACCTTTGGGGGTGGCCTTTGCACCACACGTACTCCCTGTTCCTTCCCTTTGCCCCTTCCCCTTGAAAGGCCATGGGTCCTCCCCAAGCCAGACCGAGAGGCCCCAGCTGAAAAGCAGCAGGACGTGTGCACCGCCCAGCGGGTCTGCGATGGGCGCTCTGCACTGCAGCTCTCAACCGGGGCATGGGCGTGTTCCCCCTCCAGCACGTGGAGACAACTCATGGGAGGCCCTTCGGACCTGACTGGCACGGAAATCCCTGTGCAGCAGGTGACCAGGCATCCGGACAGCATTGCGATGGGTGATAGGAGTAGCACGGGCTTACGTTTCCGTAAGGCACTTATAGTCCCTATCATTGCGCTCCTTGGAAAGCCAAGCTGGACGGGGCTGAGCGGGATCCAGGCTGTTTTCCAGACTTTTTGCACCGGAGAAGGAAATGAGCAAGGCCTTAGTCAGCAGAACTGCTCTAGAGGTGCAGAGCAGAGCCCTTTCCTGGACACGAGCAGCCTCGTGGCCAGCTGGAGCCCATTGTTTCAGCAGCGGTGAGTCAGGCTGCAGGTTGTGATCAGGAGCGCAGGGGACAGGGGTGTTCTCTGCAGGCAGGTGCGCGCCTGGCAAGCGCAGGTGGAGCTCTCCCAGATGGGAAGCGTGCGCCCACTCCGCTCCCAGCCAGCAAACAGGACGCCCAGCAGTTGGGCTGCGGCCAAGAGATTGATGGCAAAGATTTGGAAACCAGAATGATCAAACAGCGCCAGCAAAAGAATTTGAGCAGTGTGTCCCTTCTGCGTGTTAACGGGCCTGCCCTGAACTTTTCCCAAGTATTTGTGCAGCATGGGGTGTGTCGGTGACCTCTCAGGGACATCCGTTCCCTCCCATAAGTTGCCAGGATCCTTTGCTGCCTGCTTTAGGCAGGTGTGTAGCATTGCTGTGCCCTGTCGAGATGCTGCCGTGCTCTGCGGCGTTGCAGTGATTCCTGTAGGCCCCCCCTGCACAGCTCACAGGGATTGGGGGAAGCTGAAGACATGAATGCCTGTCCGGCATTTTGAGACCTGTTGGTGCAAAGGCGGCGAGAGAAGGACAGACTGGAGTGCTGTTAAATCTTGGCACCGTTTTGGTAGACTCTCAGCACTGGGCTTGGGCAGGTGAAGAGAGTTTAATTTGCTACGTGTTAGTTTTTCAAGGTAAAATGAAAGTCAGTAGTGCCGGTCGCGCAGGAGACCTAACTCTTGTCAGACGAGCAGTGAGTAGCGAGTTCACCAGCTGAAGTGAGTCTGGGCCTGTGGCCAGAGGCGCGGTCCCTAAGGGAGGAAGAAGAGGGGAACAAGGATGCCTGAAAATGGTGGGCAGAGAGCCACGTTTTTAGGGAGTTTCTGGCCATTCACTTTTGATGTTGCCAGCAGGAAGCTGGGACGCATCTTGCAAACTCCTCCCTTCTAAAGCACAGGCGGCTGGAAGTGTTGGCATCTCTGCCCCTTGATGGGTTGCAAAGTGGCGAGTTGGTGTCCGTGCCAGGATATTACATACAGCGCTTGAATGATGGCACAGATGTGGGAAGGAAACAGGGCCGTCTGTTATGGACGGTGCATTGAGCCCCAGCCACTTAGTTGTGGTGTGCGTACATGCATCGCACAGGCTTTTTCCCCAGCTGGCATCGTGCAGAAAGAGGCAGGAATGCGCTCTTGGATATTGCTGGGAACCAGGGATCTTCTGTGTTTCAGTGCTCGCCACTGGCAAGGATGAAGGAGCCCCTTCGGGCAGAGGGCTGGCTTCACTGAGCGCGCAGTTAAAGGTGCAAAGCCAAGGGGAAGTCTGCTCTCATCAAGGCTGTAGAGGGAATTTGAAAAAGCTGAATGCAAGCTAAGGTGGATGTTGGTCAGGAGAGCCAGGCTAGCAACTCCAGCTCCTCCCAAGGTAGGATTCGAATGTCTATGAGCACGCATGGACCATGGTTATGTTTCAGCAGCAGCTTCTCCATTAACGTCCTGGGCTGTGAGTTCAGTACTGCCTTACAAGGAGAAATGCTGGGTGGTACATCACGGGTGCTACCTGCTGTAGTGTCGAGGTGTATCCACGGCTGTTGCTCGTCGGAGTAAGGAGGCAGCTCTTAACTAGGCCCAGAGCACAGCCCACAATTGCTTTGCTCCAAGTTAAGTGACTTGCCCTGGGTCACGTGATGAATCTGTGGCGAAGCCTTGCATTAGGCGGTTACCCCCAGCATTGTGGCAGTAGCTGGACCGCTCTTTGAGGAATCTCCAGGCCTTGGTGCTTTCCCCTCTCCATGACTCTGGGAGCCGGCACTTCCCCTCCGCAGCCTTCAGAGGCAGGCTTGCTTGCTGCACACAGTGTTACCGAGCTGGCCTTCCCACAGCTTGTCGGGTCGGTGTTGGTGCAGGCTCCATTTCATCCGGGAGCTCCCCGAGGACCTGGAGAATTAATTAACCACATTCCAAATAACACCTCAAGGCAGCTTTTTCGTAATGAGGCTGAAGAGGGGCCTTTTTGCTAAGTCCCAGCTTGCAGCTGTTTGTGCACGGTGAGCTGCTGCACAGAGTAAGTAGGAGTATCTGGAGTGTGTGCGTGTGCACTTGCGTCCTAGAGGCAGTGAGTTAGTGAGGCCACCTCGGTAAATTGGGGTTAACCCCAGGCAGATGGCGTCAAGGCCTGGGCTTCTGCACGCTTCGGCGAGCATCCTCAGGTAGTGGCCGAGGATGCCTGCCGCACGTGCCAGCCCCTTGCCAGCCTGCGCCCTTGGCCAGAACGGCATCCATAAAAATGAGAATTGATGAGCTTTGTCGTTTGCGGAGAGCAAAGCGGCTTGCGACAAATTAATCATGGATTGCCAGTGCTGACTGGGCACTTTTTGGTTACCTCGCAGTGGGGATCCGTGTTGTTCAGCGGAAAAAAACAGGCCAGTCCGACAATGAGACCTTTGAATCCCAGTGTTCGTGTCTGCGTTGTTATCTACTCACCAAAATGAGAGGGATTGCTCGCCCCAGGGGAACGTGCCTGCTGCTCGGGGGCTTGCGGGGTCAGCCAGGGGCTTCCAGCAGCATTGATGCCCCCCTGGCTTGTCAGCTGCCTCCCCCTGTCTTGAGTTGGGGTCATTGTAGAAACACAGTCCTTGCCCCAGGGAGGTTGCAGTCTAAGCAGTGTCCCAATGGGGTGAGCCCCAGGTGTTCAGACCTCATGCGTGTCCCGTCCAAGATCCCTTGATTGGAGTGAAGGGGAAGAAATGATAAGAAATAGTAAACCTTGTGCTCCTCCTGTTTGCACTGGGGATCAGCAGCCCAGAAGGGTCACATTTCCAAGCCTTTCTCCACAAGCAGGGGGTCTAGGAAATTAAAAAAGGGTGTGGAGATCTTGGTAGTCACGTGACTCCAGGAGCCACGGCTTTAGGAGGAATGCCAAGCATCGAGAAACTCTCAATAAAGCTCGCAGCAAGGCTGCGTCTCTCCCACCCCCCAGGCTCGTTCGGCAGCCTGTGGCTCTGTTAATCGATGGGGCATTTCCCTTGTTTGCTCTGGGTGGAGGAGTCAGCAGGGAAGGTTTCTTTTTTCGTAAGTCGTCAAGTTTGGGTTTGGAGTCGGTGACGTGCGCGCAGGTTTGGAGTGTGAGATGCCTTGCACACATCAGTGGTTCACGGCATACGTGAAATAAAACTAACACTGCCTGGTGGAGGAGGAAGAACCCACCAGACAGTCCCCATGCTCCAATTTAATTGGTGCCAGCCCTGTGTGTCCAGGAAAGACGTGTCTTCTCTTTCTGGAGTAGTCTTTAGTGCAGTTTAATTGCAGGGGGCAGCAAGAAAAGAAACATCAAAGTCCCTGAGGTCAAGTGCTGCCTCTGTCATGAGAAGGATGAGATTTAGTCTGTGCTTCTGCGCGTGTGCAAGTGCATGCACACGTGTCTGTGCATTACACAGCTATTTGCTTGAATCTTGTGGGTCACGCAATCACTTCACTGTGATTCAAGCTTTTTTAGAGCATCCAGCTTGTTAAAGGGGCCCTACTTCAGCCGAGCTCCGGTTAAGCTAAGTAATATTCGAAGCTCCTGCTCTCCACCCCTTTAAAGATGCTGGAGTTGCCAACGCAGCTGACATCCTCCTTCGCGGGCTCTTGTGCCTGTCCTAGAGATGAGGCTGGACCCTGCGCATGTGTGTGGGGGTGTATCTGTAGATTGTAGATGCGTGTTATGTTACTTATTGCATATACATTATAATGTGCACACACACATGGGTAGGTATATATGCATGTATACATAATGCAAAGGCAGGTAATGGAAGGATAAAGCTACAGTGCTGTCTCTCTGTAGCAACTTTCCACGAGGGATCCCAGAGAGTTTTCCAGACATTAGCCAGTTCAGGTTCACGACTGCCCTGTAACATAAACACAAGGATTTTGCATGATGCCTAATGAGTGCTGACAGGACCAAGGACGCCCGACTCCCGCTCTGCTGCTTTAATGACTTAGCGACACCCCTGAGCAAGAGACGGTGCGTTGGCGCTCAGAGGCCCAGTACCCTGCTCTCCCCCTCTCACTACAAGAGGCTTATCCCCTCGTTCCCTATTTTGGGCAGATACAAGAATACTCTTTTAATTCCCCATCTCCCCTCCCCTTAACAGATGGTGCTAGCCATTGCTAAAGCATGTCTATATATAGATAAATGTCCTTTGTTTTCTGGAGGGCCCCGTGCTGGGAGGTTTTTTGTTGTTGTCGTGTTTTTAGTCATCCTAGACGGAGCCCCAGATCGTTGTTTCCTACTGACTCACGGCACCTTTTGACTGCCTCTTCCTGTCCTGCACATGAACACAATGTGGGCCTGGGAAGCGAACATGACGGCAGGGCCTGGTTTTGATGACTGCCTGCATGTTGCAGCTTAAGGCTACGTCCAGACAGTCAAAAAGCCCGAAGTTGAATCAGTTCAGTCTTTGCAGGTTAGTCTGAACTGCAGAGATTAAATTGAGAAACAACTGGACACGCATTCACTTTTGATTCAGGAAATGCAGTCACATGCCTGCAGTGGCTGAGGCTGGAAGCTGGGGGGTGCTAGAGCACACCTCTGGCATGTAGCCAGCACAGGGTGTGTAGTCACTTCCTCTTCCTGTTGCCCCTGAGATCTCTGTGTTTTGTGGTCCACAATCACAGTAGCAGGACTCTGCAGCGTTACTCATTACCTCCTCTTCCTGCATCCAGGTGCCTCTGGGATTTGTAGTCCACAGTTGCAGCCAGCAGTAAGTGTCAGTAAGTTCAGCAGGGCAGGGCAGGGCAGCTCTGTACTGGGGAAAGAGGGGTTAGCCCTCTCCCTGGCCCCAGACTCCAACCAGGGTTTGTCTTGAGGGGTAGTCCCTGCCTCCCCCGCCCTTCTCTGCTAGAGCAGCCAGCACAGCACAGCCCAGGGCTGCAAGGCATGCTGGGATGCTGAGGGACTCTGATTTAACTTAAACCAGGAAGGGGTCTGGGACAGAAGTTTCATAAACTGGTTTGACCCAAATCAGTTAATTCTGATACTACATTCAATCAGGTTTATCGTAAACCAATTTCAGCCATTTTGAAACTGGTTTATGTGCAGTGAACTTCTGTTCTGTTACTGGTTTAAACCAGTTTCTGATTACTTTAACTGGTTTATGTGTACCGTCTGTCCCTAGCGACCCGAAGAAGAGGAGGAGGTCACGGGACAGGAGCCACGTGCTTCATGCACGCCCGGGGCAGCGAGCTGGGATTTCCAGCTGGGTGTTCAGAACAGCTTGTTACCTTGTTGTGGCAAACTTTCACTTGGATGCACTCAGCTGGCTCATCTTTGCATAGATGTGCTACCCCGAGACCTTCTGCATATTGTATGAGGGCCCTCTGAAACATATAGTGCTTATAAAGAGACTATTTGCTCTTTCAAGAGACACTTAATTTTTCAAGGCGTTGCCTCCCTGCTTTCTTGATGGTGCCACGGAACAGAAAGTTGCCAGCGGTTCTGTTCTGTCTACGCAAAGCCGCAGAATCAAGTTAATTTATCTGGCCGCCACCTTCCTATTTTTTTTACAAGTATAAGAAAAAATGACATGCCCGGGTCTTAAGTAGGCAAATAAGGGAAGTCCTTGAGCTGCCCTGCGGCTGCAGACCTAGACACAGCAACACAGGGGGAGGCTGGATCGGAGTCCAGGGGTTGCTCTGTGATGATTCCTGTTTGCTAGTCTCAGAGGAGTGGCCCCTCTCCCCTTCATGTATGTACGCCACTGCACTCCTATGAATAATAATAGAATTACCCATGCGTGGGAAGGGGAGGAGAGACTCCTAAATCACAGTGCAACATCAACATGAATTTTCATCACCCAGCTCTGAGCAAAAATGCACTGTGGCTGGATGTAAAGCAGAGGAGAAAGAGGGGTGAAGAGAGAAGTATCTCTGGGTGAGCAGCTTAGGCTGGTGGAACATGAACAGAAAGGGAATGAAAAGGCCTGAGGGTTCGACAAGCCTAGTGGGAAGGGTCAGCAATGATATTTTCCCTTTTTTTTTTTTTTTTTTTTTACAAGTTTCTCTGGAAGCATCAGGTTTTAGCTCCTTTTGGCATGGAAGAGGGACCTGGTCTGGGGTGCAGGGCAAGGGGAGCAATGAAAGCAATAGGAAAGGTATGTCTTACCAAATATCCTTGAGGGAAACGGACCTAAAAGCAGCATGCAGGCTTCCTAATTTTCTTTCCGGTCTGGGTGAGAGCAGTACCTAGCACATACGTAACACTAACTGAATATCGATCTGCTCATCCTCCAACAGCCCTGTGAGGTATCAACCACAAGCAGTATTTCCATTTCACAGATAGGAATACTGAGGCAAAAGTTGAGCATCCCAAGACAGAGAAGAGTGTCTACTTTGCAAGATGTTGGGGGCCAGGGTGGAAGTCGTGGTGCCTAGAGCTAGGCGAGTCCTCAGTCTCAGGTTCCCAGGCTCATGCTTGGGTCAGGTGGCCGCAACGGCTGTAATAACCACTGCACGGCCTTTCTCACGGTAGCCCAGGAGCGATGGGCTTGACCCTGCAATGGGCTGTGCTGATGAAGGAGGAGGGGTTGACTTCACAAGTCGGCGGCAGTGGTACGGGGGGAGAGAACCGCGGCAAGCTGTCAGGCGGGCTTTTCATTTCTCGTAACACCTTGGCTCTCTTCGGGCACTTTCTCGTGGTGAGTTGAGAGATGGATAGAAATGAGACCAAAATCACTTCCCTGCCCATCTGTCTTATTGATCAGCTGACTTCAGGGGCCTGTGCGTGGACATCTGAGCTCTTTCAAGCCGAACAGCTGGGCCCCAGAGACCCTTTTAAACGCACGTCCATGACACACAGTAAGTACAGCCCTTAAATAGGTTATTCCTCGATCAAGCACCCAGGAGGCCTCTTAGCCTTCACACAGACTAAGCCTGGTATTAATTATAAGGGTGAGTGTGTCACGGCCAGAGCTCCCAATATTTCCCCTGGAACCCTACTCCTAAAACAGGTTTGTTATGGTGCCAGGGGCGCAGGGAGTCTGCTGTGTACCCCAGCCCCGGGCTTGTGGGAGCAGCCCTGGAGCGCGCCGTGCTTATGGGATTTGTGGCGTTGGGTCGTAATGCAAACGAATGACCACGCTCTTCGGTCTGAGCGCGAAACAGAGCGGGGACTGGTGACGCGAGGCGAGAGAAGGGAGACGTGCTGCTGGGTCATGTGTTAAACACCTGGTAGGATACAGAAGTGCCCTGCGCTGGGCCCAATGATCTGTAAGGTCCCTTCCAGCTGCGAACCTCTTTGGGCAAGCCCACTGGAAGGTGCTTAGCCCCGAGTCTTTGCCGGTAGGGCCGAGCCTTCACGCAGCCTCTGCAGGAGGAATCGCTGCTCTGGGTTTCATAAGACTCGAATAATGTGATGCGAGTTTGGTTCCTCCCTGACGAAGGTGGCGTAGAAGATGTCGCCGCCAACGCAGTGGCTGCCTCCTTGAGAAGGGATGGGCCTTGCCCTCCGGCACCGGGTTGGGCATTTTCTCCGCTCCGTCCTTCCAAAGTTCTCCGGCCCGGGGCACTTAGTGCAATCAAAAGCAGGGGCCCTTTCCCCCTGCCGGTGCCCTTGGGCCGCCTCGCTGTAAAGGTGACACCGATCCTTCTCAGGGCCAGCTTTTCTGGTTTATTTACTGCTCCTGCAACGCGACTAGGCAGTGGCAACTGGAGTTACTCGGCTGTGAAAAGCAGTTACGTGTTAAAGCCTGTGCCCATTAACACCAGCGTGCATGGAAGCTGAACGGGCTGGGGAAGACGGTTATTTCTAGTCCCACCACTGCGTTCAGGAGAAGGCCGGGAGAGAGATGAAGTGGCTGCTAAGAATATATAGCTGCCACGCCATGCCACCGCGACAATAAATGTCTTCAGGGCCATAAGGAAGAGGATGAGAGTAGACTCCGGACATACTTCATGGCCAGTCTGCAGCTCCCTCCTGGTGTGAATTTAAACAGGGCGTGAAGACAGCTGTAGAGATGGCAGATGTGAGGATGCTGGAGAAACTGAATTTTGTTATTAAGTTAACGGGACTCCTGCGAACCCACAGATCTCGGCCGTGCGCTGCCTGTTCGCTCTGTCTTTTTCCAAAGTAAAGCAAGAGCTGGTTTGTTGACGTGCTGTTGTCGGGCAGGAACCGAGCTGCCAGATGCTAGTTATTTCCAACCACCAAACAGCTCCCTGAGGCATCGGCAGTGCTCCTAAAATGCATCCGCATGTACAGATAAGCATGAATAGCTGAAAAACAGATACCAGGACCTGCCCACGCACCTTGCTGCAACGAAAGAGCCTTTGAGTGAGCTCCAGCACAGCGCGAGAGCAGAGACGCGAGCGGCCGAGTTACCTAATGGTTGAATCTGGCGACCAGGCGCCAGGGCTCCTGGGTCCCATTCGTACACCTCTTGTTTTCTTGCTGCCTGATCTTTGCCAAATCAATTCTTTATGCCTCCGTTTCACCGACCGTAGATCTGCCCATCTGTTGAGGACAGTGCAAGGGCTACGGGGAGAGATTCAGCTTGGAGATCACATCTGCGCATGTTTTCAGGACGCCTGCGCTGTCGTATTTTCAGGTTGTTTTCTTCGTGTGCTTTACAGCACTTTGTGTGCGCTCACCTGTGCTTCTGCTTTCCTGGTAATCAGTTTGCCCAGTTCGGGGGAGGAATGTGAGCGTAAAACCCCAGGCCCAGTTGAGAGCAAGGGACAGGTATCAGGACTCAAATGGCTTTGGTCTCATGTTTTTTTTAATGGACTGGCCGTGTCGTCTTAGCACCGCGGTGCTGCTCTACACGTGTGATTTCTTTCCCTGGCCTTTCCCAGCGCCCTGGTGCAAGGGGCTGTACAAATTCAGAGCAAAGACAGCAGTTCAGAGAGTGCTTTGTGAAGAAAGACACTGGAGAAAGTTAGGGTGACTTGGTTGTCCGGGTGGCTCAGATAAAGTATTGCCCTGTCATTTTTGCACATGACGGATCTGATCCTGCATTTCTAACACCCCGAGCTCCATCTGACAACGCCGAGTTGGAGATGTACCAGGTGGACGAGATTGGCAACAACTCTGTGCTGATTCCCCCTGTGTAATCCCTGGCTTTGTGAGGCATCAAGCTTTTTATTTTCAATTTTTTTTAGCTGTAAAATGCAAGCTTCTCCACGGCCTCTGCTGTCCGTGGGGTTAAAACGTCCTGTGCCTTGAAACTGGGAATAGCTAGGAATTGGAGCACGGCCCCTTTAAAAGCCCATTACATCGCGTTAGAATATAGTCTTTGTTTAACTAGTGATGATTGTTCCCAGTGGACCGGACTGGAACGGTTTGCTGAGACCAGAGGGGTCTAAGGCTTGGGGCCAACAGTCAGCTTGCAGATCAGAGCTGTTCAGACCATACAAGGAGGAAAAAGAGAGGCGCAGCATGATCTCTGCACTTCCTGCCATGGGTTTTGGAGTTTACATTAAATACTGCTTCCTGGTCCTGGAAAGTGCGGGAGGGAAGATTGCGCGATGGTAAGTTCTTCCATCTTCTAACGTGCTTGTGTCTTAGGAGGGCCTGTTTTTTTGTGGCTGTCGAGGGGAAACTGCTCTTGCCTCCTTCTGTGCACCATCTTCTATGCCCTTCAAATCCCTGCTTTTCATTACATTGTCATTTTGCAAAAATCAGGGCCTCTTGTCTTTAATTTTGCATTTAATGAAAAATTCCCTTAATTAAATTTAGGTTAACAAATCCCAGGACAGATTATCTCATGACAAAAAGCAATCTGATTTTATTATTATTATTACAGGGAAGTAATGAAATGTGTGAATTTTTATCATCCCCCCCGCCCTCCACCCCGTGTATGTGTAACGCACGGGGTTAATGATTGAAGATGAAAGGAAATGTCAGATTTGCCACTTATGCTGAACTGATCCGATTAGTGTCCTATTCATGTTCTTTACTTCTGTTTTTAGGTCCTGGAACGGCATTATTCGGGGTTAGACTGTACAATACATGTAATTATATGAAAGTCCTTCCTGGCTCCTGTGTATTAGCCCGGTGGGGTGAGAGTATTTGATTTTTACACCTCACAGTGGGAGTGGGAAGAACAACAAATAATAATAAAGTGGATGTGAGAGAGAAGGAAAACTGAAAGGGAAATGATACATTCCCAGGGGTATGTCTGCAGGGTAATAACTAGCTTGCCAGTCCTACTGAGCCCAGACCCAAGAGGAAGCAAACTAAGCCTTAAAAACATCTGTGACTTACTAATATTTCTTCATTCAGAAATGTTTTTGCCCCTTCCACTTGTACCACAAACGAGGGCAACTCAAATTACTGCTAGTCGGGTCCGATGCTATTGCATTTCTTACTGAATTTGACTGAGTAGCCATTCTCACTCTTCTTTTCCTGGGCTGAGCTGTTTGCATTAAGTATTTCCAGACCCACAGATAAAACCTAGGTGAAGGCGAAGGAAGCGATTTGGACAGATGTTGGCAGGCTGGCTTCTGGGAACAAGGTTTCCCAAGCTCTGAACACAGTCGGCTTCCAGATCCCAGCCTTGTCTGGCACAGCTGTCAGAAACCAGGTCACGTGGCTATCTGAATCGGTGCGCGGGGAATATCCTGTCCTGGGAATCTGAAGCTGCACATGCTCAGCAATCGTGGCCTGTCACCGTATTAAACCAGCTGCGTAAGTCACCTCTGTCCCACCCCTGTCGGCACCTCACCCATCCAGGCAGCAGCCAGAAGCCTCAGGAAATGAGTAACGGGTGAAGTCACGGCGTTGTTTGCCGAGGTTTCACATTTAGAGTTGAACGTCCTGGCAAAGGGCAGCTGAGCTGCCGCAGATCGGAGAGCAGGAGAACGTGCTCTGTGCCCCGCTCGGTAGCGGGTTGCGGGATAGGAAGGAGGGGAACAGCACGACAAGCGAAGACTAATAGAAGTAATTATTGCAAGGGGATTTTCCGAGCATTGGGAATCCGACTCGGGTCCATCTACACGCGGAGCGTAGGGGACGTCGGGGACATCACTGAAATGCCGACGGTCCAGCAGAAGCTGCGGATCACTGTGTGTCCCCCCCTGCACCTGCAGCCCTGCACCTCCCAAACCTCCTCCTCTTGACTTGTACCAGCATGAGACCAACCAGCCTCTTTGCTGGTCCACACCTGGCACAAGCCTCTTGCTTTTAATTTGAGGAGTGTGCCTGCTGCTGGCCACCTCCTCGTACAAGCACGGTACCCACTCCTGCTCCAGTTCTGATTTCAGATGCTGAAATAAATGCCTCCCTGCTTGCCACAGTACACCTGGGATTAAACTGCCCTCGAAAGTCCAACCAGGCAACCCGCGTGTGCTGTGCTCAGTCCCTGCAGCGGTACCGAAATGCGCGCCGCACTGAAGGAGCCTTCCTGCATGAAGAAGGCCTCGCTGCTTCACTGCTAAAAGGCACAAATGAGTGTTTGTTGCTCCTGAGGAAGTGGAAGATGAAGGCTGAGCTGGAGGGCAATGAGGGCAGAGCAAGGGAGGGGGATTTGGACTCTGTTCTGCTTATGGTGGGTAAAAATGTTCCATTCTTTTGATCCTCCTTAGTCTCGTCTTTGTGATCCGAGCTGTGCTTTTTCCTGGAAGGTTTCCCATGTTCCTGATGGAGCCAAAAAGCTGCCACATTTTCCTTGTCTCAGCCGCATCCTTGCAATTAGGGAGCATGCTGTGATGACGCGTTGCGTGCAAATGTAGGGCTGGCGATAGGTGTTTGCTGCTGCTAGAGACTGCTGGCCTCTCTTCATCGCCGGCGCGGGTATGGTGCAGGCAACAGCAGTGCACGCTCTCCGTATGGCCCTGTCAATGCCATTCAGTCCCGACCTAAAAGAAACCTCATTAGAGGGCACAAGAGAGTTCAGGACCCGTGGCTGGTTCATCCCCCTTGGATGCGTGGAGTCAGATTTTTGAGACAATAATAGCACTTTTCCTTGGAAACTGGCACTAACAGCTAGTTTCACATGGGTTCCCACACAGCCCTGTAATGGTCCCACTGCTCGGTCATGACTTCCCCAGTCTGCATTGTTGGATTTACTGGCAGTCATTAACTCCGCACAATGCATTTTTCCTATTAATGCGAGTGTTACCGGCCTGAAAGCAAAGCCAAGCTGTACATGTGCCTCCTGCCTGTTAGCTAGCGAGCATGTCCCAGTGGAGCTCGACTGCATTTGCAAAGACGAGGTCCATCCTCCGGTAGCGTCACCTTACTGGGCGGGTGCGCGGGTGCAACGTGTAGACATCGTGGTAGCAGAATGGAGGGGGCTCACAGCGCGGACCTGGAGTGGCGTGGCCGCGGAGGCAGTGCTGGCAGTGGGCCCGTGGGGATGATGCATCAGGGCTGAAACTCATACATTCAGCACCATTACAGAAAGTCGTTCAGGCTTGGGTGACCCAGCCCTCGCACACCTGCTGGAGACCAGGCTTTCCCACCATCGTCTTAGCAATCAGAAATAAAAAGTGTAAAGTGATTTTTGCCATGAAGCTGCAATGTGCACAAGCAGGGACCGGACGACTCCAGGAAACCCCCTGTTGGCCTTGCTGCGCCGACGTGGTTTACCGGGAAGGGCTCGTAGAGCAGTGCTGATAGCTCCAGAGAGCCACGAAGTAGCTAATGATGTTGTTTCCTGAAGGACAGCAGAAAAAGTTGGCTGCAACCTGCTCCCACAGAGGTGCCTGAGAGCTTAAGAAAAAAGGGCTTCTTTCTCGAATGGTGAACACGCAGCTCGCTTTCCTACAGGCAGTGAAAGCCTGGCACTAGATAAGTAGCTGTGAGATGATTCATAAAAAACTAATTTATAATTTGCCAGAATATAATCCTGTTTGATCAGTGTTATTCAGTTCCTCTTTCTTTTAAAATTCAGTGCACTTAACTGTTCTATGAGGGTTTATGAATGTTTAAAAATTGCTTTGTGGTCCCTAAAGTAATTTGACAAGTCTGACAGCTATTGATTAAAAACCTGAAATTATTCAGACTGCAGGATGACTTGGGGGATTAGATAGAAAGTTTTTTCAAATGTGAAAGGAAATAAGATGTTGGAAAGTAAATATGTTCTTGAATATTTTTGAAAAATCCATTACAACTGTGAAATTAAATTGAGACGAGATACTTGGTGCCGGGATGAAGGGACTAAATGCCGGCTTTGCCATGTGGGTGTCAGGTCCAGCCCAGGTCAGGGCCGAGTCATGGTGCTGGGACTTGGGCAGTGGTGCAAAGATGGGTTTATGACATCTCTGTGTGGGGTTTTGGTGGGGCTGGTTCAGGTCCAGGCCGCAGGGGAGCTGACTTTCTCTCCACACCGAACCATTGTGGCAGCCAGCGGTAGCCACTACCAACCAGGCTGTTGGATGTCTCCAGCTCGGCCTGTCTGTCCCCTGGCTCCGTGTGTGCGGAGCATGTCGGAGAACTGGCCGTGTTGTCTGCACCTGCCGGGGACTCCCCGTGCGCTGGCTGTCTCCCGAGGGGGTCCGCAGGGCTGGCAGGACGCCCTGGGTCGTTGAGTCCAGCCACTTGCGAGCGCAGCTGACCATGGCCTGTAATCCCATTCATGGATTTCTTGGGCTTTGTCTTAACACTGCCTCGAAAGTGCGTATGGGCCTGGCTGGATAGAAATCTCCTGTGCCAACCCACATTTATTCCCAGCCAGTGGAAACCGTTTTGTTCTTGTGCCCGCATCGCCTCTTAGCACAAGTACTGCTTCTCCCTTTCTGGAGCACCCCGTCCTTCCCCGCAAAGCATTTCCAGTAGCATTTCCCTTCCAGTCTTGCCTTGCCGCCAGTGTAAGGTAGCTGCAGTGCAGTGCTGATTTTGGCCCTGGTGTGCCCCGCTAATTGCTTTCGCTGACCCCAGACTGGGACCCAAACTTGTATCATGAACCAGAGGGAAGCTCTTTCCCCAGCCCACCTGTACAGGGGGGTATTCAGCTGACTTCCAGCCAGAAATCAGTGCAGATTCGACCGGGTGCTTGCAAAGCTAAATATTGGGTATACCATGAGCCGTTAACTGCTCCATGTTTCCACTGACAGGCGCAAAGGTCCTTAGCAGATGAGCTTGTGTAGCAGGGAACTCTTGATCGTCTACAGGTGTGTGGAAGTGCCCTGAACCCAGAGGGGAAAACCAGATACTGTGCACAGGACTGACCTTCTGCAAACCCACCAGCTCTGACAACTGCACCCTCTTCAATCTTAGGGCAAGTTTACGCTGGTTCCTCCTTATATTTATTATTATTTACCAGGAAAAATTAATATTTGTACATGGGAGCAACCAGAACACAGGAGCAGCCTGGATCAGGATGAGGGAGCCAGACCGTCATGGACGGGTGTGTCTGCTTGGCAAGTGAAAGGAGTTTGCCCTGTTTCTATCATTGGTTTCTTTCTCATCGCTCCTATTGATCCTTACAGGTGTTGGGCATATTTTGGGATGTACATACACCCTGGTGCTTTCTGCTTCTGTCTGTATAGACAGTACAGTGAAGGTTGGTGCTAGTGATAAAAGCTGGTGGAGGTGATTCACATCCAGGAATGAAAAATTGCTTCACAAAAGCTATTTCCCATGGGCGCTGGTGGCTTTGTAATAAACACCCCGCACTTCTGTAGCACTCGTTAGCTTCAATTAGTTTAGCCTCTCAACACCGTGGAGAGTTACGTAAATATTTTATGATGAGGAAAGCAAGACACTGAGAAGTGAAACAACTGGCTTTTGAGTCACCCCGTGAGTCAGTGGCAGAGTGAAGGAAAAGGACCCAGAAGAGCCCATCCCTGGGCCTTTAACCTCCTACTCTGGCGCGTCTGTGTATTTGTGGGGAATTGGAAACCCTGTCTGAGAATGTCTTTGATGGCTTCACAGGTAAGGAAGAATTTCACACCTTTCTCGGGGCTGCGTTACTGCAGGTAAAGAGCGTTAAGGTTTATCTGAGTCAATTATAAGCTGCTGCCATACCTCGGCATTGCACTGCTCTGCAGAAATTGCTGTTCGTGCAAGATGGAGATTTTACTTCTGCAGGTACGTGTCATTCTGGGGAATTCATTTGCAGCTTTGGCTGTTGCAAGGATAGGGATAAAGTCAAGCTGGATGGCATGGGGGGCCTGGTGTAGGTGCTGCCATCTTGATTCTGCACTTGCTGAAGACAATAGTGACGTTGATTCACCCTGATGGGTGCCGGATCCATACTTCTCTACCTTCAACAATGAATAAGACGGGGGAAATGAAAGCATTGCCCCAGGGACTGTCATTCGGCCTTTGCCTTCTGCTGGGACCCCGCTGCGTTTTCAGTTGGAGGGTATGCCCACGCAAATGGAGGCGCCTTCAACCAAAGCACTGAGACACGATCCCAGTGGGCTACTGTCTGCTTCACCGCCCGTGCTTGCACTAGTAGCATATCCCGCATAATCCTCATTCAGCTGCAAAAGCTTCCCCCGGCCTGAGCCAAGCTGGGTGAAAAGCACGGGGTGGCCTTTGTCGTTCCAAAGCTTTCGCGGAGGAAATCCTCAGGCTGTTACTGCGGGGACCTGCTGTGTGGTGCGGCCTCTTCTAAACCCACGCACTCTGCTCGGCCCTCCCTTGTATTGCACCGACAATATTAGGCTAAAAAAAAAAAAAGGGAAGAGAAAGCAGAGCTTAAAATCCAGTTATTGCTGGAAAATATCCACGCAGCGCTAGACACCAGCTTGTTGGCATTCTGCAGCAGGCATGGATTATGTTTAAATGCTCTACCTCCAAAGTGAAAGTTAGCAATAATACCGACCCTGGGCGCACTCTGAACTTAGCTCCCTCTGATTAAATGAGTTTTTCTTTCCTTGAGCTTGATTTAGTGCTTATCTTCAGAATGAAGGATTTAAGTTAAGCAACTGTTGAGAAATTGAAGGGCAGGCTCCCTGCTCCCTCCCTCCCACCGAATCGTAATCTAGGACCTGATGAGGGAGCTCAGAGACGGGTCTTCAAATGGATTCCTGTCTTGGAAGCCTCCTCGTTCCTGATGCAGCAGTGCAGACGTCCAGCCAGACGGTTTTCCCTCCCTGCCCTGCTGGTAAGGACAGCCCAGGATGGGAAACCTTGGCTGCTGTTGTCCCTCGGCCTCGGGGCGAGGTGGAGAGCAACAAAGGACTTTGCACTTTCGCATGCAGTGGGAAACCTGCCGTGCAGGAGGGTGAGTGCGTTTGTTAATCGGCTTGAACATCTGAGGGGAAAGCAGTGCCGTGGGGGTGATGGCAATGCCATGCAAGCCAGCTGCCTTTTGGAGAGCTTTCCTCGTGCCTGGCCCAGCCGGGACTGGGAATGGGGATGGGGGATCCTGAAGGGTTTTGCAGCACTTCCACCTGCCCGCTACCCGAGCAGGCCTCCGGTGGCTGCTCTGCCCAGGCCTCCTTGGCTGGAGGTCTGGTACCGACCGTGCATATTCAAGACCTCACGTCTCATCATAGGCTGCCTGGACCGGCAGAGAAAGCACGTGCAAGGAAACCAGTGGGGAACATCAATGGGGACATTGGGTAGGCAGCTTTTTGCTTGTCCAGGGGATTTGCTGCTTTGTCCAGGGGCTTTCCTGCAGGCCTGGCGCGGTCTGGGACACCAAGGCGCCTCTTCCACAGATCCCAGCACATGATGACTGGAAGCAGTGGGGACCTCCCAAGGCAAGCAAGCCATGGTGTGGAGCAGATGTGTTAACATCCCTCCGCGATCAGAAGACATGGCTAACTTGCAGTGAGCCGGAGATCTGTGTCTAGGCATCAAACCTGATCAGCACATGTGACACCCGTGAGAAAAGGTGGAGCACCGCTGCGTAGACTCAAGGCACCGTTCGGGCAATGCCAATGCCGCGGCTCAACTTGCAGTGCTGTTCCCATTTAGCCGTAGACAGGGCGTGAATATCCGTCCCCAGGCCAAGGCTGCCAGCGTTTCATTGTGGGCTCACCAGCCTCAGGCGTGCAACACACATCCCGGGTGCGGGGGGTCGAACGTCCCCCTTCCCCGCCAGGCTTTGGTGCCTCTGCTCTAAGTGTTTTGTGTCGTGAGGAGTTGGTACGAGCGCCTCGCTAGGAACAGCCTTGCTGCGGCTGCCCAATTGAATCCGTTCACGTCCTGGAAAGTCATTCAACCACTGCCTCCCTAATTTGCTTGTTGCTGTTAGACTGTTCCTACGCGGCGCGGGTGTTGTATCCCGACGCACGCTTAAAGAGTCGGAGGGAGCGTCTGGATGACTGCTGTGTTCAAACC
>NW_017729011.1:23375156-23382023 GCF_001723915.1 Gavialis gangeticus
CTTGAGGAGTTGGTACGAGCGCCTCGCTAGGAACAGCCTTGCTGCGGCTGCCCAATTGAATCCGTTCACGTCCTGGAAAGTCATTCAACCACTGCCTCCCTAATTTGCTTGTTGCTGTTAGACTGTTCCTACGCGGCGCGGGTGTTGTATCCCGACGCACGCTTAAAGAGTCGGAGGGAGCGTCTGGATGACTGCTGTGTTCAAACCAAGGGAACTTGTCAGAAATGATTCTGCTGATCCCTTCATCTGCTTTTTTTTTTTAAAACTCGTTAGAGTTGCGGTGAGTAGATGAGGCGGGCGAAAGGCACTGTTCTGCCTGACGGATGTACCCCGCTGAAGGCACTTAGGGCTTCATCTTTGGTCCGGTTTAAACCCCGCTGCCCTTTTACAGCGGGTTTAAATTTGCTGCTTGATTGTAGACCAGATGGAGCAATGGGGATTATTCCTGGGGCAGCGGAGAGCGATCATTGATCTCACGATGAGTATGGTCGTGTGCTGCGCTCCTGGTTTGGGGCTGGGTACGAGGTTTTCGTCTCGCCCGTCTGATCTTCAGAATTTAAATGCTTTCGCGCGGGATGTTTCTCCACGGTGAAGTGAGACACGAACTGCAACTCTTCTAGCCACACTGTGCATCGTGGACAGGAATTACCTGCATCTTTCCTCCCAAGCCACGGTCAGTGCTTCGCTTATTCAAAGGGAATAGTTTATGGTTGACAGGAATATCCAAAGGCTCCTAATGTATGACAGCAAATACGAAATGGCGTAAAAGAAACCTCTGCAGAGAGACAGTGACTAAATGGGTAGGGTCGTGTTCCCTCTCCCTTTTAAACCAATGGTTTTTTTTCCGGTTTTTTTTCCTGCTAATCCCTCGAAAACTTCTTGCAGGTATTGCGCGGTCAGCGCTGAGGTTGCTCCCGCATCCAGCAAGGTCGCCGTAGGGGATCGCGCTCTTTGTCTTCTTTCCTGTAAGTCTTCTCCGAGGCTGGAGAAGTGTTTCAGGGCAATAAAACAGCCACGTGCTGGGATTCACCGTGAGCTCTTCCTCTGGTGCTCTGCAAGGTTTCTTAAAGCATGGGGGAAACATTGCAATGATGTGCGCAGACCCTGCAGGTTACAGCTGTGTTGTTGCAGTGTTTGGGGTCCTTTTCTATGTGTGTTTAATGGCTTGCCGGTGGTAGCTTAATTCTGCCTTCTGTTGCCAGAGCAAGGGAAGGGAGTGAGCTCCATGCTGGGGTCCAGCTAGGTCACATTCTTGTCCTCCCCGCCTTGGCGCGCTCCCTCTCCCCGAAACAGAGCGTCCAGTGTTCCCAGACATTTCCATACTTGTTGTTGCAATGCTAGTGGGCCAGGACGTGCTCTGAGAAATGGTTTCTCTGGAGTTAAATGAGACCAAAACATGTCGTTGCATTAATCTGGGGAGATTGCTAGACGGCAGGATAAAGGCAGCTGATTTTGCCCCGAGTTGCACCGGTCGAAAGGCCCAGTCCTGAAGTCACTCGGCCCCACTGGAGTCTGGACTTGCTTGCCGGAGGTAAGCCCGTGCGCTGGCAGGATCCAGCCCCAGTCGAGCGTAACTGTGCTGGAGATGCCGGTGTTGCCCCAGGGTAAAGTAGATGTGTGTGAGAAGAGCCTTGGGCCCCTTCTCTTTACTGGAGCAAAACCATTTGTGTGTTTAATATTCTAAAAGCAGAATTAATAGCTATTTTTATCTCTCCCCTCCTTTCCCACGTACAGCTAAAGTCTCTGTTGATGTTTAGCTTGACAAGCCGGGCTGCAGTTATGATGCCAAAAATCTTGAAACTGTCAGGGAGTGAGGGGAGCAGGAAAAAAACGCAGCCGAGATAAAAGAGCTCCGGAGTCAGAAATGCAGCGTGCAGCACACTTCCAGCCCTCTGAGAGACTTGTTAAATTACGTGGAGGAAGTCTGTAAGGTGCACAGCTAAAATGGCTTTCAGGCTTAGGCTGGATCTCATTGCGTCGCAGAGCCACGACGAAGCTGCTCGCGCAGCTCCAGAATCAAAGGCACCCGAAAGCGCCGCTCTCCCTCGAGGTACCGCGAGGCGTTGTTAGAGAGAGACCATCACGATCCTCTGCACTCCGGTAACCACCTCTTGTCCACAAGCCTTGAAGTGGCTTCCCAATGTTCGCTCCTTCTCGTGGCCCGTCTATGAGAAGGGCCAGGGTCATTAGATGTATTTGTACTGCCTGGGGAAACTGAGGCATGGGAAGGTTTCGTCGGCTACTCAGGGTCACGGAGCAAGTCAGTGCCAGGGCTGAGAACTGAAGTGGGATGTGCAAACACCTGGGTACATTGGGCTGTGATCTTTCAGCCCAGCATTTCTGCTCATTTTTCCCCGTCTCTGAACGAGCGCGGGTCTCCCGCGCCGCAAGGGCTGTGCGAACCTTCCCGCGCCCCGCTCGATTCCCGACACTGCGCTCACCCTGGGTTTCTCTTGAACGTCAGGTCGGGACAGCTGAGCTCTGTAAACACCAGCACCGCTTTGCACGGGACTGGATGAGGATGTCTTCAGGTTTGGTTGGTTGCGGGTGGAGCGGAGTTTGCCCAGGCCGGGAGCTCGAAGCAGAATGGAAAGGGGAGCAGGGACCAGTGACCAAAAACACCCGAGGAGCAAATAGTTGTTCAGCTCCCTGTGAAGCCAAACGTGGCCTTGTCTCCATGGGTCCTGGCAGCAGCTCTGGGAATGGCTGGTATGGCTAGGACGGGGCTGCCTGGACTCCTGGGCCTAGAGACACCTCTCTTTTTTTCTTTGGCTCAGTCTAGACAATGTGGTTTGCAAGCAGAGTGAATGCTAAGCCCGGTCCCTTTCCTGGCAGGCCTTTGGGTGATGCACACATGTTTTTCTGAGCAAATGGGGAGAGGTGAGGTGAGGGCTAATACGTCGCACGCAGGCTCTCGGAGCTGGAGCCCACATCCCCTGGGGCCTCTGCTTTCTTTCCAGCAGGATGCTAATGTTGGTCGTTGTTAAGACAAAAACAGAAGGGAGGAAAATGCTTCCAAGGGCTTTGCTACCTCAGTAGGACTCATGGAAGCAGGCTCTGGCCCGCGGATGCATGGCCTTCCCGCCCCGGCTGGATCGGACGGGACCGAGATGCCAACCTGTCCGTCTGTCTGGGGGCTAAGACTCAACCCCGTTGGACAAGCCAGCCCTGGTGGTGCCAGCTCCTGCTCTGCTTGGCAGTCACAGCGGAGAGGCCGTAGTGGTCGCAGAGGGGATCCCGCGGCACCGCCCCCAGGGCGCGCAGCATTGGGTGCTCTGGGCAGGAGCATGGACCTCTGGGGCTGGAGCAGGACTTGTAACCCGCTCCACCGGCTTTTGAGAGGGAAGTGCAATGCTTCCGGGAGCGCCGTCGTTTGCACGGCACGTAGTGGGCGCTTCGGAGAAGGCCCTTGACCGCTTCTCGGACGTCCTGTCTGCGCTGCATGGCACCTGCTAAGGCTACGGCGGCTGGTCTCTATCCAGAGTCGTGTGGGTTGGATAGAGCAGCGCGGCCAGCCCTGCCTTGCCCTCTGTATGGGCACAGTGGCAGGGCCGATGTCGCGGCCTTGTACCATCTCTCCCCAAGGATCAGCCGATCCGAGCGCCAGGATTTGTCTCCCCATCCGTGCTTTGTGGGCTGGCCCATGCTCATAAATCGCAAGCGCGTCTCCCAATTGCTGGTTGTCTGCTCAGCGCTGTCGGTGCTCTGCCCCCTTCCAGCGGACTGGCCCCAGAGGGATGCAATTGCTGCTCCTCGTGGTATGCAAATCGGACGCGACCAGAGGTTATGGAGTGACTCAGTGGTAGAAAGTAGTCAGCTCCTCGTGAGCCGTCGGAGTCCTTTCATGTAATTCCCCTTGACAAGCTGATGATTTCCTAATGGATGGAGAGTCCCGAGAGCCGAGGCAGGTGCCCTGCCTTCCAGCCAGGGACCGGAGTGATTCATGCTCCCACATGACCAGCTCTGGGGGGATCGTGCCTGCCTATGCAGTTGTGTTTGAAGGCAGCAGTGGTCGGACTAGGCTGGTGGATGAGGGCAGGTGGCCACAAACACGTGGCGTCAGGGGGTGCCCGGACGCTGACGTAGGGACATGGAGCCTTTGGCCACTGGTCACCCGTCCTTAAGTCCCCCTTGCTTGCCCAGGACAGATGAGACAAGCCCTGGCAACCCGTGTTTGTTCTGACGGGAAAAGCAGCCACGACTGATTGTGAGTGCCTTGGACTTTGGTTCGTGGTGTTTCTGAGACAGGGGCTCATGCCTTTGGGCCTTAACCCGCTGCTTTCAGTTTTGCTCCACTGACGTGGTATACAAGCAGCCTTCCCGTCTCCTGCCGGCTGGGCTGGCGGGGTGGGAGGCTGCACGCCCAGCCGGCTGCGCGGCAGGATGGAGGTGAGTCGTTCCCGTGGGCTGGTATCCGAGGAGGAGCTGCTCCTTCTCGGGCCCCTCTGTGCCCCTGCAACCCATCGCAGTCCCCAGGCTTTTCCTGCTGGCTCCCTGCCCACATCACTGACCGTTTCAGCACAGCGCTCACGGGCGGGCAGAGTTGCCCTGTGCCAGCGCTGTCTCTGCCCTTGGCCCTGGCATGATCCCCTGCCCACCTAAGAGCTGCAGGGGGTAGAGCAGGGCCTGTCTGTTGCTCCTTGCTGCTTGGGACCCCTGGGCAGAGAGGGAACAGTGCGTGGGTTGCCGAAAGGGATCTCGAGGGAGGCTGCTGGGCTCGAAGGTCCAGCTGGCTGGTCTGGAGCAGCGAGTCTGGTACATTGGAGACCCAGCACCTGCGGACACGTGCGCCGTTTGTCTCGGTCTTTATTTGAGCCTAGTCCCAGCCCGTCCGTGCTGGGAAGGCCTTTCTGGAGGCAGTCCCCGGAGGTGACGGGATGTCCCTTTGCCTCTGCAGCCCTCACAGAAAAATAGGTGCGGCAACACCGGTGGCTCTTGGTGTCTGCAACCTCTTCCCACCGACTCCGCCAGGGGCCCTGATTCACAGCTCCCCTTGCACCAGGTGAATTGTCTAGAGGAGGCCAGCGCTACCTTGGCACTGAGCTCGGCAGGCTTTCCCCTGCCAGGAGTGGGTGGGGACAGGGGAGTCCGCGACCTTGGGAGCATCCTGCATGTCAAAGGCCTTCTGCTGAATGCAGGCACCGGAGGCCAGGGTCCAACGTCAGCTGCACGGTGCGAACCCCAGGCCCTCCCCGAGCCGGGCAGGGGAGTGCAGCGGTGTGAGTCGGAGCAGGAATGGGCCCCGTATTAAAGGATCCCACATGTCCGTTCTATTGAGAAAGCAACAGCAGCTCCACCACCCGGAGCAGGTGCAATGGGGCTTTGTCCTGCCTGGGGCAGGGTCCTGATCCTGAGTCCCGAGCGGACGTGATCCCTGGCCCAGCCCCTGGGGACCTTTACTCCCGGGCAGCCATGGTGTGTTCTTGGCTCCGTGCAGCCCTGAGCTTTTGGTTTCAACTGTCTCAGAAGGAAACCTGATGGGCGGCTCTGCTCCTGGGACCTGTAGGCTCAGGACAGACGCACTTCAGCAAGAACACAGCATTGTATCCTGCAGCCTCCTGGGCTCGGTGCAGAGGGGGAGCTGGTGGCCGGCAGGTACAGAGAGTTGGGCTCTGGTGCAAAAGGGGGAAAACGAAGCCCTTGGGAAACTCGGCAGGGGAGGTCTACGCAGCCTTTCTTTTAGCACCATCGGTGTCCGAGTCCAGCTGCCCCGCTTGCTGCAGGCTCTTCCCCGTCGTGCGCAGACCCCGGGGACTTGCTGGTGTGTGAGCCGCGGTTTGCCCCGAGGAACACAAACTTGCATGCCCACAACCCTGCTCCACATATCCAGACCCTTTGGCAAGCGCACCCAATTCATGTCTGCGTGCTTGGGGTATCTCCGCTTCCTGCTGACTGGTGGGGAAACTGAGGCACTGAGCTGTGAAACCATATGAGCACAGCCACACACAAGGGAGTGAGGACGTTGCTTTCTACCGGAGCTTCTCTTCTACTCGTCAGACCCCAGGGCCAGCTCAGCTTTGTTATTCAGGGGTCTTAGCCTACCCCATCACTCTTGTTCTGAGATCCTTCTTGGTGCTGGCTTTTCCAAAACCTTTTAGCATCAATGTCCTCTCCTCCTGCTCTTGAATGCGTTTTGATCCCTCCCCCGTGCCCTGGTGCAACCTGTTCCCACTAGGGTCTGTATCTGAGTTGGAGGAAGATGCTCCCATCCTTACATATTGAAGTAAATTGAAGTATTTTAGTCTTTACATGGGACTGTTGTTGATGAGCCCTCCTCAATCTGCACCTCCTACTTGGGCCTCAACCTGACCGTTTCTGTCTGGGAAAACCTCCTTGCCATAATTGTGTTCACTAGCTCCCACTCAGAAGGGAGTGGCAGGTGTGAGCTGCAGATAAGCCCAGCGTGCAACCTCAGCTGGGTGCTCATCCACGTCCACCTCACAGGCATCCACAGCCAGTTAAATTAAGGCAGTGCTGGGATTTTGACTTTTTAGGAGGTTTTATTTGCTGTTTTGTAAGTTTTAATAGCATTTTTTTAAGCATCTCTTCTGAAAGCAACTGCCCCAGAAGTTACAGGGAGCATCTGGTAAAGAGGCTTGCAGTCCGCTGCGCACAGCTCCCTTTCCAGCACGGGCAGCGTTTGCTCTGTGTCTCTGACCAGGAGCGTGGAGCAGTGGGATTCAGCCTGGAAAACAAAGGCACTTTTCTAAAGCAATTACTGGGACTCTTAGGCAAGCTCCTCCCATCGTCCCTTCAAAGTTGTGTTCAGCTCGCTGACTGCCTTGATCAGGGAAAATAATCCTCTGCTAGAAATGGGCTGTTAGGGAAAGTCACCAAAGCAAAACGGGGGGGGGGGGGGGGGGGGGG
>NW_017729011.1:23382247-23385148 GCF_001723915.1 Gavialis gangeticus
GTCGATCTAGCTCAGCAGTTTCTAAGAACTGCATTTCCTCTGCCTGTGTTTGTGTCTGGGGTAGGCAGGGACTTCACGGGAGGCTTTGCAGCTTGTTCTTGTGAGGAGTGAAGTCGGACTCCTGTCAAAACTGTCATGTTCGACTGCATCCAGACGGTCCTGCTTGCAGAAGTCATGCACATCCTCTTGCTCTCGGAGATGCCGGCCTGGCGATGAAAACTGAGTTCAGTTTGCAGATGTTTGCCAAGTAGGAGCCTTTCGAGGGCTGTTGCTGGCTGGAGTGGAAAGGCGCCATGTGGCTTTTATAGATGTGGGAGGTGAGTTCACAAGGCAAACTTTGAGGGCTGTGAGTATTCAGCCAGCCAAGTACTTTGATCCGCGGGAACTTTCCTGGGAGCTTTATAGTCCCCTTTCAACAGCTTGCCGTGCCCGGCCCAGATCACAACACGCAGCAGTGCAGCAAGCATCCTGTGCAGCAAGCAAGAGCTCTTATGTGCTGCGCCACAAGCTAGCAAGTGTCGGGAAGCAGAGGATGTGTCCGAAGCCCATCTGGAACCGGTTTCTTATTCTTTTCGCTGCGAAAACTGTGTAAAGAACCACGGGTTTAATAGACATGACCCTTCTCCTTCCATCTGAATTCACAGGAGGAGGATGTGGCTTTTTACCCATAAAAGGCACAAGCAGTCTGTCTAGCAGGCAATGGGAAGGAATTAGCTTTCTCTCTCGGCGCTGGGTTTTGTGGTAGGCACGACTGAGTGAGTAAATTGTTTCCAGTCAGAACAAATCTCTAACTTTTAGGTTTCTTTGAGAGGTGGTTTTCCTTTAAAAAAACAAATGAGGAAAAGCGGAAGTGGGTATAAGAAAACACGAGTATCGTAGTCCCGGCGCTGTGCAATGCCATTGCCAAGACCTGATTGCCACCTCCCCTGATGAAATCATATATTTCTTATCTTATATTGCAGCTTGTGCTTGAAACAAACAATCATCCCTTGTAAGGAAACTGTCACGAGCATCACATATGACCATTCACATATTGCCTTTTACTTTTTATTCTGGTATTAAAGACGTTTATTTATTTCTTACCGTTTTCACCTAGAGCAAAGGGAGGGAGAACACATTTAATTTCTTGGGACGCTCTCCAAGTTCAGCCACCGTCTGTAAAACCCTGGGTTTTGCATATGCAAATATTTTATATTAGGAAAGACAAACCAGTGCAAAATGCCATTTAGATGCTAATAAGCTCATTTGGGTTTGTTGTCCTTAAAACTGCGTGTTTTTAAACGGGCACCAGTGGGTACTTTAGGCTGAACGGATCCAGCAAGTGTTTGTGAGCCTGAGGTCTGCTTTGCCTTCCTGGGTCGCGCCGTTGAGGCAATGGTAGTGATCCTGGCAGTATATGTGGGCAGGCCTGGGTCCGGGCTCTGAGAAAAAGGAGGAGATTTGCCAGCCCTGATCCCGAGAAAAGAGTTCCTGTTTTAGGAATAGCATCGCTGTGAAAAACAGTTTCTTAACTTCCCTTTCCCACCCGTCGCTGGCAACCCGAACACAGGAGCTCAATAACGTACGAGCTGCTGCGCTGGGGCAGAGCTGTATCTGGTCTCTGATGGTGGCAGGCAGTGGATGCGATAGAGGAAGAGCGTAAGGAGGAAGGCTTGTGTAGCGTGACCTGTACCCTGATGCTCTCTCTACTCACTAGCTGTCGTAGGGATACGGGTGTCCGGAGGCTGAGGCTGCACCCCTGACCTTTGTGGGTAGCGGCTCCTGTTGGACTCGTTCCCCTGACATTTGTTTTCAGCCCTCGCATGAGAGTGCAACTGGTGATGAAGAGCTGTTGGCCTGAATGAGGTTGAGTTTTTGAGTTTTCCTGTTCGTTGATGCACTGTCCGGTTTCCAGAAGCACCAACTGCCCAGTGTTAAAACCGTGCCGCCCTGCATCTGTGAAAAACAGGCAGATTTTGAAAAACATTGGCAAAGCAATCTTTTTTTTTTTTTCTAATCCATTATTTTTATCTCGCTATTGTTTCTCTAATCTCCAGGACCTGGGTGGTTTCTGTGCCCTTCACCTCTGGATTAACTATTTAACTAGAAATGAATTGGAGGAAAAAATAAACAAGCGCAGCGCAGTCAAGGGCATTCGCTGTTCACCGGTCCTGGGCCCCGTGGGACGCTGGCGTCTCGCTGCCCAGCCCAGTGGTAGGTGGGGTGGGGCGTCCCCGTTATTTGACTGTGCCAGAGGTGGTTTTTCTTCTGGTAGCCCTTCAGGGACATGTCCTGAATTGTGAGAGGCAAAGCGAGGGGCTTGTGCGGCCCAACACCACCTTGAGTAGGGTGGGATAAGACTTCCTGGGTGATTAGATGAGCCGAGCTGACAGTGACTCAATGAGACTGCTGGTGAGGGCTGGGCGGGGGTCTCCCACTCCCTCTTCTGGCTGGACCCAGGGGGCAGTGGCAGCAAAAGAACGGGCCTGTTTTTTGGGAGGCGGTGTGCCACACTCGCAGCCTGCAGGAGCTCGGGCTGCTTCTCCCATTCGTACGCCAGCTGGAATACGGGATCCGAGTCGCCCTTTCCGCCCCGGCTGTCTTGTTAACTCCCTGGGAGGCTCAAACAAAAGCCCCAACTGTGCCCTTTCACCCCAACCCCAAAACCAGTGACAAAGTCCTTCCCCCAGCTGCGCTCACGTGGAGCTTCGCTAGATTTTGCCAGGACTGAGGCAGGCAGATTCAAGGCAGAAATATGAGCCCTGGCCCCAGGGGTACCCTACAACAGCAAACCCACGTGTTTGGCCCTACGCGTCAGGAAACCTGCCCAGTTGTATCCAGTTCTGGAGCCCAGACCTCGTGTGCCAGCCGCCGGGCTGCTCGCGGCCGGCAATGTCTGTGCAACCCTGGCACTCCAAGCGC
>NW_017729011.1:23385567-23385834 GCF_001723915.1 Gavialis gangeticus
CCTCTCGGGTCAGATGATTGCACTTCCTTTATTAATCGATGGTGTGATCATAAAGCCCAGGCATCACTGCCAATAAAAGTGAATGGACTCAGGCTTTAACACCCGAGGAAAAAGTAAACACGGCAGTGACTGAAAGGTAATTTCCCAGCTGGCGAGAGGGACTGACATCCTCCCATCCGCCCCTGGCTGCTTGGAGACATGCGGTGTAACCCAAGTACGAATTAGTTGTGGAAAGAGAAAGTGCCCAGAGCCAGGGAGGAAACAGTG
>NW_017729011.1:23390834-23393850 GCF_001723915.1 Gavialis gangeticus
CCCAAGTACGAATTAGTTGTGGAAAGAGAAAGTGCCCAGAGCCAGGGAGGAAACAGTGTTCTGGATGAGGACGAGAAAAGCCTGTCAATTGGGGACAAAAGCAAACTTTGGCCTCGCACCAGCCAAAGATCTTCTCTCCGCTGTCGGGGTCCAAGGGGCACCAGGGATCTCCTTTTGCAACAGAGCTTTTAGATAACACCGGGGAGTTGAATGGGTGAATAAAGGAAACCTGTGAGCAGCTGGAAAGTGCAAAAACGGAAGGTGAGGATTGATGACGGTACTCCGAGGCAGGTAGAAGAGGAACAGTAATAGCAATGAGCCCCAATGTGTTTTACAGCTTCATGTAACACCACAGAAATGCCCTGGCCTCAAGGGAGTGGAAAGATGAGCTGCCAGCACATCTCATACCGTGCAGCTGAGAAGGGAGGTGAAGATTTGGCTTAAGGACACCGTGACAAGCCCTGGCTCTTCATAAAGTTGTGCTAGGAACTTTATGACTAACAGATTGAAGCAGGATTTGCTATAAAGCCCATTGCTGTACAGCCTAAGCACTGAGTCCACAGAGCACAGTTTCTTCAAAGCAGCGCTTGGCAGGAGCTCCCTCGACATGGAGAACAGCCCGGCAGCCAGGTCCTCCGCCCCCTCGCACGCACACGTGCACACGCAGTTCAGGGCAGTTCTCCCCGGACGGGGTGCATTAGTCGTGCTGTGACTGGAAACCATAGTTCCCAGAAGCTCTGCTCTCCTGGAAGCCCCCGGGCTCATGGCTGGACAGTCCCTGGCATTTGATATTTTATAAAATGCCAGGGACAATCCCACTTGAGCTGCCGGGGTGGATTCCTTAGCACCTGCCTGGTTTTCTTCCAGCTCTGATACCTGGGGGCGGAAATCAGCAGAACTTTCTCGGAGCCGGGCTTGTTTGCATTCGCCGTGCTGGAAGTGAGATGACCAAAGCTACGCCCGTGTGCCTGGCTTCCTGCCGTGGAGCAGGGCCAGAATCGCGTCCGTGCCCAGGGCTGCTTTCCTGAGCATCCTCACAACGCTTGTGGTTGTGCAAGAGGCGCAGTGCTGGCACGGGACGGACTGGCACCTGTCTCCACTGGCCCAGGATGCCTTGGCACGCTGCGCCCCAAGGGTGCGGGGACTCGTTCCAAAGTCCAGGTTGTGCGTCTCGGTGCCTTGCCAGAAAGATAAAAGTGTTTAGTCAAACTGTAACTCGCCCTTAGCAGTCTGCTGTGGCCAGGGAGATAAGAAGCAGGAGAGCGAGGCACCGGCACTCCCCGGCGAGCCCATGCACCTGGCTGCAGCGAGAGTGGGGTCCCGGAGACGGGGGCTCCCTTTTGAGCCGTCTTCTTCCCAACAGGAGCTGCTCCACCGCTGCCGGGGATCTCCCAGGCCCAGCCCCAGCCCCTGTGGGCTCTCTCGCAAAGGACCCCCCTTCGGCACCTGGGGGTTTGGGAGCAAAGAGATTGGTGGGTCAAGCCATTGCATCGGTTTCGGCTGCCAGAGCGATGTATCAGAAGCTCGAGGCACGGCTCATGCTGGTGCCCTACTTCATGGGAGCCAGGAGCAGAGCGAGGACGTCCAGCTTGCCTCTGAGCCCTGAGGCTGCCTGCAGAGGGTGAGGAACTGCCCCGGGAGGGAGAGGGAAGAGCCCAAGCCCCGCCAGCTCTTCGCCCCCAGGACGGGCTGCCAGAAGGGAGGCCGGGCCCCGCTAGGATCTAGCAGCAGTAGAGCCGGGAGGAGGAGGGGGCCTTTGGTGCAAGTCCTCCAGCCTTTGTGCGCCCCTTTCCCCACCCCTGAGCCACGTTGATGAAAGCTCGCAGCACCCCAGCAGCCGGAGCCGAGGGGTACCTGAGTGCGACCTGTCTGCTATCGCGTGCTCAGTTAGCAGCAGCCCCAGGGGGCCCGAGTCCTCGGTCCCAGCCGTGGCCGTTAGCGTGTCTGCTTCCTCGTCTAGACGCGTGGACCCGGTGCGTTTCCTCCCCGCAGGAGCAGATGGGTGCGACCTGGCTGCTTGTGCTCCGGGGGCGGTGGAGCTGCGCAACCTGGCGGGGCAACGTGCGATCCTCGGCTCTCGGCCTTCCCGTGGCATTGGCGAGCCATGAGGCCTCTCCCGATGGAGGGCAGCCTTGCTGCTCGCCAGGGGATTTATAGCTTGCTGCAGACACAGGCGGGCGCCTCTGAGAAGTGGGAAGGGAAACAGCCATAAATACTGCTCGGGGGGCAGCACTGCGCAGCGGCTCCGCAGTGACGGGAGACTCCGACTTTGTTCTCGATGAGTAATCCAGGGATGCTCTAGCGGCAGCCGTCTGGCTCCAGGAGCGTGTCAGCATGCGCCGTGGGGGTGGGAGCCGGGGGGGTGCACCGAGCTGGGTGGCCTTTCCCCTTCTCTGCCATCTCTCCCCCTTTCTCCAGCTCTCTCTTGTCCTCTCCTCACCTGCTGTTTTCCAAGCTGCGCACGTGGTGAGGGAGTTTGTTCTCATCCACTCCAGCTGGGCACAGCCATGGCTGGCTGCCCATGGGCACCTCCTGCAAAAGGGTTTGTTGCATTGGGTGGGCACCGCGGGCTCTGTCCTGACTGAGCTCTGCATCCAGCGAGTGCAGGTAGGGCCCGGGCAAAGGTTGGCAGCTCAGCTTCCCGAGGGAGCGCGGAAAGCTGCAGTGTTCCCCGGTGTGGGGAGGCAGTTGTTAGCCTCGTCCTTGGGGAGTCAGCTGCTCCTTTCCCCTTCTCCAGGCTGTTAGCTTCATCTCGGGCCGAGTGTGAGGAGATGGCCCCCCAGGAGACAGGAGCTTTTGCAAAAATAGAGGCGCCTGCCAACCGGGGTGTGAACCGAAGCATCCTCGGGAGGGCTGTAGCAACCCAAATGGACCGCCTGGCGTTCTCCACCGAGGGGTCGTGAATCCTGGCACACGACACGGGTGTGTGTCTGGGGCGCAAGAGATGACGGTGCCCTGTGCCACAGGGGGAGGCTTGCTAGAGATGCTTTATCTAGAAAGGGCAGTGGGTGATGCC
>NW_017729011.1:23398850-23400742 GCF_001723915.1 Gavialis gangeticus
AGGGAGAGGCTTGCTAGAGATGCTTTATCTAGAAAGGGCAGTGGGTGATGCCTGTCCCGGTGACCGGGACAGGCTTGTCATGAGCAGCCTGGGGAAAGCGTGGAGGGTGGGATCCGAGCTGGGGTCAAGCAGCCTTTGCACCTTGGGGAGGGGACAGCAGTTTTCCAACCGCTGATTATGCCGTCACATGCTCTGGCTTTTGGGGGCTGCTCCAGGGACCTGCCTGGACATTTTCTGGAGACCTGGCCTGTGCCACGATGCTGCCTCGCTTCAGTGTGCTGGGCTGCGTCTTGCTTGGCTGCATCGTGGCTCCACGAAGCTGATGTGAGGGGGTGAAAAAATGCGGCGCTCCTCCTTCCTGCCACCCACCACGGCTCCCCCTCGAAATGGGCGCCGTGGATCTCGTGGCTGCCTCTGCCCTGAGCAGCGGGCACCGCTGGGTAGGAGCTTCGGCGATACCCGGGGTGTGGCTACCTCTGCCTTTCCCGCGCGCTGGACCTGCTCCTGGGCTGTGGCTGTTCCAGCGTTTCCCACGAGCAGAGCCGACCACAGCCTAGGAAGGCAAAGGCAGGTCCACTTCCCCATGGCTTAACTGCTTCCCGAGGAGGAGCTCCGCGCCGCTCCGGTTGTGCCGCGGGGAGCGGCGTGTCAGGCCGGCGCAGCAGTGCTTACCGGGAGCCGTGCTCATGTTGACATTTACAGCGATTGTAGCTCTCCTACCCAGCTACACAGCAGCCAATCCGACAGCGCCAGGAGCTGAGCTGAAGCCGGAGCTGCTTTTGCATATCTAGTTCGGCTGTGCCGGAGGAGGGGAGAGGGGGGCAGCGGGAAACCTCCCGAGGGAGGCGAGGACGCTGGATTTTGATACGGCTTCTGCAAAAAGAGACAGCTGGCATGTGGGAGCCGGCCAGAGCGGTGCCCGGTGCAGGTCAGAGGAGTTGCCAGCCTGGCCCTTTGGGTAAGGACCGAGAGCGCTGGCGTCCCTGCATGCTGGACAGCGGGAGGGACCTTCTGCTAGGGCCCGACGTGGGGGAAGACCGGGCCTGGGCTGGCGAGGGCTGTAGGATGCTGTGCTCTCCCAGGGGTCTGCGGCACCCAAGGGAGAGGCTTTCCAGAGCAAGGAGGGGCTGTGGGGGGAAGAGCATCCGCCAAGGACAGCTGCATGCCGCTGGCTTGCCATGCACAGGTGAGGTGCAAACTGAGCAGCAGCTCGGCCCATCGTCACTCGGCACCCCTGCCCGGGCCCGGGGCGCTCCAGCTACCTCGGGCGGATCTGCCAGCACCGGGCTCGGCTTTTGGGGAAGCTCCTGGCGCAGCGATGGCAGCCAGCGTCTCCCTGTGGGGCTGCTTATTTTTAGCAGAGTCTCCTTGGCGCCCCTCTTTGTTTAAGGGCTTCCTATTCATTATTAAAGCATCATCGTTGTCTTAAGCAGCAGGCCGTGTTCAGGCATCTGGAGCCAGCGCTGTAGCACTGGAGGCGAGCGCGGCTTGCCAACTTCCTTCCTCCCCAGCAGTCCATAAAGCAGATCCCGGCTTGCTTTTTCTACCTCCCCTGCTGCTGCCTCTTGAGCCCGGCTGCAGTGAAATGATGTTCGTGAACAAGGGGGAAATCCTGGCTTGCCTTTGCCCCCGGTGCCGGGCAGATGCACAGCTCACCCCCCTTCGCTCTCACACCTGTGCAGCTGCTTTGGCTTCCCTGGCGTGTCTCCCGGTTGTGCTGCTGCCTCCGCTCTGAAGCTGGTTCAGAAACTTCTGGCAGTTGGAGAAAGGCCGGCGCATAGGATCCCGTGTGTTTTTAACCTCGGGGATGGCGGGTCTGAGGCTTCCCCCACATACAGTAGTGGTACCCAGGGGTATCATAGTTTCATAGTTTCTAGGGTCGGAAGGGACCT
>NW_017729011.1:23400753-23403594 GCF_001723915.1 Gavialis gangeticus
GCTCATCCCAGCAGATGTCTGGGAAGTTCAGGTCCCCCAAGACCTGAACTAATTGCCAGCCTCGTGGGATGGGCTCCTGGTTTTGCAAGGAGGGGGTGGCGAGACTGAGGCCCGCTGCTGCTTAGAGAAATCCGTCTCTGTTGATAACGGGGTAATAACGAGGGATAATGCCAGTGTCAAAACCCCATATTGTACAAGCAATAATAATAAAAAAAAAGCCTTTGGTTTTCTCCGGTTACCGGTAATGTTCTGGGTACTGACAGTGAAAGACAGGTTTGAATTCCCTTTTGCTTCTTGCTCCCAGATCGCTTCGTTTGCTTGGCGTGATTTCTCTCACCTTGCACATGACAAATCAATCAAGTCAGCTTCACGGCTGGGGAGAGCGCATTTCCCCGTCAGGCTCTCGCTGACGGACCTCGCCAGTTGTGAAGCCAATAAACCGCCATTTCCAAGGGAATTCAACAGATTAAAAACTCCAGAGCCACCCCTGGGGGCTGTGGGGCCCGGGAGCCCTCGTGGAGTGGCCCAGGTCCCTTTGAATGGGATTATTCCCCCGTGTTGGTGAGGCCGAGGGCGGCCCCACCAGGCAGGCAGGAATTGCTGCATTTAATTCCCCCTCCTGGCGGGTTGCATAGCAAAGGTGCTACGTTCAGGTGAGGGGGACCCCGCTTCTAAAGCAAGCTGCTGATTAAAGTGAACAATTAGAAATAGCATCGCCCATTAACGCAGCACCTTTCATCCCGATAGAGCCTGCTCGGTGCCTCTTACACGCAGCCTCTTCTATGGGGCAGGATATGGCCAGCGGCAAGGAGAGGGGCATTTGGGCGAAGGATGCTAGCAAGCCTTCTTATGCTGTTTCATGTGCACGCAAGTCTAGCCCGTAAAATAGCAGCCTGTCCGCAGAAAGCCATTTTTCATCTCCAGAAAGCAGGTTCGTTCGTGCTGCTGCTGTCTCAGATGTTCCCGTAACATCGGTTTAATATGATTTATTTATTTGTTAAGCGCAAGCAACGTGCTCAGCCTGGTGAGGCAGTGGGGATGCGGTGGATGAGTGCTCCACGCAGGGTTCAGGAAGCAAACCGGAAGCCGGCCAGAAGCGATGCGATCTCGCCCAGGCAGCGGTGCTCGGCCGTGGGAAGGCTGTGCGCAGGATGGGTGGTGTGTGCGCTACTCGCTGGAACGTGATCGCCCCACCTGCTGCTAGCTGGAGCTGCGTGTGGAGGACGTAAGTCCCGTTCGGCTACAGATAAAGGTGATTCTCCCGGAGCTGCAGAAGCAGGCAGCGCGTGCGGAGCCGGTGATGACTTAAGAGGATAATGTTTGATTTATTCCCTGCTGCAACTGGTGAAATCCTCCTCCAGATCGGTGCCGCGGAGCTGTCTGCTTCGCTCTCGGTCCTAACAAACGTTCCCCGATCCCCTGCCTGGAGATCGCCAGAGCCCATTTCTTTTCCCCGCTCCGCTCCCTGGTTTGGTCTGCAGGGTTTTTGCGTGTGAGGCGCCCCGCAGGGGCAGCGTGCACGTAGGAGACAGCAGAATACCCTGGAGCTCCCCCCGGGTGGACGGGAGGGGTGGTTTGGCACGTGCGTAGTGCGTGTTTCTGGGGATGCCGCTTCGCCGACCAGGAAATGCGCCACGGCTAAAGTCTGTAACTCGAGAGGCCTGAGACTGATAATGGGATGCGAAGTTTGGCCTTGCTGTCAGCAGAGAAGTCGCTCCTCTCGCAGGACCGCTCTTGTGCCGCTCTGCCAAGGGGCACGGAGATTGGGGAGGGTGGTTTCCCTCGGCATTTCAGTTTTGCTTCATGCATTTGGATAGCACCTGGCATCTAGTCCCCTCTGCCCATAGCCGGTTAGCTCCCGTGCGCGTGCGCTTCACACGGCAGCAGGGAAACGATTTCAAAACCAGGCAAAGCCACCAGTCGCTCGGCGGGCACCTCTCGGAGGGCTTGTCCAGACACAGGAATTGATCTGCAATAAGGCAGGGGGTGAATTCAAGGCAGAGTAGCTGCTGCAGGGCAGCTCCACAAGCACGCACGCTTTCAACATTCGTATCGCCGTGGCCTCGGCAGAAGGGTCCAGTTCCTGAATAAGCTTTGAGGCCGACCTCCTGCTGGAAATGCCAGTGTCTGAGCTGTGCCAGGCCCTGGGGCCGAACATCCTGCGCCTTTTGCCCCTTACGCCTCGTACGAAGAGGCAGCAGGGACCTTGGTGTTGAAACCTCCACAGCGACAAGCGCCCCTTGCCCAGCTTTCACGATCTGGCTGAAAGGTTGGGTGCTGGTCAGTCGGGCTGCGTCTGCCCGTCCTGCCCAGCGGGCTCGAACTGCTTCACACCACAACGTCCCATCGCTTCTACTGCGCTTGGGGACCCAGTCCCCCCCCCTGCTCTTGGGTGGTAAACCTCCTTTAATAGCCAATAAATGGGCTGCCTCTCTGTAGGACATCCGAGTCCGTGCCAGGAGCAGCAATGCTGTTAGCTCTCTCTGGAGCTGATGTGATAGCTTCTGAGACTTTTTTTCCCCTTCATTTAAACTGAGCCTTGGAGAGACAGAGACGGGGGGATTCCAGTTGGGCACGTGGCCAGACAAGCCAAGCGTGCGGTCTGGGGAGACAGGGCGGTCTCCAAGCTGGCGAGTTGCAGAAACCTCGCAGCCTCCCTGGGTTTGCTCCCAAGATCCCCGGTGGGGACGGGAACACGGCCGGCTGTGAAAGGGCAGCCCTGGCCGGGCTCAGATGCGGCTGGGGAGGGGGAAGAGGACACCTCAGGCGGACAAGGTTCTTTGGGTAAATCTGATATCGTTTAGTAGACCAACTCAAATAGGTGGAAAAAGTCTTCTGAGC
>NW_017729011.1:23408594-23459827 GCF_001723915.1 Gavialis gangeticus
GGCGAGTTGCAGAAACCTCGCAGCCTCCCTGGGTTTGCTCCCAAGATCCCCGGTGGGGACGGGAACACGGCCGGCTGTGAAAGGGCAGCCCTGGCCGGGCTCAGATGCGGCTGGGGAGGGGGAAGAGGACACCTCAGGCGGACAAGGTTCTTTGGGTAAATCTGATATCGTTTAGTAGACCAACTCAAATAGGTGGAAAAAGTCTTCTGAGCAAGCTTTCGGGTATAAATACCCTTTGTCAGGCTGAGGAAGCAACTTGTGGTCTGCAGATGCTCTCTGAAGTGTCTGGGCGGCCGCGAGAAGATGCCGGGGAGAGGTCGGTTTGCAGGCATTGTGGTGAGAAGACAATGTCACTGCTTTGCATCGGTGTCGGGGCAGCGCTGGGGATACGGGCCACAGTGTTTCTGCCTCTGAGCTGGCTGCAGCGTCGCAGAGCCGTGCTCGCTTTGGGAGGTGGGTTTGGTGGACCTCGTACTGCGAAGGTCTCCGTCTCCCCAAAGTCACCTGTAGGGATGGGAGCAGGGCCCTCCTTCCAGCCCTGCAACAGCGCTCAGTGGAGGAAGGTTGTGCCAATGCTTCACGTTAGCGGGGCCTTCGCTCTGCACCAGCCCAGACTCTGCTCATGTGTCTGCTTTTGCTCTCAAGCTGCCCTTGCCCCCATCCATGAGAGCGGGTTCAGGCCAGCTCCTTTATGCTCTTGAGAGCTGGATCTAGGAGTATTGGTTCTCTCGGCTACCTCCTCCGTAACGTGCACATTGCTGGCTTTTCTTCTCTCCCCAAATGGCCAGGAAGGCTGAGTTATCATTTCAGTAAGAATAATAAGGCCCTTGCCATATGAGTCACTCAAGCAGAGCACAGCATTAGCAGGAATTTCTGATGCCTGTGAATACAAAGGGGGAGTCTGCGGGAGCCGAGACAGGGCTGAGCAGCGTCTTCCAGTAAGCCAGTCCCTGCAGCAGACGTGGAGCTGCCAGTTAAAGGACACGAGACGTTTTTCCTATCTTGGGGCTGGGCATGAATGTGAACGGGAGCCATGCTCCTTGCAACCTCTTCACATCCAGCACAGACCCACGCGCTCCACGGCAGGTTGTTCCCCATAGCCGGCACTTTTGCTGGGTTGATGCGTCGCCCCGGGGAGTTCATTGCTTTCATTCTGCAGGTGACACTGGTGCCGGTGAACCCACAGACGGTGGGGTGGATGCACACTTCTGTAGACTAGGATACTTATCTAGAGAGTTCACAAGTTGGTGACCTGTGTCAGAAGAGCCCACGGAGTCAACATTCACGCCTGGCGTGACTGTGCGGGGCTGCCTTTACCGGTGGTGTTTTTCTCTTCTTCTCTGAGATTGCGAACGCACGATGCTGCTTAATGACATCTTTATCCGTAGCTTTTGTCTGGTGGATGCTTGGCTGAGGCCCATTGGACTCGTTCAACACCCCACACAACCAGCTGGATTTTACCCGCTACCTGTGCACGGAGGGCTTTATAACGCTGGAACTGCTTAGGACCTGGTTCCCTGAGTAATCCAGTACCCCGGCAGTGTGAAGTGTTAGGATAAATTCCCATCTCAGTAAAACCCCAAATTTCTGGATGCCCGGGCTGAGTGCATCCGGGATGAAATGCATTCTGTTGGACTGGGTAATTACGTATTTTGGTTGCCTGGATGCTTTGTAGCGTGGCGGTTTTAAACTGCATTCTGACACACCCCAGCGTTGGTTAACGATGTGGCATGAAGAGTTAGTTCTCCCTGCCAGGTTGCCCCTGGATATGTGGATTCCCACACTCTCGTCTGCACCTGTAACAGCGAAGCAGGAAATCGTCTCCTTTTATGCTGTCATTTTTGCTCGATTTAGAGCCCAAACGTGTTCCAGCCTCGGTGGTGTGTGTATATATATCACGGGATGCTTGCTGCACGCAAAGTTCATGTTATTAGTACTTCTTACACATGGGCAAATGCACACACACACAAACCAGTACAGATTGGTTAAAATTCCCTATATTATAGAAATTAAGACTTCATGTAAAAGTCCTGCACGTGAATTCAGTAGCGCCTGGTGACTGCGCTACTGCTGTCAGCTCCGCACCTGCCAGATGCATCTCGCTGGGATATGTAGCACCCAGGGTTAACTAGATCCATCTACCCCCATCAGAGTTGCTCCGCAGTCTCATTTGGGGAATAAGGATGTGGGCTCCTTTTCTCTGAAAATAGTATTAAATTGCCGCAAAGGACAGGGGAAATGACAGCGGGATTGTGCTCGGCTCTTGAAGATCAATTCCTTTTGCGCCAGCACTTCGGGGTGAGTGGACAGCTTGAAGCATTGCTAATGGGCTGGAGAGCCTTTTGCTTCCAAGTCTCTGGTTCTAATCCCGTACGAGTCGGTATTGACCGGAGGTTTTAGACTTCGGCTAGTTGTCCTGTATGCAGCGAGGCTGGTGCCTTAGCCTGGCTCTCAGCAGATGCATTCATAGATACCGCCACAATCGGCACCGGCTGTCAGCCCCAACAGCAAGCACAAAGCACTGCATCGGCCCTGGCGGCTGAGTTCAGCTTTAACCCTTAGGTAGTGCTGCCCGGTGTCGGTCTGTGCTGCGCCCCTTCTGCAGAGGACTAGAGGCTCCCAGCTGCAGGGCTGCCGATCCGGCCCTTTCAAGTGGATGAACCAGCTGGAGTCTGAACCTTTATTACCTTGGGGCCCACTGATGCCACGGACCCTTATGGCTAAGTTCAAAAAGCACCTGTTTATGTCGGGCTCTGCTGTTGGCTGTTTTTGAGGCTCCGCTTGGCATCTGACTGACTGGGAGCTATGAATTTTTCATGCCGCGCTGACATTTCTCAGTGTGTTTTTGGTCAGCTTTGTTCCCGAGGATGAGGAAACTCAATGCAGTCGCAGGCAGCAGTCGGACGCGACGTGCTGTGAGCTTCGCTGCCTTGTGCGTGCGAGGCAGTGCTCGCGGCGCAGGCTGCCGTGTGGAGCGTGCTCCTTGGAAGCAGATTAAATGCCGCCCTGTCCAGACGCACACAGCCTCTCCGAGGAGCTCGGAGCCTCTTGCCAGGGGTTTGAAAGGTCAGAGTTACTGGAGTCGCAGCGTTTGAGACCCGGCGTCAGCAGACGCGTTCGGTTCTGTGCAGACTGTTGATAAAGGGACGGTTTCTCTCGCACTCAGTTTTTCCCCTGCCCTTTGGTATTTGAGTTTTGTTTTTCCGGCTGGTGCTGGGCTGCCTGTGTCCCCGTGCCTTCTGACTTTCTGCGCCAGCGCCTTGGATGGAAATGGTGTATTCCTTGCTGTCCGCAGGCTCCCCTGCTGTTAAGTGCTGTCAGTGGGCTTCCAGAGCATTTAGATGGATCAATAGAGTTATCATGCGCCTTGTCTCCATGCTCACCCCTTCTCAGCGCTGTGTTCGTAATAGATGGAGCGAGCGCTCCAGCTCACACAGTAATTACAGTCCCAGCGCACTCATCCAGCCACGGCTCCCCCGCGACGCGAACGTGGGGCGGATGGTGCTCGTACAACACGCAGCACCTCACTGGCACAGTGCGTGGTGCGCCACACATGCTGGCATTTCCCTGCAGCTCGCCAGCCTCAGCTCTGTGTCCAGAACAGGAGGCCCAACTGGGATATAAAGTCCAACAGAAAACAGGCCATTCATTTTTTTCCCTCTCAGCATTCATGTAAACTTTCTCCTTTCAGTGGCAATACCATAAGCTGAAGCTAGGAGGACTTCCCATCTGTGTACGAGACCCAACCCTGTTTAAATATCATGATCACAGTGCGAGGAGGTAGAGCTACAGTGTTCGATCCCTGCAAAAAGACACAGCGTCCTTTGCAAGGACACCTGTTGCGTGCACGTTTGGAGACGTACCTGACTGCAAGCTGCACTCGGCATTTTTAGTGCATCCCCCTTTACAATCCAGCCTCTTTGCTAAGTTGCAGACAGGACCATATTGCAGTTCATACATACAGGAACGACCTGCCGTTTTTTTTCATGCCTGTAATTTGCAGAAATGGTGCACCTGAGACGGACCGGAGAGTATCCACTGATGTCTTTGTGTTCTTCCTTTAGATCCCATCTAATGCCGAGACTGAAAGAATCGCGCTCCCACGAGTCTCTGCTCAGTCCCAGTAGTGCTGTCGAGGCTCTGGATCTCAGCATGGAGGAGGAGGTGGTCATCAAACCAGTCCACAGTAGCATTTTGGGGCAGGACTATTGCTTTGAGGTAAGAAGCTCTTGCATTCACTCCGGAGTCTGCTCCTGACGCACGGCATCAGGGCAGAGCAATGTGATGAGCAGGGCGCGGGTATGTGTCCTGCCCAGGAAACGTTGTGTGGGTCACAGGGGGTTCTGCTGTTTGATTTGGTGTTTATGCTGCACTGTGTAAGGGTATGCCAACCAAATGAGAGCTGGGGCCTGACGTCCTAGTAGCCGCAGAGCACGCCTCCGTGGGCAATGGGTCCCAAGCACTGACAGAGCATCAACAGATATTTGATCTGCTGCTTGCCATGTTGGCATCCTAAGTTTCTGTGTTGTGGTCACATGGAAATCATACCTCCCTGTCTGTATGAATGGAAATCAGGACCTTGTCATCCAAAAACCTCTGGTTTCTGTGGCTTGAATGAAAGGAAAGTCTCTGTGAGCTTTGGTCTTTCAAGATTTTCAGCCTCCTCCTCTGCTACCTCTCTCAGGGGCAGCACAATGGCCAGAGCAGGACTCTCTTGCAGAGAGCAGTGGTGCCTGCACAGCCCAGCACAACAGACGATTATGCAGCATGCTGTTGTATAGGACTGGGCTGTCTCGCACTGGAAAAAGCAACGTGCTATATCATGTAGCACTGTGCCTGTTCAGGGAACAGGGAAGCCGCCTCTTCACAGCCACAGGTGATCACCACTGCCGCTGTGAAGAATAGGAGCCCTATTTCTATTTAGGGGTGGAAGGCAAAGCCATGGCAGGCATCAGGTCATGCCTGAGCAAGCAGTGACAGGAACAGGTACGTTCCCATGACAGTTTGCATTGCAGGAAAACAGTCTCGTGTCTGTCAATTAGTGAAGAATCAGGCAGCAGAAATTGGCCGATGACTTTTGCATTGTCCAAATTAGCAGCAGATTGAAATGAATAAAAGGTATTTCTTAACTGTGAGCAAGGACACAGGAAATGTTTTGACAAGCGAGCGGAGCCGCCACCGTAGTCCCTAAGTCGGTAGAAGGCATCTTCCCGTGCCTTTTGCTCACCGTGGAGTTGAGCAAGTGCAGCAGGTCAGGAGGAGCAGTGTTTTGTAAATTAGGCGGCCTCTATTACATTCCACTCAAGAAAGAGAAAATGAAGTTAGATGGAAAATAGATGTGACATCCATAATATAAGAGTTGTTTACCAGTTCGGCTCGGCACACAAGAGCAGAGCAAGGGATACGAGCGGTACTTGTGGAAAGTTGATGGAGAGGGGAATTACACAAATCGTGCACTTGTGAGGAGAAAGAGTGCTTTATTTTTAAGTGAGGCTGATAAAGAAGAGGCACACGGGAAGAAAGGAGCATGTTAATTGCTGTTCTGAAGATCCGGTGGTGGGAAGAAACGGTGTCAGAAAATGCACCAGACATCCGACTATCACCGAGCGTCAGCCATGTTCCAGAGGGAAGCACTTAAGATGACAGCTCGTGGCAGGATGTGTTAATGCACCGCTCCGGCATCTCTTGAGATCCCCGTTCAAACCCTGCATCAAGTCACAAGTGAAGCGAGCGTGCAGGTCTCAGTCTAATCCCTAATGGATGCCGCCTGCATCCCAAACCCACCACCTAATTCCACGGGACCGGCAGAGACAACGGCTTAGAAGGAGCTGGGACAGCACGGGACAGAAGAAGAAGAGCAGCGAGGAGGCTTGGAGATGTGGGAGCAGACTTGTGGGAGGCCGGTGGCTGAGACACACGGCAGAGTCGCCTGCTCTTCCCACCCCTGCAGTCCCGCACGCAGTTAGACAACAGCAGCATGTGTTTAGTTGCAAGCATCCGTCTTGCTGCTGGAGTGGAAACCAGGAAGTAATCTCGTACACGAGTGTCCCCCACTCTGGCCTCTTAGCATTGGGTCTGGTTACTTGTTATTCAGGCATATATATATTGGGGTTCAGTCATGGGAAAGACAGAGTCCCCTCATGTGGCCTGTCGGCTTCTCTTGGTGAGAGCTCAGCATGGGGCAGCCCAAGCTGCCGAGGCTCTGCTGGACAGAGCGCTGGCGGCAGAGAGAGCAATTGAGAGCCGTGGCACTTTGGGGCATACGGACCCATGCTACAAGCTCAGCGTGAACGATGTCAGGTGAGAAGGGGCTGCCAAAAACACCCAGACGGGGAACTGCGGCGGTCTTGTCCACTGGGTGATGGAGGCGCTGCAAGTGGGTAAGGCTTGGCGGTGAGGAGGGGAGAGGCTCTCTGGGGCTGGACAGTTTTGTTCACCTGGACTGAGAAGCCAGATGCTGCCTTGGGAGATGAAGGCAGGGCTTCCCTGCCTGGATTGTTCCTCTTCATCATCCTCCCCTCTCACTGCTGCATCCAAGGAGTGGGCAGGGTCCCGCACGCAGCCCCCGTCACCAGCTGGCCTGGGCCCGTTAGCAGTCTCCCAGGAGCGGTGGCAGCTGAATTGGTCTGAAGGGCTGAGAGCATTCCCACTTGGGGCTTCTCGTCTGCTGCTGTGGATGGCTGCTCCTCCAGAAGCTGATTGCGCTCCTGCCTGCCTGGCGCGCGCGACCCGGGACGCCGCACGCAGCAGCTCCCCGACGCTGAGCCGCAGAGGCAGCAACCGCGCAGCTCCAAAGAGCAGAACAGCAGGGCTCACCGCAGCTGCAGATGGAGTCATGCTGGAGACTCGAGGATGGGAACAGACTGGGCAGCGGAGCCAAGCCAAGCGAGAGGTGCCAGGGCCATCTGCAGTGGAAAAAACCCAGCAGACTCCATGGGAAGCAGCTGGCTGTTTAAAGGCACAGGGCATTTTTTCTCCCAGTGCTTCTTAAGACATTTGGCGGCTGATTGCCTAGTTATCAGCGCCTTCAGGAGGACCAGGCTTGGGCTGGGGGAAAGTCAATGCCAGCGCACTGGAATGAGCGGAAACGCACCTGCTTTGACAGCGTCTGAACCTAGCTCTTCTTCTCATTGATTTAGTGCTGCAGACTTTCCGCTTCGTGCTGCCAGCCGTGCAGAGCCTTTGTTTGTGGTCAGATTTCCAAATCACTTGTTGAAGAGCTGCTTCCTCCTCCTAAGCTAATGGAGGAAACATTTCCCAGCCAGCGTGATCACCCCCGTCCATCATATCTGCTAAGGAGGCAGCATGTGCTGCAGGGTCAGTCCTTCCCCAGCCCCTTTTGTGCCCCTTCAGGCTCCCCGCACGCCAGCCATGACCAGGAGCGGGACAGTCAGGTTAGGATTCAAGTCGCTTCACTTCGGCGTGCCTTGGCTTGTCCGTCTGTGACATGGGCATGATAACACCCACCACCCGGCCTGCGCTGGGAGCTGCAGCTTCTGTTCCTAAAGCCAATTAAAGCTGAAACGGCCAAATTAACTGCAGAGCTATGAACTGTCGTTACAACCAGGTTACCTCATTTCAAAAGTGCTTTAGGAAATCCAGTGTTGCTTTTCAGATGCGAACAAAATCCACCAAATCATTTTGTCTAACTCGAGGTGCCACCCATCCAAGGGATGGGAATAACGAGTACAAATCAGTTATATTTTAGGAACTAATGAGTTCTATTAATTCAGTTTGGCCGTGTAAATTAATATCATTTTAACCAACTCTACGAGTCTTGAGATGGACAGAATGCTCTATGAAAATAATTAATAGCCCCTGAAGATTATTAATGCCACGTGATATTTAGGCCTCAGGTCAGAGCCCAGGCATTATGGCAGATCTAGGGAAAATTATATTTGCAATCAGATGCGGGAGGCACAACCTTCAACTCCAAATAGGGCTGCAGGCCTTTTTGGTCTTGACACTGAAGAATCCCCCAGGTAAGCGTGATCGCTCCAAGAGGGAAGGCTAGCATTTATTTTTTTAATTGTCCTTTGACTAATTAGCCAGTGTGGCATTGACTTGCAATTGAATAAGGTATTTGTTACATGTTAAATCAATGCCGACGTGTATTTCTATGCGGCCATAAAATACGGTGGATATACATCCTGTTAAGCAGCTGGTAAACGATTGGCCCCTAATTAACAGACAAGATAGAATGAGGACTAAATTCTCCTCATTTACACGGGTGCAAAACCAGTCTTTAATCAGAATTCCCAGGAACATCAGGGGAGTTTTGCTTTCTCAAAGGCTGCAGCATTGGCGCTGGCCAGTGCCGTGGTTGTATCGTTAGTCCCTGGGCCTCTCCGTTGGTGTACAGGCTGCATTTCCTGGCAATCACTTTGGATTTCCCAAAGTCTAATTAAAGGGGTAGAGCGAGAAGAGGTCCCTGAAACGCTGTCCAAACTTGTAGCTACGCCCCCCTCTCCAGCAATTACGCAGCAATCGGCAGGGACGCTTGATTGCTACGGTCTTCCCTGTTATTTAGGTCTAAACCCTCTTGTTAAGTAACTGTGTAATTAATGGGTAGTCCTGCAGTCCGTGCGCTTGTAACTCAGCGCTTGTCGTGACTTCTCCGTGAGAACGTGGTGCAGCTCCGCAGTCCCCGTCAGGCCACGCGTGGGCCTTACAGTGGCCCAGAACGCAGCCTCTGGGACTTCTCTGGGAGCGATCCCAACAGACCCAGCAAAGCTGCCTCCGCCTTGGGCAACAGGAACGTGGTTGCACAGGGCCAAGACTGCTCAGGGCCCCCAAAGGGCTGGACACTGGGGTTAGCCTGTGCTGAGGCAACTGGAGGCTGAAGCGGACCAGGTTTGTTGCAGGAGGATGCTGAGGAGCACCAGCTTTGGGAAGCGTGGGTGCATCCTGGTGAGAGAGCAGGGCAGGGGCAATGCAACAAAACCTGTGCATATTGGAGGCCCCTTTTCTGCAGCAGAAGACAGCCATGCCAGAGGGCTCTTTAGACTGACGCTGTGCAGTATGAATGAGCGGCGGCATGAGGGGAAGTGTTGGTTCTGGGCCAGCGGCGGCAAAGTAGATGCCCCAGAAACCAACTGGAATATCAAAAGCTGCTGCATCCTTCTGGTGAAGGCAGCGCCAACTTCTCTTCATTTTTGTTCCACCCGGGAGGCACCAGGGACCTCCGGTCATGAGCTGGGTTAGGGCAGAGTCTTGGCCTGATGCCGACTGCAGATCGAGGAGCAAACTGAACCTCCTGGAGGATGTGCAAAGCCAGGGCAGCTCGTGTCTCCCCGATGCAGCTGACCCAGGCAGCCGCTTAGGATAGCAAACATGGCGAGGGGAGGAGGAGGAGGAAGGGTAAGGAATCCTGCAGCGTGGCAATGGAGGGAGCAGCGGGAAGAGGGGAGTTACTGGACGTGGCGAAGCACGGGACCTTTGGCCTGCAAACGAGGATGTTCAGGAAGAGCGTCGCTGGACTTGGAGAGATGCAAAGAAGGTCAGAGCAGCTAAGCGATGTTTTTATCGGCCATCTGGAGCCCCTAAGACCACAGTCCTAGCCAGCTGATTTGCCAGCAGGGTTTGAAGGCGAGAGTTGGAACATGCATATTGCATTGGCGTTTGCTATTTTAGAGCTGCAGCTTGCTGGGCAGAGGCTGCCTTGGTGCATGACTGGCCCTCGCGGACCCAGCGCAGTCATTCATGCAAAGTGCGGTAATTAGTGCAAAGCGTGGTAGTGTCCTCCGCATCTCTGCCTGCAAAGATGAGCTCCCACAAGGCTTGGATGTCCATTGGCTGGGAGCAAGGGATGGAAAAACTGCCTGAGCTCCTGGACCATAGTGGAAATGACTCTAGTTCTCAGTTACAATATCTTAAGGCCTTGAGGGCCAGATGAAGCGGTGTAACTCCTTATTAGACTGTTTCTTACTTGGTGCAATTGCTGCAGGAGGGTTGGGTGAAGGAGGAGGCACATGAAAGCTTGGAGATGCCTTTACCTGGCACCTGCAGGAGATCCGAGCTGGGGGTATAAGCAGGGCAGCAGAGGCAGGAGCGTCTCCTGGAGATGGGCCATGCATCACACTTCTGGGCACAGCCCCTCTGCTTTCAGCCCTGGGCTGGGCATGCTACCTCTGTCCCTGCCCCTTGTTCCTCTAGAGCAGTGATTCTCAACCAGGGGTTGGAGCACCCTGGGGTGCCACGAGATCCTTTGAAGGGTGATATGAGGGGTGAGGAGATAAACAGGTAAGTACAGGCTCAGACTTGTCCCTGCCTGCCTGTTTCCTTGCTCCCACTGCCCAGCCCCACTGCAAGCAGTTAAGCACAGTAATAAATCATAGATGCACAGAGCACAAGGGTGGGAAGGGACCTCAGGAGGTCACATCCAGCCCAACCCCCTGCGTGAAGCTGGACCAGGACCAACTACATCCTCCCAGACAGGGCTTTGTCTACCTGGGTCTTAAACATCTCCAAGGATGGAGACTCCCCCACCTCTCAGAGTTGCCTGTCCCAGTGCTTCACCACCCTCCTCATGAGAGAGTTTTTCTTAATATCCACCCTCAGCTTCCCTTGCTGCAACTGGAGCCCATTGCTCCTTGTTCTGCTGCCACCCCTGAAACCAGCCCAGCTCCATCCTCTTTGCAGCCCCCCTGCAGGGAGGTGAAGGCTGCTATTCAACCCCCCGTCGGTCTTCTCTTCTGCAGACTCAATCAGCCCCTGGGCTCCCTCAGCCTCTCCTCACCAGTCCTGTGTCCCAGCCCCTGAACCATTTTCATTGCCCTCCTTTAAAATCAGCCAGGTTTTGAAATGGGAAACTGCTCAATTCCCAAGAATGGCGGAGGGGCCCTTGAGTCCAACAAGGGGTGCCTCGAGCCCAAAAGGCTGAGAACCGCTGCTCTAGACCATCCTTCTGGGCCTCATCGGGACCTGCATTGGTAGCCCATCCAGAGGAGAGGGAGGGTGGGGGGAGGGATGATTCAAGGGCAGGATGCCCTAGGCAGGGACAGGTGAGGAATTCAGGGGGATGCTGGCCGTTGACGCTCATGCTGATCCCTCTCTCCAGGGGCTGTTCTCTCACTCAGTGGTTGCAAAACTGGGTGGCCTGAGAGACGTCAGATGCAGAGGGATTGCCGGTCACTGGGAAAGCTCCAGTCACTCCTGTGGCATCTCCCCTGGCTGCCACAGAGGTAGAAGTGGGGAGGAAGGTGCAGTTAGCGTCTATCGTCAACCCCTTGAGCCGCTCAGAGCTGCCCCGCTTGCCCATCAGCCTTCGAGGCCGCCCCCTGGCGCTTGGAGAAACCTCCTTTTTTTGTTTGTTTTCAAAGTCCAGGCCGGAAGCAAGGTCCCTAATGCATCAGGCAAGAAATAACCCTGTTCCTTTCCACGCAGGTGACGACTTCATCAGGAAGCAAGTGCTTCTCCTGTCGTTCTGCCGCAGAGCGAGATAAATGGATGGAGAACCTGCGGCGTGCTGTGCACCCCAATAAGGTAGCAGCTTTGAGGAATGGCCTCTGTAATGGGTTTGCTCCTCGTTATTACATTTTATAACCCAGTGCATAGGAGCAGCAGGGGACGCATTGTCATTTTAGTGATGAAATGTCATTGTGGGTCAGCTTTTCTCTGCATTACTTTCTTCCCCAATTATATTTACGGGAAAGTGCCAATTATTTCTTGCCCTCTCCCCCCCAACCATCCCGTACATGCCTCCCGGTTGGTCACTGAACAACAATCAAACCTCGAGAACCTTTGTGCTCGCTCTACCACCGATGACACTGCTAATGGCACTTGCCTTTCGTGTAGTGATTTCCACGCTCGGAGCGTGTGGGACCAAGGGTGCTGTCAGGGGTGGCTGTCACCAGAGATGCAGGACAGGATACTACCCTAGCTAATTAATCCTCACAGCCCCCTCTCCTGGCACTGCTGGGGTTTGCAATGCTGGTTTTAAAGATGCAGAACCAGAGTTGCAGAGTCTTAATGTGCGGTCTGAGTTCGCAGAGGAATACGGGCTTAGAGCATGGTCCGTCCCAGTGGGCAGGCTCGGAGGCCAAACACTTCCTGCCGGTATCTGAACTTCAAACAGCAGCACTGGCAAGCTCCTCTCTTTTAGCTGACACCGGGATGCCTGAAATGCATCCTCAGCTCCCACTGAGGGTAAAGTCATCCTCAGATCAAGCCCACCACTGCCTCTTTCCTGGTGAACAAGGTTCTGGACAAAGCTGATCAAGCGCAAGGTCTTGCTACTGCCGTGGCTTCATCATCAAGCTGGGTTCTGTTGAGCAGACAAGACACACGAACGGCCGGGTGCTTTCCCTCCTGTTCCTGGGGGCACGTAGCTGTGGGAACAGACACTGCCGCATGAGGCTGGGGCCCTGGGATGCTGCTCACCCAAGCGGAGGTGCCGACTTCTGCCTTTCAGATTGCTTTGGTACCTGTAGAGCAGCCCCACAGGTGCCCTTGCTTTGAAAGCAAACCTAGCAGCCTGCAAAGAGATTTAAAGATGGGGGTGACTGCATTTCCCACTGGTGTTGCCAGAGCCGCAGCTAGGCAGGGAGGAACTCTGTACCTCTGCTACACCAGCTTGTGTTTGGGAACGAGCCCCCATCTTGGCTGACGCTGCCTGCTGACTCTGCAGGCTTTCCTCCTTTTGTTCGCTGATGCGAACTCCCGGTATCTGATTTGATATTTTTGTTCTGGACTTCGGGGCTGTTGTGTAAGTTCCTGCCCGAAACCACACACCCCTCTGTGAGCTTCCGGCCACTGTGTGCTCTTGTCGGTGCCCTGACACTGAGTGGGGTCAGGCCAAGTTGCTGCTGTAATGGGAGACCTCTAAGTAAAACAAAGGGTGGTACAGAGCCGAGAGTTGTTGACTCAGTAGCGGAGCTCTTCCCTTTGGCACTGAAACCATAAAGCAGCACGCCTCAACCAGGGCAACGGGGCAGGCTCAGGCTCTCCCTACCGGGCCATTCCCTCACGCCCACTGCCCGGAGGTAAGCGCTGTAATAAATGGGGTGCTGCTCAATTTGCAGAAGTCATGGAGGGGGTTGAGGGGTGCCTCGAACCCGATGAAGGGTGCCTCGAGTCTAACAAGTGCAAGAACCACTGTTGTAGAGCTCCCTCCTTTGGATGAGGCTTAGAAACAGGATCATGTTTCACTATAATGGGGTTAAGCTGGTCCTGGCCAAATTTCTCCATCTGAATAAGAATAGCAATGCTGGGTTCCCAGGCAGCTCGTTCTGTCTCAGTTCCCCCAGCTGTTTCAGTTAGACACTCTACTCTTATCCTAAAATATTGAACAGAGCTGCAGCAGCTGCTCGTTTCCACCCCAGAGGTGGTGATTTTCCACCCAGGAATAAAGTGACCCTTGCATGCACTTTCGGGTTCCTCTGTCGCTGCCGCGGAGGAGGAAATGTAGTGGCAATACAGGACAATGGCAGAGCAGAAGGGAGGAAACACCTGTAATACAGCTTCTGTTTTGCAAGAGGCTTTAATTATTGATAAAGCTCCTTCCTGGGCTTTTGGTTTTTCTCGTTGCGAGCCCCCTGGCAGTGGAGTTGGCAGTGGTGCATTTTTAATTTGGAGGGGTTTTATCTACCTTGTTCCTTATATTAATTGGCACCAGTAGACTTGGAGAGCACTGTGATATTTGCAAAATTAACATAAGCAGCATTATTATGCAAATTCCAAAGAGCTAGTATTTCCTTAAAATAAAATGTAATTAAGCCTCTGCTTGTTTAGCACATCGGAAATAATTAGCTCGTTTCTCAGCTTTTGTTGTTTATGCCTTTGTTGTTTTCTTTTTCACTTGACCTTTTTTCTGTATGTGTCTTTTCCAGGACAACAGCAGAAGGGTAGAGAATATGTTAAAGTTATGGATTATTGAAGCCAAGGACCTGCCAGCCAAGAAAAAGTACTTGTGTGAATTATGCCTGGATGACGTTCTTTACGCACGAACTACCTGTAAATTGAAAACTGACAATGTCTTTTGGGGGGAGCACTTTGAATTTAATAACCTCCCATCGCTCAAGAACATTACCGTGCACTTGTACAAAGAGACCGACAAGAAGAAGAAGAAAGACAAGACCAACTTCATCGGGCAGGTGAACATCCCCGTGGGCTCTGTTACGGGCCGGCAGTTTGTGGAGAAATGGTACCCCGTGGTCAGCCCCAACCCCAGCAAAGGCAAGTCTGCAGGGCCCATGATCCGCATCAAGTCCCGTTATCAGACCATGAGCATCCTCCCCATGGAGATGTACAAGGAGTTTGCCGAGTACATCACTAACAACTACATGGTGCTGTGCTCCGTGCTGGAGCCTGCGCTGAGCGTGAAGAACAAAGAGGAGATGGCTTCGGCCTTGGTTCACATCCTGCAGAGCACCGGGAAGGCCAAGGTAAGAGCCCCGGGCCAGCTGCGCGTTGCCATTGGGCCCGTAACAGAGCCCACGGCATCACGTTTCGGGGTGCTGGAAAGTCACACATGGGCGCGCACTTTGTGGCTCGAGGCCGTCCTCAGTCACCCCGTTATAACTGGTCTGTCACAGAAGAGCGTCCCGGGGGCCCACGAATCCTGTCTTTGGCGAGGGAAGGTGTTGCTGACTGAGGCTGTCTTGGAGCACATGCAGTGTCTCTGGCAAGCGCCCTTTCAGAACAGGGAGAGCTGGGACAGCTGGGCAGGAGCCGGCCGCGTTGCTGGTGCCCCCAAGGTGCAAGCTGCGCAGACCAGCGCTCTCTGTCCCATGCAGGGGAGTCCTTGCCGTCACTGTCCCCATGTCATGTGTAAAAGGCTCGTGGTCAGTGGTGGCACCAGGCACAATGCCACGCCTGAGAGGAAGAGCCGCTGCGTGTCGCCGCGTGAGCATGCTGTACTCGTGATCACTGAAGTGGCTTGCAAGCAAGTATGGCTGGCGACAGCTATCACCACAGCGGCACAGGGCTCGCATTGGTATACCGATACCTTAGAGCCCCGCTGCCAGCCAGCGTTGCCGTACTGGCACAAAGGCAGGCGCCAGCCCCATCAGCAGGGGCCCGGTGTGCATGTGGGAGAGGAGATAGTGGGAGCGAGGAAAGGACAGAGGCAGCCCCGCACTTTGCTAGGGGCCAGGCCCAGGGAAGCTCGGGAAGCAGGGGAGCGCGTTCCCACCTGGGCGCCTGCGTCGCTGCTGGAGAACCCGGAGCCTCTCCACGGGGGAAGCGAACAGACTTGATAAATCTCCCCCAAAGTGGAGCTGCTGCTTCCGCTGCCTGTCATCTGCCATTGGCATTTAGCACGGGCTTTAGAGAGTTGTCAGAGAAGCGGGAGTTATTGGAGCATGGGAGCCTTTGTAGAGAAGATGGGCAAGCATCAGCAGAGGAGGAAGGAGAACGGATGGGAGAGAACGCCCCGCTCGGCGCACGCCAGAGCTGCCTGGCGGGGCCTCGTGAGCAGCTGATGGAGGAAGGAGATGTGGCCAGCCAGCAGAGGAGCGAAATCGTGTGTGTCCTGTGCTGGGAGGCCGTGGGGACCTGGCAGAGCCAAGTGCATGCCCCCACCACAACAGGTCCAGAGACGCCGGGAGCTGCCTGGGAGCCTCACACCGTTGCCCAAGGGAGCAGCCCTTCACCAGGACCTCACTGAGCTTGTGACTCTGACTCCTTGCCCAGAGGAGGGCAGGCTGCTCAGGCTGGAGGGGGCTTTACCTGTGACCCCACAAGTCCCAGGCCGCCATACTCTGGCTGCTGGCAGGGCAGAGCCGGGGGCTGCTTCGGGCCAGGGTGGAGCTCCCTGATGCCCGTTGTCCGGCAGGGCGACGGCTGCTCCCAGCGCCCTCCCTCCCTCCCTCAGCAGCTCCTGGAGCCTCGTCAGGGTCTATCCAGATGACGTCTCGTTCCCCACGTGGCTCTGCCAGGCTGCGCGTGGCTCTAGTTACTCTGCTAAATGGAGCTGGGGGGTGGTTTAGTGTGCAGCCCTGGAGACAGGCTGAGAGGGAAGCCCCCATGGAGATCTGGGGCAAGAGGAGGGGAGCTGGGATGGTATGCTAGCTGGACTGGTCTGTGTCCCTGTCATCACTCCTCTCTTTCTGTAACCCCTCGTGCCCCATCTCGCTTGTGTTCAGCAGCAGTCTCTTGTTTCCCTCCTCCCCAGCCTGTAGCAGGAGCAGCTTCGTTGACTCCATTTTGGCTCGTGGCTTGGGCGGCTGTTTGCATTTCTCCGAGGGGCGCTTGCAGAGCTGCGCCGTATCTGGGGCATGGAGGACGTAGCCCCCTCCAGCCCAAGCACAAATGCCCAGCTGGTGCCTTTCTGTGCAGAGTAACCCGTGCTGATAGCACATGGTGCTAGCCTGGGACACGTCCGCTCAGCACCGCAGACATGCAGGAACCTCTCTGCTCATGGAGCTGGAGCCAAATGAAAGCCCCCGTGACCCGTCTGCGGGGCAGGGGAGAGTTTGCTCTCTGGTGTCAGAGCTGGATTGCTCGGGGGTTCGTGCTGCGTCTGCCCCCATGGGCACACTGCCCAGGCCGGCGGGAGCCTCCTCGCACAGAGGTGGTGCCCACACTGGTGCTCTGCAAGCGAGCACTGCCGCGGTAATAAATGACCAGCAATTAATGTTGCTGATCAAGGCCTTTTTGTTGGCTGCAAAGCCGCAATTAAAAACAGAGTGAGCACTAAACGTCCAGCGGTTATCAGCTATCCGTGCAGACTCGTTAGCTGCTAATTGCTCCTGCGCTGTTTCAGGCTGCTGTGTCCAGTGCTGATTTTGCTGTAAATATGGCTTAATCCTTTCTTGAAGCAGGCGGCATTCAGATCCCTGTGCCCAACCGGTGCAGGGCGGCCACGTGCCCCTGGGCTGGGGCCACGTTCCCCCACGGCCATGTGGGGCTGCTTCCCTCCTTCAGGCCTGCACAAGGTTGCCTGTGCCTGCACACAGCATCCGAGGGTCTTTTCCCTGCTCCGCCACTGACTCACTGGGTGGACTTGTTCAAGTCACTTTGCTGCACTGTGGCTCAGTTTCCCCCATTTTTGTAAAAGCTGCAGATTGACCGTGGAGCCAGGAGGAGCGTAGCGGGGATGTGAGTTGTCGCACGGGACCTTTCAGATCTCAGGGGCGTGATGAGCAGCTGCTCAACCCTGATGGAGACCTCGGTGGGTGTGGGTCAGGGCAGGGAAGCGGGCGGCAGGGAGCGTCAGCATGGCAGCTGTAGCATTTTGGCCCGGCTATCTTGTTTACAAGGAGGGGGGTGAAGGCAGGACGATTAATGCTGAGGCCCAGAGAAGTGCTGAATGAGCGCAGGTGGCGATGATTCCCCTTCTCTCTCTCTTGCCTTTCTTCCCTTTCCTCGGCTTTCTCAGAGTCAAATCCTCTTGCAGGTCTGGAGATGGAAAATGCCAGTGCCTAAAAAAAATGCGGTGTTTCTTGTGATCGCTGCATGAGGAGGAGAGAAGGTGCCCCCTCCGCAGGGCAATGGGAGGCTTCAGTGCATATTGAGAGGAGGTTTGCAAGCCCTGACAAGTGGCCAAGGCAAATAGGTGGGGAGAAAAGGGCAAGGCATTGTGCTGAAGCTGAAAGCACAAGCAGCCCGGGGCCAGGGAGCTGCCCCCACGCAGGAATGCCTGGAAAGGACCCATGTGGAGCCGGCTCCTGCCGTGGGTGCAGCTGCCTCTGCTCTTTCGATGCTGGGGAAAAGACTGGCCTGAAAATAGCACTGTTGTGCTTGGAGGCGAGCGCGTGGTCTGGTGGCTCGGAGGGGGACCGGGGCTGCTGGGGCTGTTCTTGGCTCTGCTGTTGCTTTGCTCCGCTCCTCCGCTTCTCGTCGCCAAAGATGATATAATATTTCTTGCCGGAGCTCCTGCAGTTTATTTAATCCTGAGATCCCTGCAACGTGCCCAGCCAGCCCCACCTGAAAGGAGCCTTGTTATGACCAGCAACATTGCTGTCGTGGTCCAGGTTTCTTTTTAAATGAGCATCACCACATTGTCCCTGCCTGGATCTTAAAAATACTGGAACCATTTTGACGAACATGAATATGTAAAAACTCACCTCCCACAGTGGCTGGCGGAGCAGACGGCCCAGCCGACAAAGCTCCAGCTAAACTGGCTGTTTAGCTGTAATAAATATTTACCATGTTGTGCATGGAAATGAGGAATGAAGTTGTGTCCTTATTTGTTTGTGCTGGGAAGATTTGCCTCCCCTGGGCTTCAGGATTTAGTCTTCTATCCAGCCAGCCTTCTGGAAGCACCCTGCTTTCTCCTTTTCCATTATTCTCCGAGGAAATGCCGGGGTCACAAAGCAGACTGCAATTCGGAGGCCACTTGGTCGTCTCTGCGGCTCTGTGGGGACCTGGCCAGAGCACCAGTTGGGCTGTGATGCTGTTTGAACGCGGAGAATGAAGACTGGAGCCCGGGTGGTTGACACGGCGCTCTCCGAAATGCATCTCGACAGGCCAAGGACTTGCTAGGAGCAGAGGGCAGAGGCCCGACAAGCAGGGGCACAGCTTGAGAAGTGCGATATGACCCCCCGAGTCGGCTGTTTCTCTTGGATGGCCCCTCTTGCCAGGAAGGGCAGTTAACTCGGAGAAGCCGTGGCGCAGGTCTGAGCCCAAGAGCATGGCGTGTCCCCTGGCATGTATATAACTGGCAGCAGCTGTGGCATTTCCACCACAAAGAGTTTATCTATCTGATAATATTTTATAGCAGCCGTCGTCAAGCTAATTATGCCTTTAATCAGTTTTATAAGCACAAAAAGTCCCCCCCCACACACATTTCTTCTTCCCCTTTTAAAGCCAATAATTATGTGGGTTGAAAAGGGAAAAGATAGGGTGAGTGGCAGCTCCAGAGATAAGTGTTATTTCATTTGGCGTTGTGCAGTACAAGCGTAGGCATTTCTGGACCATTCCCTCCTTATCAGCGCTTTGTATTCAGGGACCATTGCCGCCAGCTTGAGGGGATTGTTTTCGTAATGTTGGACACAGTCAGCGCATGTGGATTTAGTGGACATTTGATGTATTAATGTTTCATTCCTTCAATTAGCTCTTTAATGCCATAAGCAAGGTCACTGCTCTAGATGCCTCCACATTATCCTGTTCATCACTGCTTTCCCTACCCCCAAGAGAAGCCGTAAGTGTTGTCTCTGGTTTTAAAGAGAACAATGGACAAACTCTCTGAACTGTCGAAGGCGATGGGGGTAGTCGCATTGCCCACTGGGGAAAGGGCTGCTCCGTGCAGATCCCAGGACGTGTGATGCAGTGGCTAGGACTGAAGATTGGGCGTCTGGGTTCTTGCACCCATGTCCCCTTTCTGCACGGTTTTGGCTATGTGGCATCCCACCACCTCTCACTCCGTCACCACCGCACGTAAGCGCGCCCGTCCTGGATCACTGAGCAGCGTGCATGATAGCCCAGTGCAGGCTGCCATGCCCCAGTCTCAGGGCTGGGCTAGCTGCATGGCAGGCGAGTGGGCCCACAGCTGATGGGCAGTAGGCGGCCGGGGTGAGGACCAGCGGGTCCTGACTCCGAGGCCCTGCTTTGGGTTGTGGTTGTCTCGAGACGCAAAGGGCTCCATCTGCGAGCTTCAGCATCTCTGACATCACCACGCAGAGGCATGTCAGGGATTGGCGTGCTCTCTCCAGCTGATGCTCGCAGATCCGTGAGCTAGGTTACGCCCTCCTGAGACAGCAACGCTGAAGCCTTTGCACCTCGCTGCATTTCTCCTCATCTGTTCCAGTGGCTCCATCGCTGGAGGGGCATTTCGGAAGCCTGTGTCGCTGCGGCAGGGTCGGGGGAGACCACCTGCCTCAGGTAGGCACCTGCCACACCACGTGCCATCCTGTCATGCTTGTGGCAGGCATGGGGCCTTGACAAGGGAACGCCGGCTGCTGCGAGGGGAATCGAGATTCAACTTACTTGTGCTCCCAGGGCTGGTTTTTGCTCCTGAGCCCAGCTGCTCCCAGAGCATCTCCCGTGGTCTTTGTCTTGGACACACTTAGTGTTCACAGCCTCAGGCGGCTGCTTTAGTTTGCACAGAGGGGTTAAAGATTTTTCATCTCCAAGTTTGGCTTATAATTGCATCAGGCCTGAATCCGACTGGCCACAAGTGTCCAGAGCACGTGCTCCTGAGCCACGGGCTCCATGCCGCTTACTTTGAAGATCTGTCCCCAAGTGTTGGCTTCCTTGTGCAAAGGATGGCCTGGGCCAGAGAAAGGGAGGGACCCCTGGCACAACTGGCGAGGACAGCGGGGGCCTGGCCATTGCGAGTGCTCCAGTGCCCACCCCTGAGATTTCCCCTGGGAGAGGCTGGCCCCAACGGCACAGGTACGGCAGCCACCGCTCTGCCCGCACAGCCTGTCCTTTGCAATAGCCGGACACCGAATGAAGCAGGGAACCAGGCCATGGCATCCCCGGTCCCCATGTTTCTATTTGGCCACAGCCTGGGTGGCCTGGGTGACGGCAGGCACGTGCTGCAAAAGGGCATCTTGGTTTCTTGCCATTAAAACGCTGACGTTTGGACACCTCCTGGCATTACTACACATGTAATCTCCAGTCCTATCCGCTCCTAACTGCAGTCCTGACACTCCCCTCACTCCCACGCCGCTGTCCCCGCTGGACTCGGGGCCCACTCTTTGAAATAACCGGCAAGCTTATTACCTTTATCACTTCAATCCTCTTAAGGTTAAGTCAATCCTATTAATCAGGCTCGTGATGCGGAGAACCTTATTATTTCAAAGTCAATCTGCCCATCGGCCCGTTATGATATTAGGACAATAAACTCCACCGCGGAAGGGGGTGCGTTTCCAGAGCCGGGCGTGCGGGTGTCATAGGACTCATTAGCGTTAATGACCATTTAAACCTCTCGTGCATCCAGCTACCAACATATCCCCAAAAGGCAAGGAAGCTGCCTCGGTTATTCCCCAGGAGGGGGCAGGCTTCTAAAATCCTAAAAACGTGCGATCTCTGCCGGCTGCATCTTCCCAGGCCGTGGCTACCCGTGGTGCCTCCTTCCCAGGAAACACTGCTACCGCTCAGCACTTCTAACCTCAGGTGCTGCGATTTCCCAATGGCAAAGCCAGCCGGCTGGGGACAGCTCCGCATTGCTGCGGCAAGCACGGCGAGAGCGTCCTCGCTGTGTGTGCAGGCCCACGGGCAATCGCGTGTGGGTTGGGATGGGAGCAGCCTAGCAATGGACTGCTCCCTGCAGGGTGGCTTCAGAAACCCACGGGCAGGCCTCCTGTTTTCTGCTCAAATCTGTAGGGTCTCGAGGAAACGTCTGTGGGATCCCACTGCTCTTCTCTTGGCATCTTTCTCAGGTGCGGGAGTGTACCTGGATGTGCTTGCAAGCACGTGTGCCCCCACCAGCACAGGTTGGAGGGGGCATTCTTGCAGCTGCCTGTGAGCTGGGCCTCGTCACAGAGGCAGCGCCACGCAGTGACCAGTTAAAGTTAGCACAGGTTTGGAGACAGCCCTCGCCTGAAAGGGACCGGCTTCGCACCCCCCAGACACATGCTGGACGGCTCGACCGTGCGTCTGCCCACGTCCTGACTGCGCGTAGCGAGCGTTAAGCTGCACGTGTGACACCAGCCTCCGTGGCTGTGGGGCCAGGTGTCATCCAGGGACTGAGAGCGTGGGTGGGCTTTAAAGCTGTTCGGGGTTTATCTCAGGCTGCCCCAGCTCCCTGGGGCAAGGCTTCCTCCTTCAGGTAGTGTGGGGAGCTGAGTGTGCCTTTCCTCTCACGTTGCGTGGGTGCGCGTTGTGCATCTTGGGCACTAGCTCAGCAATGGCTCGGGCAGCCGCCGACTCAGTCCACGGTGGTGGGATTCAGGGGTGGGTCGGGGGAGGCAGTCACCCTCGGGGATGCTCTCAGTGAGGTGCCCTGCAGGTTCCTGCCCCTGCCCAAGCTCTGGAAAGGTGGTTGCTTCCTGACTGGCCTGTCGCATCGTAACCTTGGGAACATGGAGGTGCATTACTGCCATTCATGGACCGTATGGAGCATCCATCACAGCTGACCAGGAGAAGTCCCAGAGGGCCTAATTGCCACTAAGGCCATTTAATAACTGCATGCACTTTCTCTGGAGGTCTGTTTTGGAAGCGCCAGCGCGCGTGCCACAGCTGGCCTGTGTGGGCCCCGTGGCTTCTCTAAAAGGCCGGGGGGAGCCAGCCCTGCAGTGCACCAGCGTGCCCTCGATCTATTTGGCCAAGCCTCCAGCCTCTGTTGTCTCTGGGTGTGCGACGTGCCAGGGGCTGCGCAGGTTCGGCTGGGTCCAGGCTGAAGCAAATCCCTGCATCGTTTATTAAGCAGCCTCTGACTCTCCCTGCTGGCCTCCCCCTTCCCTCCGCGCTCCACCGCAGTGAAATCAAGTGTATTATTTCCTTCCGTAGACAGGAGCCCAAATGAAACCAGCCCCCTCCTCCTGAACCAGGGAGCTTTATTGCTCTTGTTATTGCATTCATCCAACCTCCGGTACATGAGTGAGGGAGGCCCAGGGAGGGCTTCTGCAGCCTGCTGTGTCTGGCTGCCGGGTGCCAGCTGCTGGCAGGTTGAAGGCGAGGTCCGGAGGAGTGACCCACAGCTGATCCGGCTCATGTCTGTCCTGGGAGGCCGGGCCCAGGAGGATGGCACACAGCGTGATGTGGCAGGATGCCCTGGGAGCCCACGCAGGAGCGAGGCGAGGGACAGCTTTCCATCGTGTCACAGGCCCCGCGGGGATGTTCAGGTCTGGATGTCACGCCTGCTTGCTCTGATTTGGGAATGGGGACGGGGCCAGCTCGCAGAAGATGAGCACCCAGGGCCCTCAAAGGCCAAGGACAGGAGTTAGAGATCTCCCAGAAACAGGCTGCCACGAGTCTCCGAGCAGGCCGTGGTCGGTACCAGGTGACATCCATGCAAGGAGTTCCCAGCTGTCTTCTCAGCTCTGGTGTCTTTTTGGGTCTTTTGTTTCAGTTTTTGGATTCTCGGCTTTTGAAGTCGCCAAATTTCTCATGGCTTCAGGCTGGAACTTGGCCTGGGCCATCCCTGAGAGGATGCAGGGCTTGTCTTTGTATTCGAGCTCCAAGGGCAGCCTTGCTTTGGGCCTCGTCGCCTGGCTCTGCATTAGCTCCGTGGTCGATGGAGCTTTTACAGCCCCGGGGCTCCGGCAGCGTGGGCCGAGGCGTCCCTGCTCCCAACCAGGTCCTCAACTGACAAAAAAAGTGAAGCCTTGGCTGAGCGGAGCTCTAAAACTCCCCGTTCCTGAGATAATTAGTATGTTGGGGAAGTGACAGGAAAGAGAATCAGGCAAAAGCCAAGGTCAGCAGCTGCTAATTAAGAATCAGCACCTCGTGTCAGGCTTGGAATTGAAACATAGACCGGGAGAGACCTGGGCAGATGAAGGCGATGGCGTTACACAGATAGCAGCTCCCGGGATTGGAGAGGGGCTTCACGTTTCATTCCGGCTCGGCTGATAAAAGGGGTGAAGCGCAGAGAAAATAGCCAAGGGAAGGAGAGAGCGAGCTCCGGGTCCAAGAGCTTGCGGGGCCGTGAGCGCGTCTGTCTGAAGAGATCCTCCCAAGGATACTGATTGTAAAAAGCTCATCTTTCCTGTGAACGCAGGAGCGTGGCAGATGCCATCCAGCCAGCTCACGGAGTTGGCCTGGGTGCCAGGGTGCAGCCGTGCAGCAGCACTGCATGTCCCCATCCGGACGGTGAACGGACCAGCAACGCGGCCCAATATTTTCTGTCCCCTTGGCCCTCCCTGAGGTCACCCAGCATTTCAGTCGTTGCTCCAGGTTTTGCAGGGAAGGTCTTGCTCTCTGCTGAATCCCGTGCATGTGTATTCAGGTCTCCTGGCTGCATCCTTCACAGACCTGAAGGTAGAAGGAGCCTCTGCAGATTACGCTGCCTCTTCTGCAAATGATGCGAGAGCTGGGAATGGCAGTTAGATGCACCTGCTGTGGCTTTCGAAGGGCCTGAACCCGACCCATACCTGTTGTACATCTGTGGTGCAGCGATGGCATCGCTGGAATAGCAGATGTCCTTACTGCAAGGCGAGGGAGGCGGTGGAAGGCAGCGAGTGTCCACGCCGGTGCATTATTTAGTGGGCTGGGAGCTGAAGAGCTCTGGCAGCAAAGAGGGGCCCCCCGCGCCACCTTTTGCACGCGCTCTGCTGAGCATTTGTGTCCTGCTGCCCCTTGGTTTTCTCTTCCGTGGAACACTTTTTTCATGGTGTTTCCAGTAAGAAAAGGCCGAGCTATCGCAGGGATGTCAGGAGCCCGTGTCCGGCCCAGGGAGATGCTGAGGGCTATCATTGGAAAGTTGCCACATGCACTGTCTTTAATGGAGGCTCTCGGAGAAAGCAGTGCTCTCCCCGCCGCGGCTGTCCTTGGGTCCGGTGGGGTACTGACCATCCATCCTACACACAAAGCAAGGCCCAGACTCATTTAGGGGACGGAGACAGGATCAGCGCGACTCCTGGCCTGATTTTGGTCTGAATCCGCATGCAGCCGGTTGCTCGGGGAGCCTGGCCTTTAGACAAGGTGTCGGGGAAGATGGAGGTGTATGTTCAGCTATCACCGAATAGCATTTGATTTCCACGTCCTGTAAATATGTCTAATCTCCCTAACGAGGGGAAAGCAAAGTGCTGGCTATCAATCACGGCGGCCAGTGAGCTGCACTACAGCTGTCAGTCTGCGTGTGAGCAATTGGCTATCTCGGGACTGCAGAGCCGCTATCAATCTTTCTGTGTTTTCCCACGGTAAATGTGCCCTGTGCTGTCTGGAGAAAGGGGCCCAGCAATGCAGCACCTCGGCAGATTAAAGCAGCTCGGGGTCGGGCTGCGCCGCTCTCTAGGTCGCCTGTAGGAATTCAGCTCCGGTTGGAGCGCACCGGGGTGAGCCGGCGTCCGCGGGCAAAATGACCCACCGTGACTGGAGCTGGCTGTCTCCCTTGAAGGCAGCTTGACGGTGCCAGCTGGGGGCAGGGCCGGACCACCCCCTTTACCTCAGGCCCAAGCCTGGGGAGCGCTGTCAGCGCCCTGTGGGCAGAGGACGACGGTCTCCAGGGCAGTCCGTCTGGCACTGCTCAACCACTTCGCTCGCTTGGAGGTGCCGCCTCCTTCCCCAATCTGCTCGCCAGCAGTCTGCTTGGAAAGGGCCTTTGGATACAAGCTCAGACCAAATGTCCACCCTCTCCGGAGACTTCCCGCATCCATCCTGAGATGCCAAACTCCCTGGACTGTGGCCATCAAGTGTCAGCCTCTGACGGCTCGCGCTCGGAGCACGTGGAACCGCTCCCTGCCCGTGGACTGCTTCCCGATTGCCTGCTCCTCGCCGTCTCTGCATGCGAAAGCTTTTATCCCGCAGTAAGAGCCATTTGTTTCTGTTTGCTTTAAGCCGCTTTCAGATGAGAGCGTTTGCATGTGAAGTTCATCGGGGACGATGTGCGTGTAGACCAACTCCAAAAAGCGCCTCCAGAAACTACACTTTGTCTTCATGGAAAACCGACTCTCAGGCCCACCTCGTCGCGGTGCCACTGCTGAGAGCAAGCCGGTCTTCCCCGGGGTGGCAGGCAGCAGGCGTTTGGGTGGGATTGGATTTTAAGGGTTCTCCCATGGGGATTTATTCAGTTTCTGACTCTGCATCGCCTGAGATCTGTTAGCACTTGAATGCATTTCAGGGCTCTCTTTTTAGCCATTCACCGGTGCAGCCCTAGGCATTGAAACCCCTCTCCAGTGCGGTCAGCTGTCTGAATGCAGCTGCAGAAGATAGTGGCGACATCTGCACCCACAAGCAGGGAGCCTAGCAGGAGACACCCTTAAAACCAGGGCCTAAGTGACAGCAGTGGTTGTACTAATAGCTTGTCATCGCTGGGGGGGTTGCTTTTCCAGGGGCTATGTGATGGTGCACACAGACGGCGTGTCTCTCCCACGGGGATGTGGGGGGAGCTGGGGAAGGGGCAGGGGGAGCTGAAGTGTTTTTTCCATGCAGAGCAGCAGCAATCGTGCATCTGCACCCTGCCAGGCGCCATTGTGCAGAGCAGAGCGGAGGACTGGTGACAGTGCACGGTGACCCACCACGGGCTTTCCGTTTCAGGATTTCTTGACCGACCTCATGATGTCTGAGGTGGACCGCTGCGGGGAGAACGAGCACCTCATCTTCCGGGAGAACACGCTGGCCACCAAAGCCATCGAGGAGTACCTGAAGCTCGTGGGGCAGAAATACTTGCAGGATGCCTTAGGTACGTGCACGAGGGAGCCGGGTGGGAGGCTGGGTCTGGTCTGCGAGAGGCCGTCTGTCACCTCCCCTGGCATCCCATGTCAGGGGGAGGGTGTTGAAGTCTGGCCCCGGTGCTGCCAGGGGCATCACAGCAGCCCTGTCAGGCTGCCAGGAGCCTGCAGCCTACAAGAAACAGGCATGACGTGGAGCAGATTGCAGGGCCCCAGTATCTGCCTCGGGACTGTGCCTCCCAGCAGGCCGCGCAGCCAAACAACGTGGCTCCAGATGGAGGGCCACATGCTCCAGCATGCAGGCTGCCGGGTCCCCGCTGCACAGCTGTGCGGGGTTGGGGTGAAGTCAGTGTTCGGTTCTCTACAGCCGGATCTTCAGCTGGCTTGCAGAGGAGGCAGCAAATTGGTGCATTAAGGGGTCATTTGTGCACCAGGTTTTCTGCCGTAGCATCCAGCCACCCCACGGTGCTGACCCACAGCATGTCGCATCCCAGACCCGCAGTCCCTGCGGGATGCGGATGAGATTGGTCTGTTTAGTGTGACGGCTGTTGCTTTCCGAGTTGTCAGAAGACCCCATGCTGGTGTTTAAACACGGCTGGCTCTGGGCAGCCTTTCTGCAGCTGCAGACCCAGCTTTGGGGCAGGGTGGGGAGGAGATCCCCATGCATGGACAGCACCGCACGTCGAGGAGGAGGGGGGTGTCTCCCGTGGAAGCCAGTCTCCTAGGCTTGGCCAGAGGGTCCCTGGGCCGGGGTCCAGCCTGGTGCCCGCATGCGTGACCCTCCCTGTCTGGCTGGCCGCTATTCCTCTCATGGTGCTGGCTGCATGTCGGGGTCCTTGTAGTGGGCAGGTGGGGTGGTTCGTGCCAAAACGCTGGAAGGGCCAGGGTAAAAATCTTAGGTCTGGAGATGGATGGAAGGATCCACAAACAGATTCAGCCCGAGCCCGCGAGGGGAGAGAGGGATGCGATTTGTTCCCACTGTCTAATGATTTGCAGCTGACGGCTGGCCTGGGAGGAGATTACCTTTACAAAATGCTAAAAAATCTGGAGATTAATGAAAGGCCAGGCTTTCAGGCTAGTCCCCTGCCAGGGCGAGAAGTGCCTATTCCCCAGCTGCCTTCGGCTGGCACGGGAGGTGGCGGCAGGGGTTGCTGGCTGTTTGGGGCAATGATTGTTCATAGGTCTCTTATCAGGGAAGCGATTCATCTTGGTGTCACCAGGTAATACAGCAGCACATGGTGCTTCCCTGTAAACCATGTAATAGGGCAGGATAATAACAGCAGGCATCACCTCCAGGCAGGCAGGCAGGCAGAGAGGCTCCAAGCTCCCCGCTCGAGTTGCAGATACTTTGGACGGGCTCGCTGGTGAATAATTAAAATCGGTTCCAGGCGACAGAAGGGAGAGAGGACGTAGGCGAACCATGGGGTGTGCGTGGGAAGGGGAAGGCCGCGGCTCTCCAGGAGCCGGGCAAAGTGCTTGGGCTGAGCAGGGAGGTGCCTTGTCCTCACCGTGCACCAGGCAGGGAAGGAGCCAAGCTCTGCCCAAGTCCTTCCGTCCGGGGCCATTGGAGAGGGCACGTTGGCATGATGCTGTTGCGTGTGTGGCACGGTACTAGCCAACCAGCACGGCTACCTCTGCGGTCTCTCCTTCAGCTGCACGCAGCTCCCACAGGCACAGCAGCTCATCCCAGTGTCCTGGAGCTGGCTGGCCCTGTCTCCAGCCTCCGCACGCCACGAGCCGATGGCAGAGTGACCATGCAGGGGTGCAGCCCACATGCTCACGTCACCCTGTCCAACGTGGAGTAGTGTTGGGGAAGCCAGGCCTCCCGCTGGGGCTTCTTGTATTGATCCATAAAGCAGGGCTCCAAACCCCACCAAGCTACAGTGGGTTATGCTTGCCAGACAGCTCTCCAGCTGGCTGGACGAGGACGGGCCCAGCCACGTCCTCCTACCCTGCAGTCCCCATCCTTAGTCACCCGTGTGCCAGGAGCTGCATGAACCCCTTATGCCCGGGGACTTGCAGCATCCCTCTCTGCCTTGTCACCAGAGGCCACCTCTGTCTGTGTTGCAGGGGAGTTTATCAAAGCGCTGTATGAGTCCGATGAAAACTGCGAGGTGGACCCCAGCAAGTGCTCATCCTCGGACCTTCCTGAACATCAGAGCAACCTGAAAATGTGCTGCGAGCTGGCCTTCTGCAAAATCATCAACTCCTACTGGTCAGTGTCTCTGCAAAGCCGGGGGCGCCGAGGCTGGCGAATGGGCCTGTCTGTGCTTGAGACGCAGTTGCTGGCACATGCGAGATGAAAAGGAGCCAGAGATCCAGATTATTTGCTGTTTGATTAATAACTAGCTAAAAATAACTGAGGGGGCTCTAGGAAGGCAGTCTAAATAGAGGCTCAACAAGTGATGCAGGGGGAGTGAAGGATGTGTCAGGGAATTGGCCTCTTCAGCCATTCCTTGAGAAAAAGGCTGAAGTAACCGGGATGCTGTTCTCAGTGATTCTCAAGGACTTAATTGGGTGACAGGCATCTGGGATTGGCCAAGGTACCCTCAGACTTAAAGATCTTGCTTTAAATAGAGTCTGCAGATTCATCCGCAGGGGAGAGAGAGGAAAGAGGTCTACAATAACTGAAAATTGTTATAATTACGACATGATTTGGACATCTGGAGAGTTTCAGTGTAAGCAGAAATTTGGCATGTGGAAACTTGTTACAGGGAAGTTGGTAGTGATTGATGAAGGCCCTCGCTGTGAACCACATCCCATCCTTCGCTGTGCAGTTTAGTGGCTGCGGGCTCCCAGCCTGCGAGAGCCACCAGGGCTGCACGTGCCTGCAGGCGCCCGTGGGGTGGAGGGTTTGCTCTGCAGTAGCCGTTCGACCTGTCCAGAGCATTTGGGCTTGAAATCTGCCAGTGTTGCTGGGCAAGAGGGACAAAGCACTGGGGCTCGGCTCCTTTGCAGGCAGGTAGCCGTGTTTTGGCCGTGTGAGGTATGCTGCAGCAAGGCGGTTCAGGGCAGGGGGGTCTGGGTTTCCATGGGCAATGCTGGCAGCAGATCCCAGCTATACCGGGCTTTTGGCTGAGACCACTCCTTTTTTAAAGCGAGCAGGCTCCATCCAGTCTACGTGCCTAAAACTAGCCTTTGCTGTCTCAAGTGGGAAGAGCCCTGGGCTGCCCAAGATGGGCAGAGACGGAGCAGACGGAGCAGGAACATTTGTGCACAGGCAGAAGCAGATGGGCAGGAGCTAGCGAGGACACAGACTCGGAGCACGCTGCTGGCCGAGGGGCAGGGAGCTCTCACCTGCTGGGTTGCTCAGTGGCCAAGGACCCGTAGCGTGGTTCTCGGATGCAGGGTACATGCACCCAGGAGGGGACGTGAAACCCAGCGGTCCTGAGCTCAGGTGCAGCCGAGCCTGACAGACCGATGGCCTCTGCCCTGGGCAGCGCTGGTCTTGCCCCCGAGTGCTAGTGCTGGGAGGGATACTTGCTTGTTAGCACCCCGAGACCTGCCTCTGCCGCAGCCCGTGAGCAGCACACGGATCCGGAGCGGTGTCCCCAGCCATGCTCCAGGTCAGAGCCCCTCTCATAGTCATGGCTGATGGGTGGCACTGTCCTGGGCAGAGCAGCGTCCCAGGCTGGGCGTAGCCTGTGTGGTGTTGTCTGCCCATGCCAGGCAGGACACCCAGCACGCTCCGTGCATTTTCCCTCTGAGCCCTGCAGAGACCAGGGCTCCTGCTGTTGGCTAAACTGGCTGCTCTCGGGTGAGCTGTGGGCAGAGACCCCCCATCCATCTCCCACTGGGTGCTGTAGTTGAATCGCTTTGCTTTGCAAACGTGGGGCCAGCTGGCTTCCTGGGAGTGCCGGTCCTGCGCCAGCGACCAGCCGTGGTGCGGTGGGATCCACTGTCCAGCCGCCCTTCGGGTGGGGGTATCCAGCAGATCAGTAGCACGGGTGGACCAGGAAGAGGTGGGAAGATGGCAGCGGGGCAGGCGCAAGACAGCAGGCTTTTAATGCTAAGGCCAAACATCCAGCCCAGGGAGCTGGCCAGGAATGGGCACGAATGGGCCTTAAGTCCCAAATGCAGTTCCTGGCCTGCTTTTCTTGCAGCCGGAAATGTTCCCATACAGTCCCCTGGGTACTCCGCCAGAGGGTAAGGACCTACTACTGCTGTCTGTTAGATGAGCTCCTCCCTTAGATGTAGAGATGGAGGCTTCCGGTGGTGAAGAGCCAGAGTTCGTGCCCTGGGAACAAGCCAGAGGGAAAGGGGTTTTGGTAGGCAAGTCCTTCCTCTTGGCAGGCAGAGCATCCCGGCGGCTCCTTGCCAAGAGCAGCCCGAGATGCCTAGTCCTGAACTGACGAGCCCTGGCTTCTCTTGGCAGCGTCTTCCCCAGGGAGCTCAAAGAGGTTTTTGCTTCGTGGAGACAAGAGTGCAGCAACCGTGGCCGCCCGGATATCAGCGAGCGCCTCATCAGTGCCTCCTTGTTCCTCCGGTTCCTCTGTCCAGCCATCATGTCCCCTTCCCTCTTCAGTCTCCTCCAGGAGTACCCCGACGACCGCACTGCACGCACTTTGACCCTCATTGCCAAGGTCACGCAGAACCTCGCCAACTTTGCAAAGTGAGTTTGGGGGGCCCGAGGGCTGAGCTGGGAGAGCGCGAAGGGAAGGCGGACTTGCAGTCTCGTTGGTTTTGAAGGCCGTGCTCGGTGCTGGGCTCACACACCTTGAAGGCCCCTGTCCTGTGTGGCAGCATGGAGCAGGCATCCCTGTGCCACACTGCCAGCATCCTGCAGCCTGAGCCGTGGGGACCCCGCTCTCCCTGAAGTGGGGGGATATGGACAGGGACCTCAAGGGAAGCAGGACCAGGGTGTGGTGGGATTGCCGAGATGAGCAGCTGGCGGGGCAGTTAGTGCCATGTGTGGGGGCTGTGTTGGCAGCCAGGCTGAGACCTGCTTGTTGCACTGCACCGTGGAACAGCTGCAGGTGGGAAACCGCTGCGCAGAGGCTGAGGGGCCGTTTGAATTCCTGCTGCGGGACAGGCCGTAGCCAGAGGTAACTGGACGCCAGGCTGCGGCCAAGCCCTAGGTAGAGGGGCTTGCACAGACACCTCTGCTTCTTCTGCAGGGTCATTGCCCTGCAGCCACACACCCATTATTTTCCAAAACAACGGGCAATGGTCTGTTCTCAGCCCAGAGTGGCAGATTGGCCGTCATTGAAACGCCTGGTTTCTAAATTGGCCAGGCTTGGTACAGAAGGCACCTCGCTTGCCATGACCGAAGGTGTGTGGATTTTAGCTGTCCCGCTGGAGGCACCGCTGTGACCAAACCCTAGATACCACCAGTGTCAGTGGACCTACATGTAGGGAAGCTTTTTCTCCCCGGACCTGAGCTCAGTGAGCCTCGTAGTTATTGAAATGAGCTCCTCTGAACTCAGAGGCTATGAAAAGGAGCTGGGGAAGCTATCAATTTCTAGCTAAGCACAGAGGTTTGGTGGAAACAAAGCAAGAGATTTCTGAAAATCTTTCCACCGGTTCTGGTAGAAGCTCTGAGCTCCTTATCCTGAGCTCTGATAACAAACCAATGCGCTCTCGGAAACGGGCACGGACAACTCCAGTCTAAAGCTTCTTAGATGTGGAAACGAGTCGAATGTGCAGCCTGGCAGCCAGCCACGCGGGCATGCATGCACGCACACGGAAGGAGATGTGCAAGTGTGTTACACCGGGTGACAGGCCCTCTCTGTACATCTGCCCTCCCCTTTGCTCAAAGGTTTTCAGGTTTCGAGTCTAAGAGAAGAATCCAGCCCTGCAAGAGGATGGGGTCCATTGACAAAGGGATGGGGCATCCCGTGCCCGATTGCAAAGTGCTGCTTTGTGTTACTTGGCTTCAGGTGCTTACAAACGCAGAGGCAGCAAGGCTCAGCTGGCCATAGCTAGGCTGTGCGTGGAGTGCATGCCTGGACATCCCCGTTTTGGCCTGCCCTGCCTTCAGCCTGGCTTGCTTTTGCCTTGTCCCAGGCGCAGCCTGCTCTGTCAGTGCCCACAGCCACTCTCAGCGGTACCCTGGGCTCTGCCAACCGGTCCGTGCACCTGAGCCAGTAGCCATGCCCTGTTGTTGGGTTTGAGCTCAGGGCCTGGCTGAGACACCACATTCGTTTGACTTGTGACTCATAACAAGTCTACACCTGAGAGAGAGAGTGCTTGTGAATTCAACCCAGTTCCTGCTCTCCGCTCTAAAGCAGGAAGGCGCCCCCAACTCTTCTGGAGCCATTTGAAGTGTCTTGGCTTTGCTCTTAATGTAACAGGGACTGTGATGACGTGTCTTTGCCCAAGAGCCAAGCGATGCTGCAGCCAGGATAGTCCAGGAAACATGCAAGGGGCAGGGATATTTAAGGGGGTGATATCTTCTATCGGACCAGCAGCACAGATGGGTGAGATCTGGGACGAGCTTTTGAGCACAAAGTCTCCCAAGAAAAGGGCGGCGAGACCCTTGCATCTCCATTTCAAGTTCTGCTTACCTGGCAATAAGTGTATTCAAAGCTTGACTCTCAAGGCATTCGCATGCCAGGCACATCCGCACCTTCCCAGCTTTCACACTTGGGAACAGACGCTGTCTCTCTCGTGCAGACAGTGGAGACGCGGCTCGCCTGCTCTGGCAGGAGGGCTGTGAGCAGTGACGTTGTTTGCTGGTGCCCTGGGGTGGCTGCAGCATCCTGGCACTCATCTGTGGCCTGTCGCTTTGCCCGTGGCAGAGAGGCTGGGACAGGCAGGTGCACTCCAGCGCTGGTCAGCAACACACTGGGAATAAGAAGTCTGTGCATTTGCAATGGCTGCTCAAGCCAGCCCCAATGCTAGGTCCTAATGGGCACAGGATCTTAGGTGCTTGCTTGAGTCCAAAAAAACCAAGAAAAGCTTCTGTTTCTTTATTGGGTTTGGCATTGACGCAGAGGGGCAAAAGCAGAGCCAGCCTCCAGCTGCAAGAGATGCCCCAGAGCTCAGGGGCGTTTGGATTATGGGTGCAGGCACCTCTGGTCTGCAAAACCGGAGGGTGAGCCCTCTCTGAGTCCGTCTTCATCCCAGATATCAAAGATGGGGATGAGGCACTGTAGGGTTCCCGGCTTATCTTCGTTCACCTCCTGGCCATTCCCAGGGTTACAGTTAATGTGATGGGCTCCTTAACTGAGAGCAAACAATAGCATTCACTGGCTATCAGGGACATGTCCACAGCACAGGGTGGGATGTACTCCTCTGTCAAACAGAGCTTTGCTGTCAAGCTTTCATGTTGATTTCCAAGGTCCAGATCTCACTTGAATAAGTATTTTCCTAGGCCCTAAATGATCCTGGGTCCTAAGCAGTGTGTTCGTTCACTGGATATCTTAAAGGCTCAGCAAGAGGAGAGGACTTTGGAAGCAAGGCTTCGACCTGCTCCTGTATGGGATGCTCCCGTATGGGATGTTCAATGATCACAGGCTCTGTCTAAGATCCATGTACCTGTCTTCATAGATTTGGCAGCAAAGAGGAATATATGTCCTTTATGAACCAGTTTCTGGAGCACGAATGGACGAATATGCAGCGATTCCTCCTGGAAATTTCCAATCCTGAGACCATCTCCAATACAGCTGGCTTTGAAGGCTACATTGACCTTGGCCGGGAACTGTCCACTTTGCACTCTCTGCTCTGGGAGGTCATTTCTCAGCTTGAACAGGTACCTTCTGCGGGCGCGCGTGGGGCCAGCCCGGGCAGTCCCCAGGAGGTTTGTGTGCACCATACCACCCGGCTTTGGCGCACAAACTGCTCGCAAGAGTGGCCAGTACTGCGTCCCTGGAAGGCGTATGTTGGTAGTGCCAGCTCCAGCCATTAGCACTTTGCACTTCTGCAGGAGCCGTGCCTGCTGCCAGCACGGCTCATGCCTTGCAGCCCCTGTGACACAAGCAGGTCTAAGCAAATCCTTTGCACTGTGGTGAAATCAAGGCAGGGATGAGGGCTCGGGAGCCACAGCCATTCAGTCCCCTGTGCTGAGCACTAGGCGTTGCTATTGTCTCAGGGAGCAAAGTGCCCCGGAAGGGCCTGGATGTGCCTCCTCATTGCAGCTTTTCTGCAGAGGTCAGGAGAGCCCGGGCTGCACTTGGATCCTCCATGAGCCTGCTCTGTGCTGTTCAAAACACACAATGGAGCACGTGCCTTCTCCAGGCACCCTGCCCCCTCGTCCCAGGGCAGCCGCAGGCCCACACACGGGTGTGGATGAACAGCTGAGGGCCCAGGTTTCCCTTTACATGGAAAAGCAGCAGCAAACGCTCCTCTCCCTGTTCCTCTCCAGGCCATGGCAACGAAACTGGGGCCTCTGCCTCGGATTCTGAGGGACGTCAACACGGCGCTCAATAACCCGGCGTGCGTGCAGGTCTCGGTCACGGCCGACCACACCGTGTCGACGCCCAGTGCTGGCAACAGCATCTCTGCAGGGCTGCAGAAAATGGTGATAGAGAATGACTTATCTGGGTAAGAGCGTGTGCGAGAGAGCCTGAGGCTGTGCCGTGTCGGGAGGAAAGCCTCCGGGAGGCTGGGCACTAGGTCCTGGGTGTGGATCCGCTCTCTTTGTGCTGCCTGCCAAGGAGGGTGAGGTGCTGAGCAAAACGAGCCTGGGATCCAGGACTGCTCTCCTGTCCGCTCGGCCTGCGGTCACAGCTCGGCTCTCCCCTGGCCCTTCTTGTGAGCGCTGGAGAGGCCCATCCTGTGAACATGTACAGTGCATGCGGTGGCCTTCACCGTCCTTGGGAGCTCCCGGCCATGAAAGGTTTGCAAGGCTGGGCCTGTCCAGCTCACGGGGCACTGAACTGCTGTCAGATCTAACTCCCTGGCTGCTACCTGAACCCCCTCTGCTAGGAGCTTGCGGGTCAGGGATTTCCTCCCGCCCTGCCTGTGTTATATCAGAACTGATGCACCAAAACCCTAGCTATTTTCCCTAAGCAATAACACACCGGCGCAGTCCCCCAGTGCATGCCGGGTGGGCTCATGATGGGAGGAACAGCATTTGTGGGGGGCGCTGACTCCATTGCAGACCTATCCAGGGAGTTGTCCCTGTGCTGGTGGAGGGTGAATCGGAGCCCACACAGATGCAGAGCGGATCTCAAATGGAAACGCCCATTACTTAACAATTTAATTATGGATGAAAGACGGCGTGAGGCAGCCGGACTGGCTCCGCTCAGAGCTTTCATCTCTAATGCATCCCAGCATGGGGTACAGCTGTTTCCATGCTGAGCCAGGGAGAGCTCCTAAGAACGGCGTGTGCCGGTCCCGACACTGCCTCGCCAACGCGCCGTCTTTGATCAGAGGTGCGTTTGCGTTAAGCTGCTGCAAAGCCGTCTCTGTGTTAGCCACTGCAAATCGATGCAGCCACCTGGGGCAGCAGGAGGAGCACGGGTCTGGTCCTCAGCCCCCTGAGCTGTCTGCCTTTCTGCTGTTTGCTATTTGCAGTGTGGTAGCATATAGGTGCCTAGGTCTACCTGAGTGTCTGCCAGTGTGTGGGGCACTAACACCACAGTACACAAAGGGAATCGTTGCCCCCAAGAGCTTGCAATATAAGAGTCCACTCGCTCTTTCTGTTCCCGTGGATTTCCCCAGCCGCCTGTCCGTCTGCCTCAACCTGAGCAAAGGGCCGGTGTTGGGCGGGATGACTGACAGCGGTTGTAGTGTCTGATGGAGCGCTCCCCAGAGCACGTCCCGACAGGGCCTCTGTCCTGCACCCAGCTAGACCCTTGTGTCCTCCTGCTCTTCACCATGGCCTCACTCACGCCACAGCCCTGATGCCCACACCTCCCCGCTTGCACGGAGGACAGCCCAGCAGCACACGGGTACTTCCAGGCGTGTTGTGCCCTCCTCTACCCAGGCTTTTCCTCCCCGATGGAGCAAGGCAGAGCCCCCGCATGCTGGCTTGTTTCTGCCCAACTGGCGATGCCGTTTTCCCCAGCAGTCTGCTGCTGCAGTGTAGCATTCACCGATCTTCTCTCTTCTTCCCCCTTCCCCTTGTGCCTTTGTCTCCCTGCAGTCTGATAGATTTCACCCGGTTACCGTCTCCCACCCCTGAAAACAAGGACTTGTTTTTTGTCACAAGGTCTGCTGGGGCCCAGCCCTCCCCTGCCCGCAGCTCCAGCTATTCGGAGGCCAATGAGCCTGACGTGCAGATGTCCAATGGCAGCAAGAGTTTGTCCATGGTGGACTTGCAGGACAATCGCGTCTTGGACGGCGGGGCCAACGCGCCCGGGACTGCTGACTCTCTCAATGACAGTCAGTCGTCCATGGGGCAGTTACAGGGCGTATGGACCACACGAACTCAGCAGAACAATGTGGCAGGCATGGCCACGGTGCGCCGGGTCGGCCAGACCCCCACCACCCCCAATGCCGAGAGCGCTCCTGGCCGGCCCCAACTCCTGGCACCGCTGTCCTTCCAAAACCCAGTGTACCAGATGGCTGCCGGGCTGCCGCTGTCGCCCCGGGGCCTGGGGGACTCGGGCTCGGAGTGCCACAGCTCCCTCAGCTCCCACAGCAACAGCGAGGAGCTGACAGCCAACAAGCACGGCTTCGCCGCGCCTGCGGCAGCCGAGGACTTTGCCCGGCGGACGGGGGAGATGGCCCGCCGGCAGCTCTCGCTGACGGAGAAGGGCGGGCAGCCCACCATGCCCCGGCAGAACAGCGCCGGGCCACAGAGACGGATAGACCAGCCGCCCCCGCCCCCGCTGCCCGTCACCAGGGGCAGGACGCCGCCCTCGCTGCTCAACACGGTCCAGTACCAGCGCCCATCCAGTGGGAGCATGATGTCCTCCTCGCCCGACTGGCCGGGTAGCGGGGCCCGCCTGCGGCAGCAGTCCTCCTCCTCCAAGGGCGACAGCCCTGAGATGAAGCAGCGCACCATGCACAAGCAGGTGAGTCCCGGGGGTCCCGCCGAGCGCAGACAGCTGGGGGCGGGCAGGGGAGCTGGGTGCGAACTCTGGAGCGAGGGAGGATTGGAATTCGAGTCCCCCCTTCAGCACCATGCGTGGACGGGGGGCCGGGCTCTGCCATGATGCTCTGTCTACCTGGAGACACAGGCCATCCCCAGAGGGGAGCAGCAAAGTTCCTGTCACCCCACAGCACGGGCTGCATCCATATTCCCCACCAGCACGCGGCGGTCTCAGGGCTGTAGGCAGCCACGACCCTACGGTGCTCACGGCCCGCGCTGCCCTTCTGCTCTGCCCCACCATCCCGTCACTGCTTTGCCTATCCGTGTGCAAGCTGCTCATCCCATGCCACTGTCAACCCGACTCCATCTCATGGACAAGGACCAGGACCTCCGCCGTGTCAGAGTCTCTGTCCCGTTGCGACCGCTTCGCCCAATCTGGCATTCCCAGAAACTCCCCCTCTTGTCAGTCGTGTCCTTGATCCTCCCCAGCAGATGCAGTCTAGGACGGGTGAGGTGGAGGAGCAGGGAGAAGCAAAGGCGCTTTGTAGCATTCGGGGTCCCTGTGAAGCCAAAAGAACCGTTTGTCTCTGTTCAGTCTCCCCTCTGTCCCCAGATGTAGGCACTGGTTTCGTAGGCTGATATGGGGGGGGGGCGGGTTTCAAACTGCTCCCGTAGAAAGATGAATTGCACAAGGATGAGGGTACCTCAACCAGAGATGTTTTGAAATAATGCAAGTGTAAAGAATGGGGGTAACTCACAGCGCAGCACAAAGGTGCCTTTAGGTCCAGGTGCTGAACTGGACAGGTGTAATCACTCCTCTCTTCCAAGGCACCCGTGGAGCCTTTTACCGGGCTGCCCACTACAGGCCATTTTATCCATCTGCTTGGGAGCAGTTCTGTGTCCGGTGTATTGATCCATGAGTGCAGGCATTCACAAGCGTGCCGTGTACAAGTGTCTGTGTAATCAGGTCCAATGCTCATAATGTGGGGAGGGCGTTGGGCTTTACGAGGCACCAGGGCCCGTTCAGCGATGGGGCCCGTTCCACAGTGTTTCTGCTGAGCTGAATGAATGCCCTGGGACTCTCAGGAAAGCTCCAGGCACTGTGTTTGCAAATCCCTCTCCCCGCTCTCCCCAAAGTTTTCCCCCGCAAGATGCCTTTCCCAGCTTCAGTCTGCATATTCTGCGTGTGTGACCAGGGCACGTAAATCAGAATGAAACTGCTTGTTCCTATTCAGCCATGTTTAACGCTGTTTGAGAGCAAATAAATCCTGTCAAGTGGCCATTTCATTAGAAGGCCCGAGTCTCTGCTGCCGCTGGCTGGAAGCTCGCATGGCCAGCTCTTTGCTTGATTTCTCTCACTGAATCTGATTCTGAGCTGTGCCAAGCTGGAGCACTGTCTGAGATCAGAGGAAAAAACCATGGCAGGATGCAAGGGGCCAACTCCCGTGTTATTGCCATTGACAAGGCTTGAGAAATCCCAGCGTCCTTTGCACAGCACCAAGAGGGACAGTGTCCTGCACCCCTCCTGGCCAAGTGCATCCATCACAGATGTCAGGGAGCCAGGACACGCGGGTAGAGCCAGCCAAGGTAGAGGGAAAGCAGGAGATTCCCCTACTGCAGTTGGAGTTTGCAATGTGTGTGGAAAACACCTGGATGACTGCTGGGCGTTGGGGGCACGGAGACCCTGCCCAGGCTAGAGGGGCTCGGGGACTGGAAGGAGAGCTGGCGGGTGTTTGCTGGCCGTAGGTTAATTCTCACAGCAAGACCCCCCCAGAGCCACAAAGGTCTGTTGGCTTGACAGCGAGTGACGGCTGGTTGGGGGCTTCCGAGGGGGAGCTTTGCCTGAAAAGGCCCCTCGGGAACAGGTGAAAACAACTGGAGGGACGTGACAACGCTTGCTCCCAGACCGCTCGGGGAGCTGGCACCCTTCCCTCGCTGGCGGGGGCCACGGCTGGAAGGGAACCCGCACGCACGCTCGCTCTCTTCTCTTCTCTATGGCTTCATGTCCATTTTTGTTACCGTTTTTCTTCTGTCGTGGTTGTATGTCTCATTGTAGGCCCCTTCTCCTGTGAACCCCAATGCCCTGGACCGCACTGCTGCTTGGCTTTTGAATATGCAGTTTGTAGAAGATGAGAGCATTGACCCAGATTCCAAGCACAGGGATAAGCACGAGCTCAGCCAAGCAGAAAAGGTAAAACCCGACTGGATGGAAGCAAGTGTCTCCATAGAGAGAGTTTCCTGACGGAGGGACCGGGGTCTCCGGGCGCCTTGCTGCCCGCCCGCAGGGGACAGGGCGCGGCGGGGCTCCGCGCGGGGAGAAGGGGCAGGAATGGGCTGGTGAAGTTAGCGCGCAAGGTCATGCGGGAGCCTGTTGCTGCCCCATGCCGCTCCCCTCCCTCTCACCCCCACAGCAGGGAGGAGGACCTGCAAAGCTGGGCTTCATTCCTTTAGGAAACACGGTCCTCCCAGCTTGCTAGGAGCACGGGGGGCCAGGGAGAGCTGCCACCTCTGAGCTTGCAGCAGCCGTCAGCTTGCTGCAAGGGCTGGGGCCAGAGCCCTGTCTTGGTTGCAGTGGCGCAAGTCTGATGCGACTGCCCTGGAGGTCATGAGGCTTCAGGTTTGCGCCTGTGGAGCCAAGCTCAGAGATTAGTCCACAAGCTGAGCGTGAGCATGCTGATCCAGGGAGGTCGGCTGCCATAGCTGCAGGCAGCGCGAGGCAAGCCCAAGGAGAGTGCAGCAGGGAGGAGGCTGGCGTGGGCCTGGCTGGAGTGGAGGGAGCGGGGTTAGGAGTCCAGACGTCTCGCGCACAGGGTAAGGAAGATGCCGCCTGTAGCAGTCTCCGGATGGGCAGCGCTGATGCTGCACCCGGAGCCAGGGCCTCCTGTCAGCGATCTCCCAGCCCAGCCGTGCTCATTGCGGTAGGTGGTGGGGAGGTCTTTGCAAGAAGCTCTCCCCGCAGCCGGCTCTGTCTGCAGCCTGGCTGACACCCCCAGAGCGGGTCGCGCCGGCACCAGGCTCACCCCAGCCTCTGCGGGACCCCCCGGCTGGAGCCGTGCTCTGGTCTGCCCATGCCGACCTGCTGCTGTCTCTGGAGCGGCATCCTTCCCTGGGCTGCCTTGTCAGCTCTTCAATGCAAGCCAAGTGCCAGGGCTTTCTGCAGCAGGGACAGGGAGGCCCGAAGAGAAATCTCCCGTCTTCCAGAGGAAGACAAGCGTGGGGCTGCCCTGGAGAACGTGACCCATGTTAGTGGTGCCTTTCTCCCTCTTGGGTCTCTTTCTGCACGGACAGAGCTGGGCGGCAGTGGCCGGTCCGATCAGAGAGCGTCGGAAGAGGCCGTTACCTAGCGCGCGTCTTCTCAATGCACGTCAGCGGTGACAGGAGGGGAGCGGAGAGCCCGGCAGACTCCGCCGTTAGTAACGGAGCGGCTAGCACCGCGTGGAGGGAAGGGGGCCTGGCTGAGCCGCGGCAGGGCAGGGAAGCAGGGCGACGTGCGGGAAGCCGCGCCGGCGAGCACCGATCCACAGGCAGACCGCGCCGTGCTCAGGAGAGACTGCATGCCACTGACCACTGCACCTCACTAACCGCCCGCTCCCCGCGAACCTCCCCAGTGAAATGGGCTCAACTTTTAACAGGGGGCCCCTCAGGTGGATTCTGCTCCCCGCGCCGGCCGGAGAGGCTGGATGCTGCGGGCCCCCCCACCCGGCGCCCGCAGACCAGGGCAGGATTAAGACGTCCGGCAGCATTGCCGTAAACCCCACTCCCTGCCAAGACCCACCCCGGAGCGGGGTGTCTCATTCCCATGCAGCATCCTGTGTTACTTTCTTGTCATATCAGTCACTGGCATTAAAGATCTTCATTAGCATAATCTCTCTCCCCACGACTGTAAGCCTTGAATGGTAACCGAGAATGAGACAAGTGTTCTAGAGACAGGAGCGACTCCCCCGCTCTCCCGAGGCCTCTCCTGCTATCATTTGAGCTCACTTACGCTGCTCCTATTTTAAGCCTAGGGTAGGTATTCAATCTTTCCTGTTCAAGCCACCCTCCTCTGTCTGACTTCCTCGGCCGCGTGCACCGCGCGGGCGTCTGCGTCTCCCCCGCCCCTCCGGGGCACATGTGTGATCTGTGTCGTCTCCGTGCCCCCGCAGAGGCCTTGTTAAAGGAAAACCACAGTGATTTGTGACGCCCGTCTTCCGCCCCGGCAGGAGGATCGAGTGGATTGCTCCCCTTGCTACCTGCCGCAATGCTAACACTTTTATGGCTCGGTAAAAGCAAGCCCGTCATAAATTTCCAAGCCGCCTGGACGCGGCGATGAGCCGGCTGGCACAGGGCTGGCTTTTCCCTCTCGTCGAGAGCTACCCTTTCAGTGATGCTCCCCAAGTTTAACACTGGGAATTACCCTGGGGGAAGCCTGCTTCTGTTGGCAGGTAATGCCCACAGCGACCGAAAAGCAAATCCTAGCTCTTCAGGCCTTGTTTTTAAGGTTAAACGTGCAGGACAGCTGCTCCGCTCGACCAGGTCCATGTAAAATCAACCATGTTTCTGTGGTGAATAATAACACGTATCCAAAGAGCTTTACATATATCAGCACTGAAAACCTTCGGCCTTTATGCAAATAAATGTTCGAATTGAGCTATTTTTCTATATTGCAAACTTGTCACAATGGCAGCTTCCCATTCACGTGCTATTTGTTCTAAATCTATCGTGGTTAGTGCACTTCTAAGCAATTCATGAAGTCCCCCCCACCTCCTGCCCCCACCTCTTTGAAATTAAAATCTTTTTTTCCCATTGAATATTTATGCACTGGAGTTTTCCTTTATCCAAGCAAGCTCGACTGAACGCTGAACTGCGACAGCAGCTGAGCGCAATTCTGTTGAGTTTAAAAAGCCTTTGTTTTCCTAACCCTGTTCATTGATGTTGTGTGATTCTTTTGCTGCTGTTTACCTTGATAAAACCCTTTACGTCCGTGCGTCTGTACAGCCCAGTGGGTGCGGTTTTGGCTTCATGCACCAGACCTTCTTCTGCTGAGACGGGGCAATTCTGATCCCACTGGCGAGATGGAAAATCAGTGCCTGGCCAGCATGGGAGCACTCCCCCGGCCTGGCTCGCAGTGATCTGCCCGCTTGAGAGCTGACAAGCAGAAATGTTCCCCGGGCTCAGGCCATGGCAACTCGTGCAGATCCCCCCTGCCTTCAACCGGTGGGAGGCCGATGCATCCTAGCCTGCCAGCCGGCTGAGCACTTGGGTTGAACGTGCCTGGAAGTGTCCGCTGGAGGCTGAGAGTAACACAGTTATTGCCACATACTGGAAGAGCCAGTGCATGAAGCCACGGGCCCCTGGTGCCGCCTCCCCGGCTGCGTCTAACCCTGCGCTGTCCGTCCCCTGCCCACCTTTGCCATCCCACTGCTCTAACGTCCATTCTCTGCACCTGCCAGTGACCCGGCCTCCCCGCGGAAGCGCGGCACCGCTCCTAGCGCGGCTCGGAGAAGACGGAAGAGGAGGAGGTGTCGAGCAGACACGCAGGGTTGCTTTTAGCGGGTTTGCGGCTAGTCTAAGGCGAGGAGAGGGGCGAGGCGAGGCGAGGCGGGGCTGCCGGAGTGCCTCGGCCAGGCAGAGCCCGGTGGGTAACGTGCCCTGTGTTCTCTCCCCGGGCGCCGCAGTACCAGCAGGACCTGGTAGTGCTGCAGGACAAGCTCCGCATCTCCAACAAGAAGCTGGAGGAGTACGAGAGCCGCTTCAAGTGCCAGGAGGAGACGACGCAGAAGCTGGTGCTGGAGTACCAGGCCCGGCTGGAGGAGAGCGAGGAGCGGCTCCGCCGGCAGCAGGAGGATAAAGAGATCCAGATGAAGGGGATCATCAGCAGGTACGGGGTGGGCAGGGGGTAGTGTTCATTTGGGGCTGCTGGACCCGGTGTGTGGGGTGGGGTATGGCTGCAGCCACTTTCCTGGGGCTGGGAGTCCGGGTCCCCTCAGGGCCAGTGTCACCACTGAGGTGGGGCTCTCTTGAACAAAGCCTTATCATGCAAGCGCCGTCAGCACCGGCCTGTTGGGCTGAAGGAATGACTCTCAGCTGGTAGCAGCAGTAAGCTGGTACCCTCCGTTCAGCAAGGTGGAGCCAGCCCTCTGCAGAGGCCAGCTGCGAGGTGCTGTGTGACGTGGTTTACTACAAACCCGTCATGGCCCTTTCCCAAGCAACGCAGCTGGATTCCCGGGGAGGAGACAGAGGGTCGAGCAGCGCCCTGCAGCTTCCCGCTGCGCCCTCCCATCCCCGGTGCAGCACCTAAGACCTTTCTTGTCCAGGGAGGAGCAGCGGGCCCTGAGCCAAGGAGCCAGGAAAAAATAAGCAGGGAAGGGTGTGAGCGCATGTGCTGCGTGCCAGCTCGAGGGTGCATTTCAGAGACGCTGGAGCGTGCCCTGAGCACTGGATCAGAGCCCTCTTGGTCTGGTCCCCAGGCCTGTCTGGGCTTCCCAGGCTGCAGACTCTCAGGGTGCTGCTCTGTGCACCCACAGGTGGGACAAAGTAGATCCCATGGTCCATTGAATAGTACTCGAAGCTCGACGAGCCCCTGAGACAACCGAGCTCCCCTGCGGCCATGGCAATACGGTCTTCTACTGTTTGCCCGGGCACACTTTCAGTAGCCTGAGCGACACCACTAACTCTTGTCCTTGTAGTCAGCTTTTAGTGGGCCTCGCACCACTGCTGTCCCCTGCAAGCTCCCTGATGACACCATAAATACCCTGTCTGCCTTCTGCATGTCCCCAGCCCACAGGTACATGGACACCAGCATCCCGGTGCCAGGCACTGGAGCAGAGTTTGACCAGCTCTGCTCTTGCAGTCGGTCGCTCTGACCAGTTCAGAGCAGATCAGGAGACGGCAGCATTGAAATGGCAGGGTGCATCTGTTGCTTGTTTTTGCTAGCAAGCCTCCCCAGGCAGGTGGTTGTGCCTGTCCTTTCCCGCCCAGAAATGTGCAGGTCCAAGTCCCCTGGGTCTCTGGCGCTTTGTGATGCCAGAGGAGAGCATTGGGCAGCTCTACCCCCTTGGGGAGGGAGGTGCCTATTTTCTGGGTAGAGATTTGCTTCCTTTGGTGTCAAGGAGCGAACAAGGAAGTAATATATACCATTCACCCCGGGAGGCTGGTTTCATAGTTTCATAGTTTGGTGTATGCTTGTACCAGACGAACAGCCCCGCTTTACAACATGAGCACACTTGGCACATGTCTTCCTGCTCGCATTTTAAGTGCATTTAGCATGTGCTGGGTGTAACATGCACCGTGGCACTGAGGTGGGGGCGAGCAAAGCCCAGTGCTGTGCTGCTACAGCAGTTACCTGCGGGGCCGGGGCTTTGTAGCTCAACCCCAGCCTGGGATGACAGTAAGATGAAGCCGGTACCAGCTGACAGCTGAGGGGCCTGTGTGTTGAGCTGGTGGGGCTGAGCCTGGTTTCTGGTAGACCCACAACTGTATCGCAGATGCTGCCAGAGGGGAAGGAGCCTGAGCTGGCTGACCTGTCCCCTGAGGCTGGTGCAGGGCATGCTGGTGGCTGGGGGCAGTGGTGCTGCTGCCACCCGGGTTTTGCTTGATTTGGGTGCAAAGGGGATGTTTCGGCCTCCAGGGCTCCCCGTCTGGCCCAAGCCGCAGCGGGGAGCTCTGCTCGCTGCCTGCCCCGTGGACGCTGACAGCTCACGCCTTTCTCCTGTTGCCAGATTGATGTCGGTGGAGGAGGAACTAAAGAAAGATCATGCAGAAATGCAGGCAGCCGTGGACTCCAAGCAGAAGATTATCGATGCACAGGTACGTGCTGCCCCCAGCATCACGCCACAGCACGCATGTCTTCCAAGTAGGAGCCAGAGGGGCAGCGCTCTGCCCAGGCCGTGGCTGCGGCTGCACTGTGCTACACTAGTGCTCACGCTGGCCCCGGGGTGGATTTCAGCATGATGCACTGATCATCATGATGGATTTGCTTTCACACAGGGCTGTGAAACAGGGACGGAAAGGATGGGGAATGGGGGGGGCAGAAGGGAAATAGATCTAAGAGGGACAGGATAGCGGGACATGCAAGGGGGGGAGTGGAAAAGATGGCATGGGACTGGAAGGGATCATGAGAGGTCAGTTGGTCCGTGACCCCCCTCAAGGGCAGGATTCAGCTACACCCAGCTTCCTGCTGTTACAGTCCACATTTGATGGAGATCCCCACCTCCCTCGGTGAGCTAGTCCAGCTACACCGGCAGGGAGGCTTTCCTGGTGTCCTGCCTGAATCTCCTCTGTGTCAGGGACAGGTGGCAGGCAGGGGACCGGGGGACAGGATCTGGGGGGTGGGACGGGGACCTGGGTGTGACAGCCACGAAGCCCTGCTTCCCAGCAGGGATGCCCACACGCGTGTGGGCTCCTTCTCTGTGGCTCCTGGTTCAGCCTCCACCCTGAAGCAGTCACCCACAAACTGAGTTTTCCCCGAGGCTCCAGCAGTCTGCTCAAACCCATCCCAGCCCTCAGGGCACCAGCACCTTTCCTGGGTTTCTCCTCCGAAGCCACCGTCATATCCTCCCGCTCAGGAAAACCCAGCTTGTCCAGGCCCAGACAAGGTGAGATGTGCCCAGTCTGGGCTTCGTGCTGATGTTTTTGCCCAGCTCTGGGGCGGCTGGAAGGAAGACGGGGGCTCCGCGCGCGTACTGCATTGCAGCCGAGGGGACGTGGTTGCATTTATGTTCCCCCGGGTACAGAGGGGCTTGGCTGTGGGGTTTTTATGATCTCGCCAGGATTACAGTCTTGTTAGCAGTGATGCTCCCTCCCCCCAACCCCGACACCACAGGCCGAAATGGATCTAGAGGATTAGAGGAGCATCTCAGCATTGCCATAGCCTTAGAGGGATAGGTTTTAAACCCACCAAAGCAACAGCACTGAGTTTTAGTCTTGAAAGCCCGTCTCCTCCTGATCCTCCGTTGTGTGCAGACAAGATGGCATTGCTGCCCGTGACTCTCGGATGTTAGTATAATCAAAGCCCAGCGGCAGATGCAAGGTGGATCTCTCTGCAGGAGAAACCGCAGGAGGCATTAAAGGTCAATTCTTCCATCTGTGTAGCAAGGCACCCTTTAAAAAATTGGTGGTCCCAGGGTACCTGTGCAGAGGAAGACTATGGTCCAGATGGTTCCTCCATGTTCCCTCTCCATTCAGAGTCTCTTTGTGGGTGCACATCTGGAGCAGAGGGAGATGGGTGCAAGGGCAAGGCTCTGGGTGAGGCTAAAGGCAGGCGTTTCCCTTAGCAGGTCGGGTGTGGGATCCAGCTGTATGCAGAGACTTTCCAACGGACTGTGGGGTGAATCAGCCAGTGTGGGGCTCTTACCCAAGCACCTTCAGGGCAGCTACATGGCAGCTCCATGGCTCCCATTTGTTGGCAGCAAACACAAGGCCTGGCCTCCTCTCCCAGGCACAAATGTTAGAAGTTAGCTCTCTAGCTGACAGGACACTCAGTTGCCAGCTGTGTAGCCCCTCTTGTGCATCATTACTAACTGCTGCGAACAAGCAGGAGGACATAAAGCAGAGAAACGGAGGCTGAATCTGGCCTGAATCCCCAGGTTGAACAAGCCGTGATCAGGGTCCCCTTGGCCTGACAAGTGTGCACCCAGGTGCCAGTGTTGTAGCCGAGTGGCTTAGTCACCATTCCTGATGGGTGTATTGTGCAACGAATGGAAATGGGGACAGCCGAGAGAGCTGTAGGAAGGAAGCGATTGCTAGAGCGATTTGTTCAGCACTTGTAAATCAGTGTGTGCATCTAGTGTCCAAACAGAGCGGGGAGTCTGCCCACAGCTGGCAAAGATGTGTTGGCTGCAGCCTGCAAACCAGCAGCTTGCCTGTGTCTGTGATGGGCTGAGGTAGGGTGGTCCAGCACATGGGCTAGGGTCCAGGTCTGAGAGTAGGGCTGGGCCCAGCTACATCAGACTAGGACCAAGTCTGTGCTTCGTCAGCATCTGCAAGTATTTCTTCTCTCACCAAGGTACCAGTAGAGATGCTGCATGCAAAGCCAAGTGCCAGCCTTGCTCAATATTGTAAACCTTCCCTTGACAGCTGAGGCTTTTTTAGGTAGCAGACGTGCAGGCAGATCAGACTGATGCAGCCTGAAAAATGCCTCTGCTTCTTGGTTATCAGGGTCAGGAGAGACTAGCAGGGCAAGGGAAGGAGGTATGAGAGCAGTGCTAGCTGAGCAGGGAAGTGAGGGCTGGCTTCCTCCCTGGCCACATGGGCAGCAGGTCTGCTTGTGGTCAGCTGTTTCTGAGGCTGCACAGGCATGTTGCTTAGCCCTCCCGAACTCCAGGCAAGCTCCTCCAGCAGTGAGCGCTTTGCTTTGCTCTGGCTGGCCGTGGCACCGCGGATGCTGCCGTGCACACAAAGAGCAGGCGGTGGCTGCGGGACTGCTGACAGAGGTGCCTTTGGGTGCCTCAGACAGATGGCAGCCTGCGACGGAGCAGGCCGACAGTGCCTGGCCAGGCCAGGAAGCCGTAGGGGGGATGTCAAAGTGATGGTGCGACCCGCAGAATTCGGGGAGGAAAGATGCAAGTCAGCAAGGCCCCATCCGACAGGGGTCCTTTCTTGCAGTTTTAGCAAGCTGCATGCAGATGTGAAATGGATCCACGGCCCGTGCTCGGCCCTGGGTCAGGCTGAAGGTAGCATCACCGTCTTGCCTTGACAAGTGGTAATGGTTAAAGGGACAGCGGTTGCCACCGAGCCTTGTGTCGCTCTGCCTTGAGCCCCCCCATCGGTGTTTGGGGACCCTTCAGAAACCCTGAATGTGGTGCCCCAGACTTGCAAGTGGAAAACAGGCCCAGCTGTGGGGGGCTGAGGGACTCCAGCTTTGGCAAGTGAAATGTAAACCCCTACTGAGGCAGGCCAAAAGACTATCCGAACCCCTGGGCAACCAAAGGGGCGAGAGCAGCCAGCCCAGAAAGGGTGAGTGTCTGCTGTGCTGGCAAAGCAAGTCCCCGTGTCCCTAACCTACTGGGGTCTCTGCAGAGCAAACCAGACATGGCCTGTGCACAGGAAATAAGGCATTTGGATCTCTTTACGAACAGTATTTTGGTGTCTGCTCAGCATGTGCTTGAGCTAGATTTTTATTCCTGTTCTGCAGAGAGGGAAACTGAGACAGGAAAGGAAAGTAACCCGCCTGTGGTAGACAGGGCCAGTGCTGCAGTGCCAGCTACGAGTCCTTGTCATACCTTTGCAGGGTCCTAAAGTCAGTGAGAGGCAGACACCTGGCACCCCTGTTGCCCTGGGAGGTGGCCGAGTTTCTTTTAATGAGCTACTTGCAAGGAAAAAAAGAACAGTTTGGTGCTGCCATTTGCATGCAAGGGGAAGAACTGGGTTTCGGAGCATGCATTGTGTCCTTGCCATGACTGCTGCTCTTTGGGGCAGTCACGACTGCTTGGTGGCTTTCTGCATAGTGGAAGAACGGTAGAAACGGCTTTATCTGTTTGGTCTGGGGTCAGCTAGCACACAACGAACGAGCCCCCATGGGGCTTTAAGGGCTGGCCGAGGGGCTGGGAGAGGAACCCACCCACCCTAGGAGGGCCCTGGGCAGTCTGTTGAGCAAGCAGGGAGCTTGGCAGCCCCAGCGAGGCCCTGCAGTAGCCCGGCCATCACGGCTGCTCGGTTTCCATCGAGGGTCGCGATGGGACAGATGCACCTGACAGAGCATTTAGTGGCACTGAGCTCCCTCTTCCAGGCTGGCGCTGAAGCCTGCAGGCAAGGTTTTCACTGCCACTGCCCGCTCCACGGTCTGTCACCCGGCCAGGGGACGCCCGTCCGTCACGAGGTGCACCCAACAAAACAAGCCAACTTAACTGCAGGAGTCAGCGTTGCTACAGACCGCTTCCCGGGACATGGGCGGAGGCTGGAGCGGTCTGCAATCCTCCCGTGCCAGGGGGCAGTGGGCAGAGGGGCTGATGGCCCTTGGCTCAGTCCAGCACCACAGAATTAGGGGGATGGAGGACAGCTCTGTGCTACAGGCAGCCTTCAGGTAGCTCGTGCAAATCCCAGTGGCACCGTAGCAATGGCAGGAGCCAGTACCTGAGCCGGCAGGTGTCTAGAGAGCAGGGCCGGAGACGGGGCTCCCCAGTTAGAAGCTCAGCGTCAGTCCCTGAGGCCACGTGTTTAGTGCTGGCACCAGTGGCTTGTCACCCTAGTGCAGGGAGGAGATGTGTTTGGCCTGAACTGGCCCCATTCGCTCAGTCTCCCACTGAACCGGTGTCTGGGGCTACACCCCTCCTGGGCTCGCTGGACCAGAACCGGGCTGCGGCTTTGCCCCCCTCTGCCAAGACGCGTGGTGGCAGGGAAGCAGCGGGTGCCAGTGTTTGCACTGAAAGCTCCCCTCTTTCTGTTTGCTCGCAGGAGAAACGCATTGCTTCACTGGATGCGGCCAACGCACGGTTAATGAGTGCCCTTACTCAGCTGAAAGAGAGGTACAGCATGCAGACACGTAACGGGATCTCCCCCACAAACCCAACTAAATTGCAGATTACAGAGAACGGAGAATTCAGAAACAGCAGCAATTGCTGACCGTGGCGGGCGCTGCTGCAGGAGAGGAGGCCTGGCCGGAGAGACCGCGCAGCAGCGGGCGCGAGCTGCCGCGCGTCCGGGAACCGCTGCTCGCCCCCCCTCCAAGACACCAGCTCCTTGCTGCGGATGGCGCACTTGACTGATCCTCTGCGGGAGTCGCAACGCCGGCGCACCGAGGGGACGGCGAGACCGAGCTGTGTGAAATGTGTGGCATAAGGAAATCCCCGTATATTTGCGAATTGCTGTCACTGTTGGATTTAAGTCAGTGTTTAATGTTTAAGCAAAGTAACCTTTTCCTTCTCAAACTGCCCAAAGGACACGCCTCACAGTTCTTCCCGGCAAGTAATAAAGGCCTGGTCATTCCAGTAAGCGAAATAAAAGGGCCTGGGGCCAAGCCTGCGCCAGGCACCTGGCCCCAATCAGGCTAGTTAAAGTGTGTTAAATAGGTAGGTTGCTGGTGGGAAAGCTAGCGGCTGGTTGGGAAAAGTGCTGAGCCCCACTCCCGTCAGTTAGTGCGCAGCAGATGGCAAAACCTCCGCCCGCGAGAACTAGTGTTTGCAGAAAGCCCGAATGTCTCTGGAAGCTGCCTGCCTGGCAAGGCAGAGGGCAGGAGAGCCGGAGAGAGCACTTCGAGGTGCCTTAGAGCGTGACGAGGTGGTGCAGAGTCCTTTCCAGGCGCTCCCAGGCTCAGCCCACACATCGCACCTAAGGGGGCTGCCTGGCAGCTGGACCGCGGGTCCTTCCCATTGCTGTCTCCTTGGACCACCCATTGCAAGCCAAGCAAAGGCAGGGAGGCCTGGCCTGCAGCTGTGGGGCAGCCAGGGCTCCTGGGGAGGGGGTTCTCTAGGTGCAGCTTCTCCTCTCCCTTTCCTTTAAAACCACCTGCATGAAGCACGGAGGGGAACGGCCTGCACTGCAAGGGAGCAGCATCTCGCTAGGCTTCCTGCGAGGGGGCAGAGCAAACCCCTCCCTGGCTCACCTCCCCAAGGTCCTGAGCTGCAGGGTTGTGAGCAAAGGGCCACCCGCAAACCGCTCAAGCAAAGAGCCCCCGTAGGACTCAGGGGAAGCAGGAACCCGTTTGCGTAGGATGTGGCTGCTGGTTTGGAAGAGGAAAGGGTTATTTGTGGGGATGTCTGTTCTGTGCAAAGATTTGTGCTAATAATTCAGGAGGAAAAAAAAACAAACAGAAAACAAGAACCCTGAAGAACCATAAAGATTGGTAATTGTATTTCTTTTCTTTCACAGTATGCATTAGAAAAAAAATCAGCCCATTTTCTGGAATACTGTCCTCTTTAAATTGGGAGTGAGCACTGCATGGAAATTCCCCGCCTCGAAGAATGTAAAACATGGTCATAAGGAACCGCAGCAGCCACCGCAAACCCCCATGTCAGGAAGCACTGTGCAGACATAAGCCAGGATTAGACTTTCCTAACTGCTGAAACAAGCAGATTCGGCACATGCAGATGCGCGTTGCTCAGCGGAGGGGTCACCTCCTTAACGGGGGATTATGCCACCGACCTGCTGCCATTGCAGGTTCGTTGTTGTTCTTTTTTTTTTTTTTTTTTTAAGTTAGTTTTTTTTTGAATCCCGGTCTCAGAGCAGGTTTTTCCTAT